>NC_137974.1:85819683-86137525 GCF_963924665.1 Micromys minutus
GGCAGATGCTCGTAGTCAACCATTGGACTAACCATGGGGTCCTCAATGGAGGAGTTAGAGAAAGGACTGAAGGAGTTAAAGGAGTTTGCAACCCCATTAGGAAGAACAACAATATCAACCAAGTAGACCCACCAGAGCTCGCAGGGAGTAAGCTACCAACCAAAGAGTACACATGGAGGGGCCCACGGCTCCAGCCGCATATAAAATAGAGGATGGGTCTTGTTGGATGTCAGTGGGAGGAAATTCCCTTGGTCCTGGGAAGGGTCGATGCCCCAGTGTAGGGAAGTGCCAGGGCAGGGAGGCAAGAGTAAGTGGGTAGGTGGGGGAAGCACCCTCATAGAAACAGGGGAGAGAGAGAATGGGATAGGGGGTTTCCAGAGGGGAAACTGGGAAAGGGGATAACATTTGAAATGGAAATAAAAGAAAATATTTTTGAGTGTAATCTACTATTCAAATATGTTTCTAATCTGAATATAGTTGTAATATTATTTTGAAACTCAGTTCTGGTCAGGTGAATGACCATTTTCATCAAAATAGAAATAAAGGAAAGGAAAACCATGTAAATAGGAAGGCCACCTAAATCATAATAATTTTAAGTATAGAAAAAAATTATTATAATTCTATATACAGATCACTTGAGCTTGCTGAGTGAAATAGTGTTTGGAAAAGTGAAGCTAAATGTCTAGCTTAATTGTTTTCCTATGTTTCAACTCTGTGTTATATATTCCAACAAGAGCTTAGCTGAAAAAAAGATAAATTATGTGAATGAAGAAAACATAGAACAAAGATAATTCCAGGTGGGTTAAACTGTGACTATGTACAAAGAGGAAACTCAGGAAGACTGCAAAATTCATCAGTCCTGAGAGAGACTACAAATATCTCTGCATCAGCACCCTGGACCTTGTCATTCTGCTGGTGATGCTTCTCCATCCATGGCTTGCTCCGTGATGGCAAAGCAGCTTCCTTTGACTTCCTGGAAGTTTTACAAAACAGCTCACCAGAGATATAGAAACATCTGGGGCTTCAGCTATTGATGCCCTGTGGTGACTGACTGGGCCTTGCCTTTTAATTGGAGTTTTGCATTGTTAAAGAATTGCTATTAAGGAGACAGGCAAGATATGAAAGTTTAAAGACAAGCCACAAGTAGGAACACACACACTCTCTCTCTCTCTCTCTCTCTCTCTCTCCTCTCCCGTGTGTGTGTGTGTGTGTGTGTGTGTGTGTGTGTGTGTGTGTGTGTGTGTCTGCAACTTGGAGCTCACCTAGGCTGGCTGCTACTTAACTTCAGAAACCCTATTGACTCTACCTCCCTTGTGCTGAAATTACAGGTATAAGCCATAGCTCCTTGATTATGGAGGGTATACTTGCTGGTTTTGTGTCAGCTTGACACAAGCTGGAGTTGTCACAGAAAAAAGAGCCTCAGTTGAGGAAATGCCTCCATGAGATCCAGCTGTAAGGCATTTTCTCAACTAGTGATCAAGGGGGGAAGGCCCAGCCCATTGTGGGTGGAGCCATCCCTGGCCCAGCCCATTGTGGGTGGAGCCATCCCTGGGCTGGTAGACCTGGGTTCTATAAGAAAGCAGGCTGAGCAAGCCAGGGGAAGCAAGCCAGTAAGTAACATCCCTCCATGGCCTCTGCATCAGCTCCTGCTTCCTGACCTGCTTGAGTTCCAGTCCTGACTTCCTTTGGTGATGAACAGCAATGTGGAAGTGTAAGCTGAATAAACCCTTCCCTCCCCAACTTGCTTCTTGGTCATGATGTTTGTGCAGGAATAGAAACCCTGACTGAGACAGTGGGGAGCTCTAACTTGGTTTTCCTGTTTTACCATTAGACATTTAACTGACTCCTATATCTATAAAGCCCTGGTCACCATATTTAACCACAGTGTGGAGACTAGGATTTTCTGCTAGAGGTAATTTTTTAAACCAGCTTTTAATGATAAACTCCTCCAGTTAAAAATCTTTTTAGTGCTTATCAATGAATGCTTAATTATATAAGCGTCTGACCGAGGTGTGGCCCACACCATCCAGAAAGAGTGGCGAAAGTAACAAGGTAAAAGAGTATCTCCTGTTTTACTTTCCCTCCAAATTCAGTTCTTTTTAATGATGAGCATTTGTTCGGGGCTTTCTTTTTGTGTTTTCCAACTCTGTTCTCCAGACCAGCTCAGTGTGAGCACCAAACCTACACCTCAGACAAAATCTTATTCTGGGTTATTCCATGGTGTCTGATCCTGCCGACTCCTCGCTGGCTGAGAAAGGCCAACCTCCAGGGGAGATTTTTTTTCTTTTTCCTTTTTAAACAGGGCGGGGAGAGTTGGGGTGGATGGGGGGTGGTACATGTTCTTCTTGACAAGCCATTCCAGGTTGGATGTCCCTGAAACTGTCTGGGGTGGTGTCCCTTTAAGCATAAGGAAAGGGCAAATCATGCTGTTATCCTTGACCCTCTGACAAAATAGTCAGCCCTGTTTGTAAAAAAGCCAAGTAATTAAAAGTCTCCCAGGGCTGTGGTGAAATAGGGCAGGTAGAAGCCGCTCCTGGAGGCACACTCTTTTACAGCTTGCTCTTTTGTGTTTCTCTCTATTTTGTTTTCTTCTTTATTCCAATTTTTTTCAGGGCAAACTTTCCCCCCTGCTCTGCTATTCTGCTTGTTGGTGAGCAGGAGGACCAGAGCCTGACGGGAGACTCTGCTAGCTTCAGGGCCTTCGGGAGCCATCAGCTCCCAGCCCAGAGTCACCCTGTTATTTATGGGAGTGGACATAAAAAGACTCTGTTACAGACGAAAAGGAGGGGACAGTTTTTAGCATTATGTTTGTATTTCTATTTCTTCATGAGAACTCAGATGGAGACCTAGGGTGCTCTCCTCAGCTACATACAAGGGTACCCTGCTCCTCATTTAACCCGAAACAGCTGTCAGAGCCTCCAGGCCTGGCTTCCTTTAAAATCTCACTTCACCAGTAGATGCTAGGTTTTGAAGTTGTCCTAGCTGTCTCTGTCGATGAACTTTGGGATAGTCACTTGATATGTGGAGAAATAGTTTCTCGTGTGTGTATATGTAAGTGCATGTATGTATACGTGTGTGCCTAAGCCTGTGGAAGCCAAGGGGCAACCTTGAATGTAAATCCTTGGACTCTGTCTACCTTATTTTCTTGTTTTTCTTTGTTTTTAACTTGAGTCTATATATATAGCCTAGACCAGTGAGCCCCAGGCATTTGCCTGGCTCTTCCTTCCCAACAAAGGGGATTACAAGTGGATGCAGCCATGCTTGGTTTCTATAGACCTTTACTTATTAAAAATTACATGCATGTATATGCTATCATTTAATTATATCCATGTTCCATGTCTTCCCTCCAGTTCCCTCTAGATTCAATATTGCTTGCATGGTAAACTTCCTATTGCATGAGCTATCCCTGCTGACCTTGTTTGTTAAGTCTTGAGAAAGGGTCTTCTGTAACTCAGGCTATGCATTGTTCGGCAGTGGGTGATAGGCTTACATTTAGTGCTCATGGTTTTCATGTATGTACGCATGTCCCTATGTACACACATCAATGTATTCGAGCAGGGGGTAGTAACCATGGGGTACAGGATATAAAGAATGAGTGCATTTTTGAACCTCTTTAGGGCCAGCATTCTAAAACTTAAGGTTCCTAAAATTTGAAGTGCTCAGGTGGTGTTGACTGGCATATGCACAGAGAATGATTTCTGAATATCATCTTTGCTACAGAACACAAAGTCACCAGGTGACAACTAGTGTGAGCCGCGGTTGCTAGTCATGGTGGTGACTGTCATCACACAGAAAAGGTGTGTGAGCCCTTCCTTGCCTGAAAAGGGCTCTACTCAGACAGACAGAATGTGCTGGCCAGATTTCCATGACTATAACCTGTCTGAGGCCATAACTTTAATAAGGAAAGGTTTATTTTGGCTCGTGGTAGATACCAGGGCAAGGATGGCATGGAAAAAAACTAGAATGTGGCAGAGTCATTCATCCAATGGCCAAAAGCAAAGAAGAAAGGAGGCAAAAAGAGAGCTCCCATAATTCCCTTTGAGGGTACACTCAGTGAATGACGTAAGACTTCTTTTTAGGTCTGTGTCATAAAGGTCCTATATAGTACACCAACTGATCCCACAGTGTTAGGAGACACTTTCTGAATAGCATAGGAGTCTCAGAAAAAAAAAAAAAAACAAAAAAACAAAACAAACAAAAAAAAAAAACCCAAACCAAAACAAAACAAAAATACATGGTAGGGAGGTGTCAAGTGAAGTCATCATGAAGACAGCAGATGGAACTCCGACTAGGGACACCCTGCCTTGTATACTCTTAGGGTTTAGAAACATTCCAACCTCACTGTCCACTGTCTATGCACAAAATGCCCAGAAATTTATTTATCTGATGCTTTATCCTTTTCCTTTCCCTTCTATTTCCCTCCCTTCTTCTCTTCTTCTCCTCTCTTTCTGATTTCTTCCCTCCTCCTTTTCCTCCCTTCTTCCTTCTTTCCTTTTCTGTGTTCTGATTTTTAATTCTCTGACATTAATTTGGTAAAGTGATCAATCTGACTCTCCTCTTCCAGGTGGGTAAAGGTCCTGCGGAGCAAACCTGGTAAGAAACTAATAATCAAGTCTAGACCTTGGAGAAGCTCCCTGGGCAGTCCACATGTCTCCGCAACCTTGGAATCTGTCACACTCTTTGTTATCATCCCCCTAGTTAGCTTTTATTCTTTTTCTCCTCTCTGGTCATTTTTCCGATCATTAGCTACCTGAACTTAAGGTAGGTAAGAAATGAGACAGAGTCTTAAATCTGTCAAAGTGGAGTCTGATTAACAGCTAC
Organism: Micromys minutus; assembly: GCF_963924665.1. Classification (NCBI taxonomy): domain Eukaryota; kingdom Metazoa; phylum Chordata; class Mammalia; order Rodentia; family Muridae; genus Micromys; species Micromys minutus. Next base: position 85,824,505 of record NC_137974.1, read on the forward strand.
TTGGCAGTATAATAGGCAGAAAGGAGAAAATGATTTCTATATTTGGTAAGAGTAGTAACTGAAGTTGGAAAAATTAGTCCTCACTGCCTGCTCTTCCCTGGATGTTAGTGACATCTGTGACATAGGCTCCAGTTTCTTCTGTGGATAAATTTAGGGCCAAAGAATCACAGACCAGCCTCCCAACCTAAGTACATGGTGTCACCTCCTTCATATGGGTCTCAGTGCCCAAAAAAGCAACACAAAAGTGTATCTCATTGATTTAAGGACTATTTTAAACTGTATTTTCTAGATTTATCCATTGAAAATGGTCATTTTCTTGCAAATGAGAAAGCTAACTTCTGTCTTCAGGGCAAACTCACATGCTGAAGTGGAGCTAACTCTGATTTGATATAGGTTTATTTAAATAACTCTTTTAAGACTTCCTTGGTTAAAACCCTAAAATTATTTAACAAGATTTCATCATTAGGTGTACCCAACACTTAAAAATATTTTAGGGTTTCAGCTCAGTTGGTAGAGTACACAAATCCCTAAATTCAATCTCTAGAACACACCAGAACCCAGCAATCTGGAGGTAATGGCAGAAAAAAAAATCACCTGCTTGAAACTGAGTGACAGAGAGAGATAAAAAGATAGATAGATAGATAGATAGATAGATAGATAGATAGATAGATAGACAGATGATACATAGATACATAGACAGACAGACAGACAGAAAAAGAAAATAGTATTATTGTGTATATTACTTAGCATAATAACCCTGAATTTTTGAAGCCTGTATGAGGCAAGCACAGGAAGCAAATACCTGCTGTGTAGCCAAGAATAAAGGTTTGATTTATCCTTTGCTGGACCTCAGTCCTTGTCATCTCAGAGACTCTAATGTCAACGACCTCTGGGCCCAGGCAGAGTCTGACACATAGCTTTTTATTTCGTTGCTTCTGTCTGTTCCTGGTACCAGTGGTTGAGTGTTCTCTCTCTTTCCCGAGATGTTGCTGGGATTGCCTGGGAAATTATTTTGCCCTTCGTCCTCTGTTTGTGTGAAGGAGTCAGGCTGCCTAGGCGGGGCTGGGAAGGTGCAGCAGTGGGACATGCTCTGCTCTGTCAGGCCCTTGAGGAAAGGGATGCACTTTCCATCTGTGCTGGCTTCGGTTAGCTGAAAAAAAAAAAAAAAGCATGCATTTCCCCTGGATGACGCCAAGGTCTCTTGGCTCTCTGTCAAAGCAGTTCTTCCTCTGGATGCTTGTTGCGCCCTGGAGACTCCTGTTCGCAATGTTGACTATCACAGATGTGAGCTGGAAAGCAGCTGCTAGAAGCAGACACCAAACCTCAAGGGCCTACTGCCCAAACACTCCTTATGGTTTTTTTTTTTTTTTTTTAAGTATATTTTTTTAGACATTAAGCTGAGCATTACAGAATACAACGTGCTAACTATTCAAGGTTTGGCAGAGGTATCGGGATACTGGCTTCCAAATATAGAAAACAATAAGCAAGATCAGAAGCCCCTTAGGCACCTCCCCCACAGCCTGCCTGCTTCTTGACAGCATATTGGAAGAAAGAAAGGTGAAAATAAAGTTACTGAAGTGCAGGGGTTTCCAATGCACCCCTGCTTTAGGAGCTCCGGGTCGAACGCAAAGGGGAGAGTGGAAAGCAAGGGCCGGCCAGCCCAGCCGCTGCCCACAGTGTGTCAGACTGCCCAAATCCCACCCCTTTCTTGGAGTCGCTCCCCAGAGAAACAGGAGTAAGAATGCCACTGCAGTCTGAGCAGAGTGAGTTTGGGTGGCAGCGGAATCACCCCTCAAGACATCAACGCTCCAGCCTTTCTCGGCTAGCTGTGCTTGGATTTCAGGCTTGCCTCCAAGTCAAGATTGCTGCTAACAGCTGGAGGGGGAGCCCTCCCTGTCTCTCACTCACCCCCTCCTTTCTCCCGCTGGAGACCTTCTAAAGGGGGAGTTTAAAATTACCAAATGTCTTCTGGGTAAAGAACTTTTACTTTTCCAGACTGAGCTGCCAAAGACCTACGGAAATTAAAGAAAGGGAAGAAAGCGCACGTCTCCGCGTCTGGGAAATAGCTAGCATTTCTCTCATTTGGTAACCACGTGGATATTAAGCTACGGTGTCAAATTTTCCGAAGCATTATTTATTTACCTTGGCTCTTAGAGCCAGAAAACGGAGCAGCTGACTAGAAATCTGGAGAGAGTATAAGAGCAACAGAGGAAGCAGAGCACCCCCAAAAAAGTTGGGCTCCCAGGCTCTTAAGTGTCTGCCCACATATATGTTATCTCATGGTAAGGCCGTCATTAACTCATAATTGCGTGCTCCGCAGATGCTCCTAGTCAGCAGTGTTTAAGTTCACTTAGAGTGAAAGTCAAAATCAAAACGAGCAGCAGGTTAGCGCATAGACCTACAAAAAGATGTTGGGGGTGGGGTTGAGTATTTAAACGTGCGGCTCTTAGATGGGGGATGTGGAAAGGAAGACAGAGAAAAAATTTAAAAAGAAGAAATAAAAAGTGGTGAAAGAAAGGAGGGATGGAGAGAAAGAAGAGAGTTCTCCAAAAGAAAGGAGGGGAAGGCAAACAAGGGGACTAAATGGAGGGGGAGAGAGAGGGAAGTGGGAAGGAAGGGCAGGAGAAAAAGGGGAGAAGAAGGAATGGAGGGAAAAGGAAGGGGAGAATGAGGAGAAGATAGGGAAGGAGGGAGAGAGGCTCTTTGCTTCCAAGAACTCATTACTGGTAGGATAGCTGGGAGGCCTTGCTTTACACACAGGGTATTTTCATGAAGGTGTATCAAGGTTTAGATGTTCAGGTTTGTTTAGCTGGTGCTGTGCCAAACCTCTTTCCTAGAGTGCTTGTGGTCTCTGGGACCCTCACTTGTATAGGTCTGTGTGTGTGTGTGTGTGTGTGTGTGTGTGTGTGTGTGTGTGTGTGTGTGTGTGTATGTGTGTGTCTGTGTGTGTGTGTGTATACCCTGCTTTTAAAAATTGGTGTGGGTTGCTTCTTCACATATCTCCTATGGCAATATTCAATTTCTATAAAAATATGCTCCAAAAAGCTGGGTGGATGTGTGAAACACTGTTTTTTAGTGAACAGTGAAATTATCTGCTTGTCACTTTATGCTTATGTATAACTAAAATCACACGTATCACAGGACATACTCAGTGAACAAAGACACACATAACCGACACCTGCCCAGCAACACAAAAGGACCATTTATACTCCATCCCTAACAACCAACTCCTACTTCTTCCAGATACTCAGCGAACAAAGACACGCATAACCGACACCTGTCCAGCAACACAAAAAGACCATTTATACTCCATCCCTAACAACCAACTCCTACTTCTTCCAGATCTCATAAAAGAAGGCCCACGCCGTAATCATGTTCCTCAGACAATCTGACTCACCCAGCCACTGTTGTCTGCACGGAGTCTGCTCTCTACTGTCCATCACCTCTCTCTGTGCACTTTGGTTCTTTGTAAAAGATACTAAGAACCTAAAAACACCTGTTCTGGATGGACTAATTCCTAGTCACATGTGGACAAGGTCATAATTCTCTGAGCCAGGATTCTGAGGATTTTGTGGCTTTCCCACTTCTCTACCTACTGAGTTCTCACATCCACAAGCCCTGAACCAAGGTATTGTTTGGAAACCACATTATATTAAATCCCACATACTAATCCTTTCAAAAATACTTACCCATAAAATAGCATTCCAAATTACTTTTTATTAAATACTTATTAGGCAAATACTATATAGAATTATTTTTTAATATAATTCTAGGATGGGATAGAACACAAAGAGATATTAGCTAATTTGAGTACATATTCTATATTCAATTTTCCTGTTCATGTGTTTTCCAGCTAACTAGGGTATTCCTTTAATTACTAATTTAAGAGCTGAGCACATGATCACCTACTACATGCCTGTAACATGCTAGAGGAATGATGGTTTTGTCCTGCAGCCAGCTTGGAAAAGAGATTTGTACCACACAGACATACAGGACACTGCACTGTGAGGCACGTAATCTCCACAGCAGGAAAATGTTTCTTCCAAAGAAAGAGATCCTTGTGCTATGTCTGAAAGGCAGAATCCAGAGGGACAAAGGCCACCCAGAATACTGTAGATTCTTAGCTAGGGTTTCTGTTGAAGTGATAAAACACCATGACCAAAAGGAACTTCAGAAGGAAAAGGATTGTTTCTTCTTACAACTCTCAGGTCAGACTCCATCACGGAGGGAAGACAGGGCAGGGACTCAAGGCAGGAACCTGGAGGCAAGAACTGAAGCAGAGGCCATGGAGGAGTTCTGTTTACTAACTTACTACCATAGCTTTTTCATCCATTTTTCTTTTATACCACCCAGAACCACCTGTCCAAGAGTAGCACTGCCCACAGAAGACTTAGGCCTCTCATATCAGGCATTAGTCAAGAAAATTAACTATTGGCCAGTCTTAATGAGGATGTTTTCTCAATTGGAAGTCACCCTTCCTAAGTACTTCTAGCTTGTGTCAAGGTAACACAGTACTAGCCAGGACACATTATCATAGCTGCTTGTTGCACACACAGTAGTATATAAACTAGGATCCAGTCCCGATCACATAAATCATCAGAAAAAAAACTAGCCTCTCCTGCTCACAATGTTCACACAGATGCTGGCTGCATGCCAGTCACCTGAGATGTTGCTCTGGTACAGATTCTGTGACTGCAGTTTCAGGTGAGGCCGGAGATCCTGCTCATCTAAGGGTAACTTTGGAGAAGTTTCTGACATGAGCAAATCCTAATTAGTTTGTATTGTGATTCAACTTCAAGTCATCTGAGATGAGGGAACCTCAGTCTGAAGAATTCGCTTCAATCAATTGTCCCATGGTCCTGTCTGTAAAAGAATGTCTTGACTGATGATTAATGTAGGAGACCTTGTTCACTGTGGGCAGTGCCATCCCTAGGCAGGCAGGCCTGGGCTCTATAAGAAATGTAGTTCAGCACAAGTAAGACAGTAGATTAGTGTTCAGAATCCCTTGGCAGTGTCTGCTTCAAGTTTCTGCCTTGAGTTCTTGCCCAAGTGTCTTTGAATAATTCTATGTGACTGGGGCATGTAATCCAAATAAAACCTTTCCTTAGAGTTGGCTTTGTTCTGAGAGATCTATTATATCAACAGAACAACAGACTACTGTAGACGTTGACTCTCTGAGGTTGGGACAGATAATCCACATGCATCTTTCTATAGTGCCTGGGAACCTTAGATAAAGTGTCTAATACAATGACTAAAGATAGAATGAAAGACACAAACCAAGGCAGAGACAAGACAGTTTAATTGGCCACTAGGACAGAAGAGAAGCAGAGATCTCAGGGCTCACTTGGAACTGAAGAACTGCTAAGTTAGGCCTAGAGATACATAAAACGTGTACTGGGGAAATTCTTTCCATATGCATAAATAAGAATTAGAAACAGTGGTCATCTATTTCTGTGTGGCACAAGCAAAGTAACATCAAGAAAGATATGTGGATATCAGATCAGATCAGAGAAAATAGAAAAATGAGAGAAATGCTATGTAGTTGAAGTAAATACATAGAAAAATATCTAAATGCATAAGAGTAGAAAACTTTTTGAAGTGGAAACTTGAGGGTTCTTTGAAGTCAGTTGTGTTGGATGGTCTTAAAATTTAGTTGTGTTAGATAGTCTTAGAGGTCAGTTGTGTTGGATGGTCTTAGAAGTCAGTTGTGTTGGATAGTCTTAGAAGTCAGTTGTGTTGGATGGTCTTAAAATTTAGTTGTGTTAGATAGTCTCAGAAGTCAGATGTGTTGGATGGTCTTAGAAGTCAGTTGTGTTGGATGGTCTTAGAAGTCAGTTGTGTTGGATGGTCTTAAAATTTAGTTGTGTTAGCTAGTCTCAGAAGTCAGTTGTGTTGGATGGTCTTAGAAGTCAGTTGTGTTGGATGGTCTTAGTCTTTCACCTGTATTTGCTTCAATGAAATGTTTCTTTATGTATTTGCCGCAGCAAAACACCATCCAATACAACAGACTTTCCAAAGAACCCTTACATTTCCACTTCAACTTTTGAATTAATTACATGTGATATAGCTGAAGAAGAGATAAAGATGGTATGAGCCTGGAAAAAAGTAATTTTGATTAAGTATTTTTGTGTATGATCAGGACAAACATGAGGTTAGAGGACCAAAAGATGTAGACAAGACCTAAGCTGGTAGAGCAGAGGCACTGAAGGGTGGCCAGGTGGGGTCACAATGGTGGTGGCCAGCTGTGGGGACCCGTGTGAAGAATAAATAAAGGAAGTGAAAATTAGCACTGGCCACTTACAGTCAGAGATTAAGGAAGTTTATGGTCAGACTCTCGTTCCCTCTGTGGACAAATAATGATTTCTTAAGCACTTACCTAAGTGTCTTGCTACTCTGTAAGTGCTTGCATTGATTCCTTACCAAAGCAGAAATGCTAATGCTTTTGAATGTGTTAAACTTCCCAAGTGGACCAGGGCCAGCTCATTAAGTTTCATATGAAGTGTCTGTAAGCAAGTGAAAAAGGACAGATTCCAGTCTAGCCAGTATACCATGTGTACAAGGGATGAAGGCTGAGAGAGGGCTGGAGAAATATTCACAACAGCGGGGCCCAAAGGCTTCTTCTTAGCAGTTCATTCTTTTGGGATGGGACTAGGCCAGGCTCTTTACAGGACTAGTTTTCAGTATCTGAAGAGGCTGAAAAGCATATGACTGTGAGAGACCCCTAACCTCTTCCTTGTGAGGGGGGCTGTCTTAATCCTGAAGGGCTTCTACACAGAGCTCATGTATTTGTACCGATTTTAATCCTTCTGGCTCTGTTCTCTGGATATATTCCCCATCCAGCCACTGTGAGTCTCAAGCGACATGAAAATACACAATTCACACTTTTCTCTTAAAATTCAACAACAGCTAGCCTTGCCCCTTCCACCTCCCATCCCCCTTTCTCCTCCCTTTTATTCTCTCTTCCTCTCTTTCTCTAACTCTCTGTCTCTGTCCCTTGCTGTTTCTGTCTCTCTTTGTCTCTCTATTTCTATTTCTCTCTCTCTTTCATCTGTTTGATTCTGTATCAATTCCCTGGGCCTTGACCTTGCTAAGCAAGCACTCTGATGCTTACCTGTAGCTTCATCCCAATTCATTTCTAATGTCTACTTTTTTTTTCTCCATTCCATATATCATATGGTCCATGTCCAACTTCCACTTAGACAATAGAAACAGGATACCAGCTATTTCTTTTCTTATTTTTATTGATTATATTTTATTCACATTTTGATTGTTCTCCCCTCTCCCTCCATAAGCTCCCTATCTCACTCCCCTCCCCCTGCTTTTCTTATTTTTTAAAGCTTTACCTATTCATTAAATACATATGTATGTTTACCTAGAGTAGTTTGTTTGCAACATATATTTCTAAGAGCCCCGAGATGCCAGAAATCAGTATAGGATCCCTTAGAAATAAAATTGCAGGTGGTTGAGATCCTCTATGTGCATGTTGGAAACAGAACCTGGCTCTTCTGCAAGGACAATAAACCCTCTAAACCACTGAGGGTTTATTTCCAGCTATTTCTTTATTTGCCCACTGAAATCTACGAAACTGTATGTCTTAGTTAGGGTTTTACCGCTGTGAACAGACACCATGACCAATGAAACTCTTATAAGGACAACATTTAATTGGGGCTGGCATACTGACTCAGATGTTTGCTCCATTATCATCAAGCTGAGAACATGGCAGCACCCAGGCAGGTATTGTGAAGGAGGAGCTGAGAGTTCTACATCTTCATCAGAAGGCTTATGAGAATACTGGCTTCTAGGCAGCTAGAATGAGAGTCTTAAAACCCATGCCCACAGTGTCATACCTACTCCAACAAGGCCATACCTTCTAATAGTGCCACTCCCTGGGCAAGTCATCACACTGTATATTTTTTAAGAACACATTTTTGGGAAAATTTTAGGTTTGTAGCAAAATTATGAAGAAGGTATAGATTTATTTACCTTTGCCTGGTTATGTTTATGCATCCCCATTGTCAATATCTGCAGTAGGAGTGCTGCATTGATTATAATATCTGAAATCATATTGTTTCCTTGTCCACAGGTTGCCTTTGGGCATATCATTGGTGTCTGCCTTACATGTTTCTCAGGGGCTTATGGCTATAGAACCTCTCAGTATCTGAGTCAACATCGTTTCTCACTATCAGTGGAGAGAGTCAAGATGGTTTGACTTCAGGATGGTGAGGTCATCCTGTGCTACCTCTCCTGAGAGGTCATAAGGCTGATCTTATATGGCATGGTGTTTTTATCTTCACTCTCTTTGCAATTTAAGGTTGCTCCGGTACACATACACACACGATATATACAAGCATATGGGAAGACCAGAAGAAAAGTTCCTCAAGATACACACTCTGGTGGTGTGAATATATTTGGTCCATGGGAAGTGGTAGTATTGCAAGGTGTGCCCTTGTTTGAAGTAGCTGTGTGTGGTCTTCTTGGAAGAGGTGTGGCCTTGCTGAAGGCAATAGTTCAAGCTCTGCCCAGTATGGAAGAGAGTCTCTTCCTGGCTGCCTGAGCATCAAGATGTAGAACTCTCGGCTCATCCAAAATGATGTCAACCTCTTTCTAGCTGGATGCTCTACCTCCTCTGCAGCATTTAGTTTTTATCAGTGTTACAAGTAGTAGCTATGTTACAAAGAAGTCTGTAGCAGACAATGGCCTTCAAGTTCTGATTCCTCCTGATTCTACCTGCTGAGCATTAGGACTATGGGCAGATGCCAGGAGGCCACTTGTAGTACTAGGGTTCTCTGACAACATGATGTAATGTTTACTTATAAGTGCACACATTTTTGGTGACCAGTTTGCTCCCTGTTATGTTTCTATTAGGTTGTTGTTGTTGTTATTTATTTATTTCCTTCTTTCTTCTTCCTTCCTTCCTTCCTTCCTTCCTTTCTTTTTTCTTTCTTTCTTTCTTTCTTCTTTCCTTTCTTTCTTTATTCCTTTCTTTCTTTGACAAACTCATCTTATATAGCTCAACCTGGACTGATTGGCTACCCTCCAGGCTAAGTCCAAACACTGGGATTGCTGTCATATACCACCACTCCTGTCCCTAGTATGAATATTTTGGAAAGTGAACTAGATTCCAACTTTCCCTTGCCTAAACTCTGCCAGTAAATTCATACCACAAATGAAATAAAGCACGAACTCTTCTTTGAACTACAAGCTCATATTTAGTCAGGCTCCTGCCTCAGCTCAGTGGGAGTTTCTTATTCTGTAGGCACATTGGCTTTGTCTTTTTCCTGAAAGCCACAGCCTTTTCTGAGTTCTGACGCCTGGCTGGCACTGGAAGAAGAAAGCCAGGACATGCAGAGGACAGACTGAAGAGGCAAGAAGTTGACTGTAGAGTGCTACCTGAAGTTGGTGCTCTTAGTCTCACAGTGTCCCCTTGAGAAGAAGTCCCTCGGTGAAAATTGAGCACTCTTTCTCTCCCTCACCCCCACTTCCCTCACACTCTCTCTAGGCAGGTAAATTTAAGTCAGCTTTGATGAGGTCTCCTACCTTGTATTCTTAGAACTTTGTCTGTCTCACTCTAGTCCTCACATATACCCTGGTTCCTGCATTTGCTGCTAGGCTGCTCATACAGCTTCTCCTTGTTTACTGTTCATTCTCCTTTTTAGTCTTAAAGTTCTTAAATTTCAGATTCTAATTTAAATGTCAAGTAGCCATCACATTTAACGTTCTCACTAAAATGCACTTTTGCTAGCACTTGCTGTAGTCATTGATTTCAGATCCATGTGATTACACATGAATATTTTCCATATGTCATCATGACTTCCTTATTTATATCCCCTAAAAACACCTAAGCTCACTTACAAGGATCTTTCTGTGTAAGTAGGTATGGTTAGCTTTCTCACCTAAGAGAATGATGCTGGGCCATCTTTTAAGAGTTCAGCTCAGAGAGTCAAATGGGAATCCAGATTCTTTTGGATGTGGTTTGAAACTTCTGGAGAGGCAGGTGTAATGCTTAGGGAATAAAGAATCCCAGGAACGAAGTTTCCAGAACCTGAAATGTGGACAATAACACACAAATTTAGACTAAGACAGCTAACAAGATGGGACCTGACTGTGGGAAACTCTGGGGGAGGCATGAAGGAGGAAGAGACATTAGCCACACAAATGGACAAGAAAAGGTATTGCTTGGGCATCCTAGTACTATATCAGGACTTTAGCTACCACAAAGTTCTAAACTCTATGTGTAGTTTGCTAAATAACACTGGAAAATCTGTGCTATCATATCTGACAATGCACTATAGCCCAGCCCCAGCTCCACATCCTGTTCTGACCCTTTCATTTTTTGCCTAACTCAGTCTTGGGCATATTTTGTTCCATATAATGTTAATACTTTCATAAGTCTTACCACATCTATAGTCAAGACCCAAAGCAGACTTCTGGTGATTTTTTCTTTTTCTGACTATACTCAAGAGGGCTTAAGGAATTGTGGGACTAAGCCAAGACTGTGGCTTAGTATGCAGAACCTACTAAGTATGCCTCGTGTTTATGAAATGACGGTTTCCATCTCTGGAAGTGTATAAACTGGGGGTGGAGGTTTGTGCCTGCAATCCCAGCAATCAGCATGAGGATTAGAAGTTCAATGTGAACTTTAGCTGCATTTTGAGTTTGAGACCAACCTGGGCTACAAGACAACTTGAAAGTGGGCAGAGAGGGACAGGTTGCTCTAGTGGCTGTCCAAGAAAAAAAAAGCCATGACCACAGAAAGTGGATGTCAGACACTTTAGTGAACATGGGTAAGTTCTTTGCAGCAAGTTGATTCAGTATATGCAGAAACTAGACCATGATAGAAATGCAGAGTTGTAGAAGACTTACAGGGAAGAATGGATTGTGATGGCCTGTGTCTCTGAGGGAAGTCCCTTTGTAGAACAGGCAAGAGTCTCATAGTCACAGGGTCCTGCAAGGCATCAAAGACCTGTGGTCTTCAGTACATGGGTTTATCTTATCCACGACTAGCATATGAGATTGAGTTTTACGGGCTGTGGAAAGGAAGCATGCTGCAAATGCCTCAAAGTCTGTTTATTTATGCTACAGTTAAAATCACTACATCACTCAAATCTAAATCCACTGATAATAAAATATAATTTTGTGATAATCACTCATAAACAACTTGCTAATCTTAGAGGCTGTTTTGTTTGGCTAATTTCTTGTTTATGTACTTGTGCATGTGTGTGTGTGTGTGTGTGTGTGTGTGTATGTGTGTGTGTGTGCATGTGCTTGTGTTTGTGTGTCTGTGTGTGTGCATGTATTTGTGTGTGTGACTTTATGTGTGTTCTGTGTTTGTGTTTATGCTTTTTATGTGTACATAGAGTCTGGACAAAAATATCAAGTGTTCTTTTTCTAAAATTTTATTAAATATTTTATGTATTTACATTTCAAATGTTATTCCCTTTCTCCCTTCTTCCCTCCCCCTTCCTCTCTCCTTGCTTCCATGAAGATGATCCCTCTCCCAACCACCCACTCCTACCTCATCAACATGGCATTCTCCTACACTGGGGAAGAAAGCCTTCAAGTGTTCTTTATCTGCTGGTTTTTTTGTTTTGTTTTTTCTTTGTTTGTTTGTTTGTTTTTGTAACAGGATCTCTCACTTGGCCTGGAATTTGCAGATTAGGTAAGATTTAGTTTCCACTGATCAGAGATCTTCCTGCCTCCTCTTTCCACAACTGTGATCACAAGCACTCACCAACCATGCCTGGCTTTTTTGCTTTTGAATGTGGATTCTAATGTCTGAACTCCTGCTTTAGGCTGTATGGCAAGAGCTTTACTGACAAGCCTCTCCACAGGCCATCATTAGCTCTTCTTTCCCTCCTGCCACAGCATCCCAGTGCCCTCAGCCAGTATTAATCTACTAATACATATCATCCCTATTTCTATCTTGTCATTCGTCAGAAGCTACATCAATGAATCCACATTTTCAGTAAAGTTTTGAAATGGCCATTGTCTATAAGTGTAATCCAGTGGTAATCTCTATACATTGTATTGTGTTTCAGAAGTGTGAGCCTTTCTGTTGCTGAGCAGTATGTTATAAGAATGAGCCTCCGTCTACCAAACCATTCCTCGAGACAGTTTGACCCTGTCCAGTGTTTTACTATTATGATTAAAGCTATTAAGAACATTGATGCCTATGATTTTCTATAAACATACATTTCTACTTGTTTGGGACAGCAAAGGCCAGGCTGCTGGATAATAAGACAGCAGTGTCTGTAAACATTCTGCTAAAGGTGCTGCTAGTTCCGCTCCCAGACCAGGGGAGTGCACGGGAGGTTCAGATTTCTGCCATCACTGACATTTGCCAGTCTGTTGGCTGTGTAGTTGTGCCTTTTTATAACCAATAGATTTTACTTTTAGAGCAGTTTTAAATTCACAGCCAAATCCAGCGGTCCACATTCAGAGCCTGTGAGCCCTCAGCTTCCGGTAGCAGCAGGGTCCTCCTGTTAGTAGCAACAGATAGACAGTAAAGTATCCTGGCCATCTGAAGCCCACATTGCCATTTCCTGGGGTATAGGTTCCAGAGGTAGTTACCATGGGAACATCAGACACCAATTTAACTTCATCACCACCGGACTCTGCTCTGCCAGCTGACCCTTCCTCTCCTGTAACCCCTGACTATGACATTCCTTTTGCTCTCACCACAGTTCTGTCTTTTCCAAGATACGATATAGAACCACAAAATGTAGCCCTTTGAGATTAGCTTTACTCAGAAACATACATTAATGATACATTTGTCTACCTCTACATCTTTTTCATGACGTGGTAGTTCATTTCTTTTTTTACCAGCAAATACAGTTCCGTTTTTTTCATAAGGTCCATAGTTTATCCATTTTCCCACTTAAAAAAAATATCTTGGTTACTTCCACATTTGGTGATTTTAGAGATCCTGTAAACACACACACACACACACACACACACACACACACACACACACACAATCTATTTGAGTAAGTGCCAAAAGTATGCCTGTTAGAGTGCATGGTAGGAATGTGCCTTCCAGTGAGGGTCTCTAAGGTGTTATTGGCAGCCGAACCATTTTGTCTTTCTAGTAGCCGAAAATGGACAATCTGTGTGGCTCAAACTCCTCACCAGCTTCTCTGACTGCTCTCTGCTCTGTTTATATTAATAGACATGCAAGGAATCTCTCTGTAGCTTTTATTTTCTTGACTGCATAATTATAGAACAGGTTTCTACATGAATTTTTGTCACCTAAGTGCTATTTTTGTTAACATCTCTACACAGCTTTTGGCCTAGTTCTAAAAACTGGGTACTTTATTTTTTTTATTGTTGAGACTTAAGAGTACTTTGTATAGTTTAAGTATCTATATTTATCAAACAGTTTCTTGGGCAATATTTTTAAATTTAATATCCTTCATTCTTATCTTATGGGCAAGTAAGTAAATAAAATTCTAACTAATTATTTTTATTTTCATTATTTATTTTTGAGACAATATCATACTCTCTATCTTTATTTTATATTTGAAAGGGTTAAAATCCAAGGTATTATTGAGTGTAACTTTATAGTTCTCTTTACTAGAAAGGCGTCCCCAAAATGGATTTGAAGTCCAATTTATATTTTATTCCATATCTTTAGCTGTAAGTATTATCTCTTAGGTAGAAAGGTCTGATCCATGTTATCTGTCACGAGGATGGGTCTTGTTTTACCAAAAATAGAGAAAAGCATGACTCATTGTTGTTGATTTTCTATGTAGTCATGTCATATACCATCAACTGATTTTTTTAAATCAGTAAATTTATTGTTTTTCTTACTGAAACATATTTTTATTGTAATTGCAATAGGCCAAGATTCCAGTATAGTTCCTATTTTTTAGCTACATATTATGTTGATTTATATGGAGGTAGGGAGAAGTTATGCTTGTTATAATTGTAAAGAAATTATTTTTCCTGGTTTGATGAAAATTGTTTTTGTTTGTTTTTTAAAATTATTATGTTTGGAAGCTGTTGAAGCTTTCTCTGTATATATTGGAATAATTCTGTGATTTGTTTTCTGCTTTAGCCTATTCTTGTGCTAAGTGTTAACACTTTTGTTAAAATGTCAAAATAACTAAGATAAATCTCACTTGTTTGTAATGTATAATTCCTCTTGGACATGTTCAGATTAAAATTGCTAATATTTTCCTTGCTTATGAGAGATGATCTCTGTAGTTTGCAGAATGTCTCTGAGTTTGTTAGAATTCTCATGTAGTGACTTGACAGGTGTTTGTTTCACCCCTAAGAAAGGTTGTGTGAAACTAATGTTGAAGATTCTGTCAACTAAAATTCTCCAGGAAGAGCATCTCAAAATGGTGTTCACTTACTGTGAATTTCAAACTGGATTTACCTTATGGTCCTGGTTGGCTTCTGTTTCTGTTTAGTTTGGTAACTTTATATTTTCAAAGCGATGATTGATTTCCACTTAATTTGTGGCTGTAATTTGTAGCATTTCTTACTATTATGCATTTAACCTTTTCATGCCTGAAGGAGGTTCAGAAATAACCTTGCCCTGTTCACCATTGTATGGTGCTCCCAGTCTCTCAGGTTAAAATCTTTCTACAGTCTTACAAGATGTTTATTCCTCACACTCACGTTTTATGGAGGACTTGATGTTGGTTCCTTTGGTTTTATTCTCTGTTGCTTAAAGCATAGCTTGCAGAAACCAAACTTTAAAACATAATGTTATTTTAAATAGACTTTTAGCTCTATTGGTTTATAGTCTCTCTGTCTCTGTCTGTCTGTCTGTTTCTCTCTCTCTCTCTCTCTCTCTCTCTCTCTCTCAATCCATGTGTGTACACATAAATTACCTATCTCTTTCTCCCCAACACTGAAATTGCAAACCTATAACACAATTCCTGTAATTTTGACATGATTTCCGGAAGTCAAATTCAGGACCTCATGTTTGTACAACAAGCATGTAACCCAGCAAGCGTTTGTAAAGGATTCATTCAAACCACAAGTGCTCAGTGCTATGAACCACCTTTGCTGTACTGCTTTGCTGGTAGTGAAACTGTCAACACGTAACACTTCACATTTATCTAGTTATATGGACTTTTGTATTTCCATTGAGGTGGTTTGTTTGTTTGATTGATTGATTCTGTGTTTCATATATTGTTTAAAAATTATTGTTAAATGTCAAGTACTTGAGGACTTTCCCAATAGTGAATTGCAGCTTGATTTCATCAAGCTCAAGGGGCTTGCTTAAACACATTAGTCTTTCTTGCTTAGTGAGTTGATTTAGTGATAATGTTGGTTTATTTGAGGGACTATCATATAGATGCTTAAGAAAGAATATCATATCTGTGCTTTAAGGACATATTGCAGTAGGTCAAAACACCTGATGAGCTGAGTTTAATCCATAGAACCCATGCAAAGAAGCTGGATGAAATGAAATTTGTCTATAATCCCAGAACTATTGCAGCAAGATGGGAAATGAACACAGGCAAATCACCCAGAGGGTCACAAGCCAGCTAAACCAACATCTTCAACATATCCACAGAAACTAGAGAGACCCTTGATTACCAAAGCAGAAAGTGAGAACCGACTCTAAGAATTGGTCCTTTGACTATCATACATGTGGTATGGGTCTCATTCATGCTTAAAAGCACACATTGCATCTTATACACACAAATTTAGGGCTAGAGCTCAGAGATGGCATGAACCTTCAGTTTGCTTTCCACCAAAAATAACAAATAACCAAACAACCAAATGAAGAAAGTTGATTCTGCACACTTGTGACTCATACCTAAGGTTAGTATATTTTAATTGAACATTCCTTCATGGTACTCGTTGTCAATTCTTGGATTGCATACCAACAGCACACATCTCATGGTTATTCAACTGGATCTAAGTGCACCACATTCTAGGTAGTGTATCCATGTGTGACAATTACATTTTGGTATACATCAGTTATGACATAATTCAGCATGTATTTAAAACATGGATTTAATTATTATTGTATAATATAATTATCTAGTTATACTTCAACATTTGGTCTTCCTTGTAATTAGTGACATGAATTTTAAAAATTTTGACTAGGCTTAGGTGTTTAAATAAAAAACATCCCACACTTAACTTGTATTTGTCTAATTTTGCATGTTTATACTTTTCATTTTTCCAAACTTGGGCTGGACATGTCCTCAGTGAGTTAGTCTGAGCACAATTAGTGAAATGCCAGTCTAGAATGATCTTTTCAAGCTCTAACATTGCTTCAAAAGCATAACTCTTCCTCCAAGTATGTTGTACAACCTCACTCCCAGTTCAAAGAGACACCATAAATCATGGCAGAGAAAGGATGTGGCTAGAACAAAAGGTAACTGGTCACATTACTTCCATAACCAGAAAGTGCAAAGCAGACAGGAAGTGGCACCTTCCCAGCTAGCCATTTCCTCCAGCTAGGCTCTTTCTCCTAAAGGTTCTAAAAAGGTTATTACACATGCATATGAGAAGATATTTTACATTCAAATCACAGGAAGGACCAAGCTCGGCAAGGCATCCTGAATGCACCTTCTGTGTTTTCTCGTGTGCTGCTCACTCATTCTTTAGGCGTGCTATAATTCAACTTTCAAAGACTTGTTATTGGGAATGTATGGTGCTAGTCTTTGAAGTTATTTGGCCAACAAGGGAGATGTTGCTTTTGGCTGTTTGTAGCTTCTTGTCTATCTGAGAGAACATATACAGTATGTTTAAAGCTGACTGGTTACATAGCTATACAAATGAACATGAAGGACTAAAGGGTAACATACAAAAGAATAAGACTAACAAGAGAATCCTCCATAAAATGTGGCAAAGAATCTTTGCTTCTCTTGCTCCTCTCTTGCTCTTTTATCCTCTTCACCCTTTGTCCCTTCTCTCCCCATTCCCTTCCACCTCCCTCTCTATGTACTTCATGGCTTGCCTCTACTCCTCTTTTCTATCTTTCTGTCTCTGTGTCTCTGTCTCTCTCTGTCTCTGTCTCTGTCTCTCTCTCTCTCTCTCTCTCTCTCTGCCTCAACTACTCTCTTTAAGTATTTATTTAAGTACACTGTAGCTGTCTTTGAACACACCGGAAGAGGGCATCAGATCTTGTTACAGATGGTTGTGAGCCACCATGTGGTTGCTGGGAATTGAACTCAGGACCTGTGTAAGAGCAGCCAATGTTCTTAACCTCTGAGCCATCTCTCCAGCCTGTAGTCCATTTTCTTAATTAGTAATTCATAGAGGAGGGTGCTGCCCATTGTGGGAGGTGCAATTCATAGGCGGGTGGTCCTGAGTTCTAAAAGAAAGAAGGTTGAGCAAGCCATAGTGAGCAAGCCAGTAAGCAGCACCCCTCTATGGCCTCTTCATCAGTGCCTGATTTCAGATCCCTGCCCTGTTTGTGTTCATATCTTGGCTTCCGACAATAATGGACTACAGTGTGAAAATATAAGCCAAATCCTTTGCTCTCCAATTAGGTTTTTGGTTATGGTGTTTCTTCAGAGCAATAAAACCCCAAACTAAGAGAGAGTTTAAGCTTGGAGATCTCATAATCAGATTTACATCAACAAAACCATGGTAGCCTCAGATGAGAACAAGGGAAAAAGAGCCTTATGTAGAACCATACATGAACTGATGCAGATATATGGTAAGTGACAAGTCAAGAAAGGTCATGTTCAGCAATGTACAACAGCTAGAATGGAATGGTTTTTATAGAAAGTCTACAGCTTTTTGGCTGAATTTAGCAAATCCAGAAGCAAAGCTATCTTCCCTTCAATACTGAAAAAAGACCTATGTTCTGTGATGCTTTTAATATTTAAATATATTTGTTTGCTCAGGGTGCTCAACATATTTTGTTAGTGTTAATACACAACTGTATTAGTTCAGTGAGTCTGCTCAATGACTTCAGTTGAGTCAAGTAAATTCCTGCTCTCAACCATGAAAGTAGCATTCAGATGACAAAGTTATAAAAGTCTTGGTGTTTGTACTAAGTTAGAAATGACAAATTTTAAATGAATCTGAGAGTTAAATATCTGGAAAGTAATTTTACTTTTTTTTAGCAATTAAAAAAAAAAAAAAAAAAAAAAAACCCCTAGAACTTACTTAAGAAAATAGCACATTTATCTGCAAATTAGCTTTGGATGTTTTGTTTATTTGTTTGTTTGCTTGCTTGCTTGTTTTGTTTTGTTTTCCATAACTCATTAGAAGGGATGTGAGCTCTGAAGCTCATTCTGGGTTCCTGAAGAGCCCTCTAGCCCTCAGTGCATCTGGAAGAAGAGTGACCACAGCTACTCAGGGACCTTCCCTTATTTGTCATGTCAGTGGTCACACAAGGAAGCCTTTGTTCTCCAGAGTGTCCTCTTCTAGAGTCCAGAGTCTATGGCATTGCTCACAGATACTACACTCATTAAATTTATAATCCATGCTAAGCCACTTGACCTTTTATATCCAAGCTGTGAGTGAAGCCTGGGGACAGAGCTCAAGGCAACATCCATCTTGTGAGGTAGGTAAAACACTGTGACATGTCACCAATTCCAGCAGGGTTCAGAAGGGCTCATCTGCTGTTTCTGTAAAGCAAGATACAAAAAGTAGACGTACCACTGGCAAGACAAGCAGCTCCTGCTCAGCCGGAAGTTCTCATTCTCCATCTCATTCTCCCTAGTGAAAGACAGGAACCAAAGCTGCAGGGCTGAGCACCATGTCCATCTAAAATCAAACTCACCTGAGCGTCACAGGGAGAAGAAACTTAGGTCATTATTTTTACTTTATATAAAATCTGAGAATGTTAGAAATATTTCTGAGATATCAAAATTGTTTAATAAAAGTACAGCAGTCTGGGTTAATGGAGTTTATCATCCTCACACAAAGAGGAAGGCCCTGACTTAGAAATGGTGATACTAAGTCACATGATACCTTTTCTAGAGGAAATTATCAATGTCACATGTATCTTAGCATCTCTGATACAGACAGTACTGTTTTATTGTGAATATTCTCTCTGACATATTTTTTTCAGTTAGACTTTTTTACTATCTTTTTCTTTATAATATGATATAATGTGTGTATGTGTGGATATGTGTATGGGGGGGTAGGTGCTTGTGTGCAAATGTATATGTATAAGTTTGAGGAAGATAAAATCTTTCTGGAAGGTTATGGTCCATAGCTCAAAATCAGCTGACCTGTTTTGCTTAGCTTATAGCCGAGGTTTTCTTTTTAAAAAAATTCTTTAAGTCAAAGTAAAAAAAAATTAATATATTTTATATGAAAAATATATGACATTTCAATTTTGGTGTCCACACATAAATTTTTTGTCATTTAGTATTTTTTATTGGATATTTTGTTGATTTACATTTCAATGTTATCCCCTTTCCCAATTTCCCTTCTGGGAACTCCCTATTCCATCCTCCCACCCCATCTACCCCAACCTCCCTGCCCTGATATTTTCCTAGACTGGAGGAAGGAGCCTTCCCAGGGCCACGGGCCTCTCTTCCCATTGGTGTCTAAGAAAGCCATCCTCTGCTACATATGTGGCTGGAGCCATGGGTCCTGCCAGATGTGCTCTTTGGTTGATGGTTTAGTCCCCGGGAACTCTGGGAAGTCCAGTTGGTTGATACTGTTAACCTGTACCACAGGTTGCAAACCCCTTTAGCTCCTTCAGTCCTTTCTCTACCTCCTCTGTACTCAGTCCAGTGTCTGGCTGGGAGCATCTGCCTCCTTATTTGTAAGACTCCAGCAGAGCCTCTCAGAACACAGCTATATCAGACTCCTGTCAGCAAGTACTTCTTGGCATCTACCTTAATGTATGGGTTTGGTGTCTGTATATGATATGGATCCCCAGGTGGGACATTCTCTGAATGGCTTTTTCTTCAGTCTCTGCTCAACTCTTTTTCTCCATATTTCCTTACTTGTGTATTTTGTTCCCCATTCCAAGGACTGAAGCATCCACACTTTGCTCTTCCTTCTCTTGAGCTTTATGCAGTCTATGAATTGTATCTTGTGTATTGAGAGCTTTTGGGTGAATATGCACATATCAGTGAATGCATACAATGAGTGTTCTTTTGTGACTGGGTTCTCACTTAGCATGATAGTTTATAGTTCCATCTATTTACCAAAGAATTTAATAAAGTCATTGTTTCTAATAGCTGAGTTGTATTCCATTGTGTAAATGTACCACATTTTCTGTATCCATTCCTCTGTTGAAGGACAACTGGATTCTTTCCAGCTTCTGGCTATTATACATAAGGCTGCTATGAATATGTGTTATTATTATATGTTGCAGCATCTTTTGGGTATATGCCTAGAAGTGGTATATCTGGGTCCTCCAGTAGTACTGTGTCTAATTTTCTGAGGAACCACCAGACTGATTTCCAGAATGGTAGTTCCAGCTTTCAATCCCACCAGCAATGGAGGAGTATTCCTCTTTCTCTACATCCTCACCAACATCTGCTGTCAACTGAGATTTTTACCTTGGCAATTTTGACTGGTGTGATGTGGAATTTCAGGGTTGTATTGATGCTTTAGGTGCTTCTTGGCCATTTGAGATTCTTCCATTGAGAATTCTCTGATTAGCTCTATACCCCATTTTATATAGAGTTATTTTGTTCTCAGGAGTGTAACTTCCTGGGCTATTTTTATATTTTGACTATTAGTCCTCTATTAGATGTAGGTTTGGTAAAGATCTTTTCCCAATCTGTTGGTTGCCATTATGTCCTAATGACAATGTTCTTTGCCTTACAGAAACTTTACAGTTTTATGAGGTCTCATTTGTCAATTGTTGATGTTAAAACATAAGTCACTGGTGTTCTGTTAAAAAAAAAAATCCCCTATGCCCTTGTATTTGAGGCTTTTCCCCACTTATCTTCTATTAGTTTCAGTGTATGTAGATTTATGTGAGAGTCCTTAAAACACTTGGACTTGAGCTTAGTTCAAGGAGGTAAGAATGGCTCAATTTACCTTCTTCTACATACTTGTATCCAGTTGAACCAGCACCATTTGTTGAAAATGTTGTCTGTTTTCTACTGGATGGTTGTAACTCATTTGTTAAAGATCAAGTGACCATAGTTTTATGGGTTCATTTCTGTGTCTTCAATTTTATTCCATTGATCTACCTACTCGCCTTCATACAAGTACCACACAGTTTTTATCATTATTATAATTTAGTACCAAAGTGTGTCCCGGGTTTCAGCACCAATTTTAGGAAAAAGATGAAGAGATTTGGAGCTATATACTCTACAGAGCTGCAGTGAGGCATGGTGAGAAGGAAAAGGCCTCTGAGCAACCCATGTTGAGAATCCCTTCCTCCTGAGGGACAAGCCACACAATGGTATGGTAGAGAATAGTTTATTCAGAGCATAGGAGGGGAGTTGAGAGGGTGGTAGGGGCAGAGAGAGAGAAGAGTAGTGAATTAGAGACCAGCCATGAGCATGTGGTTGGGGGGACGGAAGTGGGGAGAGGAGGGACAAAGAGACAAGAGAGAAGCAAGAGAGGGAGAGACCAAGTGAACGAGAGAGAGAGAGAGAGGAGAGAGAGAGAGAGAGAGAGAGAGAGAGAGAGAGAGAGAGAGAGAGAGAGAGAGAGAGGAGAGGAGAGGAGAGGAGAGGAGAGGAGAGGAGAGGAGAGAAGAGAGAAGAGAAGAGAAGAGAAGAGAAGAAGGAGTGGGCAAGAAGTAACCCCTTTATAATGTCAGGTAACTAGGGCAGAACATACCTGTCTGTTGCCAGGTACGGAATCCCAACAAATATAGCTTGAGGTCAGGGATGGTGATTCCCTCAGAATTCTTTTATTGTTGAGAATGCTTTTCACTATCTTTGATTTTTGGTTATTTTAAATGAATTTGCAAATTGCTCTTTCTAACTCCATAAAAAATTGAGTTGGAATTTTGATAGTGATTGCATGGAATCTGTAGATTGCTTTTGGCAAGATGGCCGTTTTTACTATAATAATCCTGCCAATACATGCACATGCGAAATCTTTGCATCTTCTGAGATCTATTTTTTTTTTAACAGACTTGAAGTTCTTGTCATACAGATCATTCACTTGCTTGATTAGAGATATACCAAAGTATTTTATATTGTTTGTAACTATTGTGATGGGTGTCATTTCCCTGATTTCTTTTGCAGCCTTTATATCCTTTGAGTAGAAGAACAATACTGATTTGTCCAAGTTAATTTTATATCCATCCACTTTGCTGAAGTTGTATATTAGGTTTAGGAATTCTCTGTTGGACAATTTTGGGTCACTTAAGTATACTATTATATCATCTGCAGATAGTGATATTTTGAATTCTTCCTTCACAATTTGTTTCCATTTGACCTCCTTTTGTTGTCTAGTTGCTCTTGCTAGGAATCCAACTCCTAGATCAAATAAGTAGGGAGAGAGTGTACAGCCTTGTCTAGTCCCTGATTTAGGTAGGATTGCTTCAAGTATCTCTCCATTTAGTTTGATGTTGGCTACTGGTTTACTCTATATTGTTTTTACTATGTTTAGGTATGGGCCTTGAGTTCCTGATTTTTTCCAAGACTTTTATTTTGAAGAAGTGTTCAATTTTGTCGAATGATTTCTCAACAACTAATGAGATGATCATGTGGATTTATCCTCTGAGGTATTTTTTTAAATAGTGGATTATGTTGATGGATTTCTATATATTGAACTATCCCTGCATCCTGGGGATGAAACCTACTTAATCATTATGGATGATTGTTTTGATTTGTTTTTGGATTCAGTTTGGGAGAACATTAATGAATATTTTGCATGGATATTCAAAAGTTAATTGGTCTGAAGATCTCTTTCTTTGTTAGGTCTTTGTATTGGGTTATATATGAACATAGCATGGCTTCATAGAACAAACTTGATGCTGTTTCTTCTTTTTCTATTTTTTGGAATAGTTTGAAGAGTATTGGTATTAGGTCTTCTTCAAAGGTCTGATAGAATTCTACACTAAAACTATCTAGTCCTGGGATTTTTCTTGTTGGGAGACTTTTCCTGACTGCTTCTATTTCTTTGGGTGTTATTGGACTACTTTAATGTTTACCGAATCCTGATTTAACTTTGGTACCTGGTATCTGTCTAGAAAATTGGTTATTTCATCCAGATTTTTCAGGTTTGTTGAGTATAGGCTTTTGTAGTAGGATCTGATGATTTTTGGATATCCTCAGTTTTTATTGTTATGTTTTCCTTTTTATTTCTGACTTTGTTACTTTGGATACTTTCTCTGTGCCCTTGCATTTGTCTGGTTAAGGGTTTATCTATGTTGTTGATTTTCTCAATATACCAGCACCTTCGTTTTGTTGATTCTTTGTATAATACTTTTGTTTCTACTTGGTTGATTTCAATCCTGTGTTTGATTATTTCTTGCATTATAATCCTTTTGGATGTATTTGCTTCCTTTGTTTCTAGAGCTCTCAGATATGCTATCAAGCTCCCCTCTCTCCAGGATTTTTTTTTTTTTTTTTTTTTTTTTTTTTTTTTTTTTTTTTTTTTGGAGGCACCCAGAACTCTGAATTTCCCGCTTATCACTGCTTTCATTTTGTCCCAAAATTTGGGTATATTGTGCCTTCATTTTCATTAAGTTCTAAAAAGTCTTCAAGTTCTTGATTTATTTCTTCCTTGACCAAAATATTCTGAGTAAAGAGTTGTTCAGCTTCTATGTGTTTGTCGGCTTTCTTTTGTTTTTGTTGTTATCAAGACTAGCCCTAGTTTGTAGTGATCTGATAGGATGCAAAGGATTATTTCAATCTTCTTGTATCTGTTGAGGTCTGTCTTTGTGCCTGATTATATGGTCAGTTTTGGAGAAGGTACCATGTTATGCTGAGACAAAGATATGTTCCTTTCTTTTAGGATGAAATGTTCAATAGATATTAGTTAAATCAATTTGGTTCATAACTTCTGTTAGTTTTTCTGTGTTTGTGTTTAGTTTTTGTTTCAATAATCTATACATTGATGAGAGTGGGATATTGAAATATCCTGCTATTATTGTGTGAGGTGCAATTTGATCTTTAGTAAAGTGTCTTTTATGAAAGTGGGTATCCTTGCATTGGAGCATAGATGTTCAGAATTGAGAGTTCATCTTTTATGGGTATAAAGTGTCCTTTCTTCTCTGTTTTGATAACTTTTGGTTGAGAGTGCATTTTACTTAATATTAGAATGGCCACTCCATCTTGTTTCTTGGGACCATTTTCTTTGAAAAAATTTTCAAGTCTTTTACTTTGAGATAGTGTCTGTCTTCATCACTGAGGTAGGTTTCCTCAATGTATAAAAATACTGGGTGCTGTTTATATATCCAGTCGGTTGGGCTATGTCTTTTTATTGGGGGAATCGTGACCATAGATGTTAAGAGATATTAAGGAATAATGATTGTTGTTTCCTGCTATTTTTGTTGTTAGAAGTAGAATTATTATGTTTGTGTGGCTATCTTCTTTTGGATTTGTTGAAAGATTAGTTTCTTTCTTTTTCTAGGGTGTAGTTTGCTTCCCATTTTTTTCTTGAGTTTTCCCTTTATTATCCTTTGTAAGGCTGGATAGGTGAAAATATACTGTCTTTGTCATTGAATATCTTGGTTTCTCCATCTATGTTAATGGAGAGTTTTGCTAGGTATAATAGCTTGGGCTGGCATTTGTATTCTCTTAGGATCTGTATGAGGACTGCTTCAGCAACCAGGCCAAGCTCATTTCTCCTCCATAATGGTAATGGGATAATCACAATATTGAGGAAAAAACATGATATATCAACAAGGCACTATTTTGTTACCAATTTGAGATATAGAATGTAACTAAAAAAAAAACTAATATGAAACATTTGGTCCACCTCCTGTTTAAGTTAACCCCTCCAATCATCATATTAGCTTAATTAAATTTTGGTATAGTGACTTTACATGTATTTTGGAACTATTTTCTCAAATACAGGCTAATTAGTTTTATTTATTAGTGTTATGAAGAAATAAAACAATAACATCAAAATTAAAATTTATAAAATACTAAACTATAAAATTTATTTTCACTATGTGCTGGAGGAAAAACACTGGGAAAGTGGAGAATGACATTGTCATAATAGACAATGAAATTCAGTCTTGGAAACAGGAAATATTTAAAAATGTAAGGGAGACAAAATCACTAAATAAATAAATAAATAAATAAATAAATAAATAAAATAAAACAAAAAGAAAAAGAAGGAAAAGATGCTACATTCTGAGTGGACCAGAATAAAGAAAAATACCTCATTTCTTTAAGACTTTAGTTACTTATATACTTAGCATGAAAAACATTTAATAACTTTGTTTGCTCACTCAAAGATGAAGAACAGAACTAGACAAATGTTGATTAGACAGGCCACACAATGATCATTTAATATTGGGTTTGAGGTAAGGGTGCATGATGATTTATATATATTTTTTCCTTATGCAGAATGTGTGGATTACTGACTCTGATTCTTTCATGTCTACCCTGAGGCCAGGTGACATTTCACATGGTAGTTCTGTGTTTTTTCTTTTTAAGGAATCTCTACACTGTCTTCTAGGGGGTGATATTTTTATTCCCACCAACAACATACAGACTTTCCCCCTCATTCTTCAAAACAGCCCTTCCAGCAAGTGTGAGTTGATGGGATTGTTATTCAGCCAAACCAGTCATTTCATGGGATAAATATATATCAAAACATCACATGGTGCCCATAAAATCCTTGTCATAGAAATAAAATTGAATATATTTTTTAAAAATCAAATGAAGGCGTGGCTTATTTAAAGACAAATACAGACATAGGTCTAGTAAATCGGAATTATAGCTCTTTTGAAGTAATCCTCATCTCAAAAGCAGCTTTGTGTGCTCTTCACTTCCCAGACAACTATCCAATTCTGTATGCACTCATACAAATCTTTGCATGGTGCAGAGTAATAAGCTTGCATTCCTGGATGAATAATAGCTTTAAGTATTAGGACAGCACAGTCTGTCCCCAGATTTGTTTCTAAAGTCACTAATGCTTTCAGTTAATTTAAACTGAAGAACCTGGAGGTATAAGCATTTATCTTCAATCCGTCAAGATACTCAACTCCAATGAAGAAATAGCTTGGATCCTGCTTCCAAAAGCCCTTGGAAAAACAGCACCCACAGCCCTGAGTTCCTCACTCCCTCTTGGGCACTGTTTTGCTTTACTGAGTACACAAACAGCCAGTTTGTTCTGTACCAGGGATTGGCAGTGTGAGAATTGTGTCAGATTTGTATGTGCAACACAGTAAGGTATATTGATAATTCTTGGGTGAGAGGCATTGGATCTTCTTTGTTTGGCTACAATGAGAACAAGATTCAGAAAATGACTTTGCCCTCTTGTGTTTTGTCTTTGTTTTGTCCAAATGTCAGATTTTAGTAGTCTAGTGTTTTAAAATGGTCCCATGTCTTTCTCCAGAGTTGAGAGTAAGCAAATATTGATAATGGACTGATGCTGTTTCAATCTTTTGAAAGCTTCTGGCAGCTTAGGTTGGGTCTGTTAGTCAAGACTGGTAAAGATACATTCACTGAGCCTGAGACTTCAGCAGGACTCATGTCTATGGCTATTTGCTATAAAGCAGGGAGAAGAAGTCACTCAGCAATGCAGAAGTACATGTTCTGGAGAGGAATCAGTTGCATAGATCTACTGAAAGTGCTTCATCGACGTAGTGTAATTATGTTGTCTAGCAGATGACATGCAGTCTGAATATGTGAGCAGAATACATGAGCTTCTTGGTTCCTGTGCTTACAGATGTCAGTGAGCAGAGACAGCAATGGAGTCTTCAAAACGGTGCTTTATTCAAAGGGTCAGCATGAAAGGACGATGGATGAGCATCATAAATATCTGTTTTCTAATAGATCACCAATTGGCAGATTCACAGGAAGAAGTAGGGCAGAGACAAAGAATGTCAATCATTCCAGAGCTCAGGCTCGCCCCTCTGGTAGTATGATATGTGTTCATTTTCTGCTATTGTATAAAATACCATGACTAAAAGCAACCAGTAAAGGAAAGAGCTTTGGTATATGATTCTGGAGGGATAAGAGTCCACCATGATGGGAGGGCATGGCAGCAAACAGAAGGCACCGTGACAGGAACAAAAAATTGGCTGGTTACATTTGGTTGGCACATCAAGTCAGAGTGAACTGGAAATAGAGTGAGGCTCTAAATTCTCAAAGCCCACATTGACTTATGGACTTCCTCTAGCACAGTGGCATCTTCTAAAAGTTCCGTAGTCTCCACATACGGTATCATTAACTTTGGAGCAGATATTGAGGAACCCAAGCCTATTTGGGATGTTTCTTGCTGACACCACTACAGATGCTCCCCATATTTCTTGAGACTTGTGATGTCTGTGCTTCTTTCATTATCATCATCCCTTGTTCTCTTTCTTTACTCTACAGGCATCTGGATTCGTGTTCTTGAAATGGTTAGGAAAGCTAGTTTCTGTTGCTGTCAACCTTAAACTCCTCCAGGAGCATCTGGGCTAAGAAAGCATGAGATAAAAAAAAGAGAATGTTCATAATGTATGAGTTAAGTTAGTAATAACATGCATGTGCCGATTTCGTTCTATAATATGGAGTACAAGTATTTCTTTATAGTGTGTAGTATAAAATTTTCACTCATATTTTATTTGAATGAAGAACAACCCAGCATTCTTACCTGACTGCTATTTCATTCTATCTGATCTTATATCCTGCTCCCCTTTTTCTTCATTATCCTTATTAATAAGGTATTATCTATGTGCAGTCATAAACAAAGGTCACTGGAGTCTAAGACCACTCATTCTTCCATGTGCTGATATGGAATGGTTTGATATTCATGACCTATACCATAATTGCTTTTCTCCTTCATACTTTATTTCTTTTTGCTATTATGTTACATTTGATATTTTTCAGTTAATTTCCTTCTTATACCTCTCTTCAATCATCTAATTAACTTCTTCAAGTTTTGCACTTCAATGTATATAATTCCAGTATAATACACACACATATTATCTACAGCATATACATGTAGCACTATATAATATATACATATATATGTATTTAACATAAGACATTTAAGTTGTTTTAGAGTTTCTGAAAGCTTTTAGCTTCTGTATTTCGTTCATTAATATTGAGATTGAGGGGCTGGGTAATAGTTCAATGAATAGAATGAGTGCCGTGCGAACATAAAGACCTAAGTTCGAATCTCCAGAGCCCTCAGAAAGGTGAAGTTTTTCCTTTAGTCCCAGAGCTGGGCAGGCAGAGGCAGGAGAATCTCTGGGGCCTTCTGGCCAGCCAATATCGCCTTATAAGTGAGCTATGAGTTCAGTGCAAACCTCCATCTCAAATGATAATGTTGGGAGCTACTAAAGACAATATTTGACATAGATGTCTGGCCTTCATACATATACTTACACATAGTCAGACAGCCAGCCAGATAGACAGACAGCCTGCCAGACAGACAAGACAGACTTCTGCAGGTGAGAGGGGACATTTACAAAGATAAAGACATTTCACAAAGGAATCCATTACAGAGAGCAGAAAGTGGCAGTCAGTCTGATGGTAAAGAACGCTCTGTGCCATGAGATCCTGTGGCCTTCTTTCTAATCTTCTTGGAGTCTGAGTTCCACTGCACATCTTGGTGCAAATAGAAAACATTTTCTGCCTTTACAGGACTTTATATTCAGATGAGACTTTCTAAATTCAGTCTTGCCTTAGCTTTCCACATCTAACCTCTTCCCTCAACAGTCACTGGAGCTCTCCACTTAGAGATGACTTCACATCTGTCCTGCTGGCAGGGGACTCAGAAACACAGTCAGAAAACCAGGCCATCTGTTCTAGGAACAGCAGCTTGGGGCTTAAGTGCCATTCAAATCTGAATATCCTGGAAAAATGCCCTAGAAATAACCCATAAATAGTTTCCAACAGTGCTGAAGTCACGTGAGTACAAGTCTTTCAAGTCCCAAATGTACAACGAATGTCCACTCTGGCTTTACAGCATGCTCTTCCTTGTCTCTGTTCGAAAGTCAGCATAGTGTTAGCATTGTTTCTTTCAGAAGAAGGCGATGTATCCAGACTTGAACATATGGGGTAACTGTGTCTCTCATTTACAAATTCATCCTCCCAGAGTCTGAAAACTTGAAAGCTAATGTCTTGGCATCCTTTCAGCTAGACTCGGAGGCATCGGCCTAAGTGGATCTCAATTTGAATGCAAGGATATAAATCTAATGGAAAAGACTGTTTGTGCATATTTTAAATCATGTCTTGTCCACTGAAGGCCAGCTGAGGCATTAGGATGGAGAACCCTGTCTCTCTGTGTTCAGTGTCTAGGTGTTCTTTTCCATGGAGAAGGAAACACATTCTCTGTTTGCATGCTGGGGCAGGTCTGAGACTACAGTGCAGTTACACAGGCAGACCTCTGCTTAATACCTCAGTGGTTTACTGTGGCACTGCAATGCATGCTTATAATTATTCTTTCTTTTGGCCCAGTGAAATCTTCTCTATGAATGCCTTGTGGTCTTCATATTCTAATTCTTGAATATGTCCTTGACGTTCTAGTTAAGGCATTGCATTTTTAAAAATTAAAATATAATTATAATCTTCATTTATTCACAAGGACTACATCCTCAAGTTAAATGGCCCATACCCATAATGAAATCCAAGGTTCTATTCAAACATTAGTATTTCCATCTCTAGTCCACGTTGCTTTTTCTCTATATACTTTCCAGAGAAAAATGCTTGGAGTTTACCATGCATTTGTGACTGGGCTATAATTCATTCCTCTTTTTGGAATGATATTTTGTGCTTTTCTTTTTATATGATATCTAACTCAACTTTCAAGTTTACATTTTAATATTACTTTTTTTTTCAGTGCCTTAGAAGTCTGTTTGGGAGCCATTCTTGTGATAATTTTGCCAGAAAAGCTCAGCTCATTACATGGAGACTCCCAGAGCCAGGGTAAGTCTACAACTTTGAAGATGCAACTCACTTGCAAGGAGTAGACTGAGCCTTTATCCACCAGAGTTGGGGTGCCACCAAATACAAGTGAGGTTTTTTTGTAGTGTTGGGATCAAATCCAGAATCTTGTGTATTCTAAGCAAGTGCTCTATTCCCAGGGCATAGTCCTAGCTAAGATAGCATCTTTCAAAGGCTGCTATTCGGTAGCCAGTCTCCTGGATCCAGTCATGGGGGAACTTCCAAAGCTCACCACAGCCTAACATGGCACATACTTCCACTTGCTATCAGTCCTGATTACCTATGTTCAATACATAGGATCATATCTGTTATGTAGTACACTTTCATTTTTATTAACATTTTAAATGCTATCCTCCTTAAAGCCCCATCCCCTTCCCCACTCCCCACCCCCGTTTCTATAATAGTTTTATTGGTTCCTCTGTTGCTGGCCACTTAGCTTTCATAATTTAGCCATTGTAAATAGTGCAGCAATAAATAATAATGTGTAAATATCTTTATAATGTTGATATTGAATTCTTCACACAAATATCCAGGAGTGGTTCAGTTGGGTGATATGGTAGTTGTAGTTTCAATTTACTTTTTGAGATGTCCCCACAGTGGTTTCCATAATGGATAAACTAACTTGTATTCCTACCCACAGTAGAGAAGGGCTCAGTTTTACCCATATAATGCTATTTTTCTCTTATTTTACTTCATTACATGTGCGTTTTTGTTGTTGCTGTTTTGTTTTGTATGTGTATATGTAAGTGTATGTAAGAAAACTTACTTATTGAACAAGGTTTCTATTGAGCTTCTCATTCGAATGCTTTCTCTGCTTCTTACTCCTTCTGGGAACTCCCACTTTTTAAAATATGTTTTAAATGGTTGTATTTATTTACTGGAGGTATGTGTGTCAGGGTGAGTAAAGGCCAGAGTACTACTTGCTAAAGTTAGTTGTGATTCTTTTCTTTGACCATGTGGGTCCATTGGAATGAACTTAGGCCATCAGGACTGGAAGCAAGTACCCTTACCACTGAGCCATCTTGCCAGCCTTAAGTTTCTTGATGTATCCTCTTTAATGGTTCTGTTGAAAAGAACTGTGGCAGTCTGAATAGATGCAACCCCCAGAATCTCATGTATTTGAATGCTTAGAAGAACACAGAGATTGGCACTATTATAAGCAGATGTGGTCTTTTTGAAGTAGATATGGCCTTGTTGGATGGAGTATAACACTGTGGGGGTAGCCTTTGTATTCCATTTATGTTCTAGCTCTGCCCAGTATAGATTCCAGTCTCCTCCTGGCCACCTTCTGATCAAGATGTAGAACAGTCTGTCTGCATGCTGCCATGCTTCCTCCCATGATGCTAATGGACTAAGTTCTAAAACTACAAGCCAGCCCCAATTAAAATCTGCCCTTTATAAGAAATTCCATGGTCATGATGTTGCTCCCTAGCAATGGAAACCCTAACTAAGACAAGGACCCATTCCATGCAGGTCATCTTCACCTTCCTCAACCAAAATCTTTGTTTTCTTCACTCTTAAATTATGAGTTCATGGCTTATTGAAACAATTGTAGTTTATTAAAATAATGATGATTTTTCAGCTTGTGGATGACATGTTTGTCCTTATTCCTACTGTATTGGAAGAGGTTTTGGCTCGGGTTAGTTTTTTATGAGGGTCTCAAGAAAGACTTCATGTTATGACATTCCACATTACTAAGAAATGAACTCCCCAGTTCTGGAGTGGGAGCATTGTAATGTCACACTATCTTCCTGAGCCAAACCATCTCCTTTACAAAAAGAAGAAAACAGAGGAAACAGGTAAAGAAAAATTACTTATTGATATTAAAATCCAAGTTCATGGAAATCAGCCAGATTCTTCAGCTCTGGCTAAATATCTTAACTTTTATTGTTTTTGGAAAGTGAAATATCATACTCCTATTCCTGATACCTCAGCCAGCCACTGTAGTCATGGTAGGATTGGCCATTTTGTTATTGCTTCACAGAGAGTTGGTTTATTGTGAAGGGACTAGGAGGAAAATGAGAACAGAAACCCTATGAAGTAAAACAAGTTGACTCTACAGCAGATGAGCCACTAACAACGAAAACCTGGACAAGCTCAGCAAACTGAGCAAACTGTTCCATCCAACTCAGAAAATTTCTTTGGAAGTCAGCATAATTCTGGCATTTCATTATGACTATGAAGAAGAGTGAAAAAGAGCAGAGCCTCTAATAGTGTACAGCAGTGGTCACACTAAGTACTAGAACAATGAATGTCACTTTCTGACTTACTCTGGGATGATGCTATATCCAAATTCAGTGGTTAACAGCTATGAATACTTATTGATATTATAACACAGAAATTCTACCTTACATCTGCAAAGTGGATGTGAGATCACTTATGCAAGATAAAACATTATTCCAAAAACATAAATTAAAATGAGTGTTAATTAGTAAAAGAATTAATAAATACACATATATTCCAATACCTGATATGATGTCGAGTAACATGTAGCTCTTTTCTACTTCAGAGATTTTGAAAAAATTATTTTTATGAATTTCTCCCTGTCCCCTTCTAAAACTTAAATAATCAGCCCTATATAAGATGTTATGCTAGAAGTACAAACTTACCCAGGGTTTTCCAATTTAAAAAATAAAAACTGAAACTCAAGTTTTGTAGGTAGAATCATTGTAAAGGCTAAAAAAAATGTTAAGAGGGCTGGAGAGAAGTAAAAGAAACACACTGCTCTTGCAAACAACTTAAGTTTGATCTCTAGCACCCACATGGTGGTTTTCAACTATCCTGAATTCTGGGTCCAGTGGATCTGAGGCCTTTTTGGACTTCAGTGTTCAACAGACACACATGTGGGACACA
The DNA here is from genome assembly GCF_963924665.1 of Micromys minutus. Classification (NCBI taxonomy): domain Eukaryota; kingdom Metazoa; phylum Chordata; class Mammalia; order Rodentia; family Muridae; genus Micromys; species Micromys minutus. The sequence continues at coordinate 85,857,273 of NC_137974.1, forward strand.
CACATAAGAGGTAGAATCCTTAGAAATAAAATACCAAATTGTTTTTAAAAAGAAAGAAATAATTAGGAAAAGAATCTATAGCAAATTCTACATCAAATCACAATTATCTAACAATCAGAAACCGTTTATGCTAGCACTAATGTTGTAGATTTCCCTGGTGTTGTTTCTATTCTGATGTTGATTCGGCTTCCTTAAGAGGAGCTGCCCATGATTACGGGCAGATCACTTACTCAGGCGACTCATGTAAAGCTTATCCACATTTTAACTGGTCAAATAAAGGCTAGAACCTATGATTAGGTAGGGGGAAAGGTGAGGTGGGAGGAAAGGGGCAGGAGAGAGGTTGGAGGAAGACAAAGTAAAAACCAATATGGAGCAGAACCACATGGCCTGTAGAAGCTGCAAGTAGTGGGGGGTCTCATAGCTTGGGGATAAGTTAGCATAGGGGATAAGTTAGCATAGGGGATAAGTTAGCATAGGGGATAAGTTAGCATAACGATACATCTGCCCATCTAGGCTTATATATATAATAACTGAGCTGTGTGACTTTAAATGGGCTTATTGGGGTGAGAAGTGACTACAACACTTCGCACCAATGTTGGGGTTATTTAACACTCTTCGTGGCAGGACTTTCCAATAATATCTTTTTTATTGGACACCTTCTACTAAAGGTACATACTGAGAAAGCAAACCTTTCCTTATGGTGGCCTGCATATGACAAAAAGATTTGAAACTCAGGATGTTTCATATATGCCCCCCCCTTTAGATGGCACTTTTTTTTTCTGTGCTCTGTGGGAATCTCTTCTACTTGCTCTTCAAACAAAGAAAACTGTCCCTCCTGAGAGATTTCACAGTGGCCCCTCCATAAATTCTTCAACCGTCTCCACTCATACCTCCAACAGTCAACTAAACTTAAGCTTTTATGTCTCAAAACTATCCTCTATTATAACCCTTCTTCATTATTTACTCTTCTTTTTTATTGATTATTTTATTTATTTAAGTTTTAAATATTATCTCCCTTCCCACTTTCCCCTCCAAAAGCGTCCTATCCACCACTACCCCCACCTCACCTCTGTAAGGGTACCCCCTCACCTGCCACCCACTCCTGCCTCAGCCACCAAGTGTTTCCCTATCCTGGGACATCAAGTCTCTACAGGACCAAGGGACTCCCCTCCAAATGATGCCAGATAGGAAATCCTCTGCTACATATCCAGATGAAACTATGGATACCCCTTGTTTACTCTTTGGCTGGTGGCTTAGTCCCTTGGAGCATTCAGGGGTCTGGTTGGTTGATATTTTTCTTCCTATGAGGTTGCGAACCCCTTCACCTCCTACAGTCCTTACCGTAACTTCTCCATTAGGGCCCCAGCGCTAGGTCCAATGTTTGCCTGTATACATCCGCATCTGTACTGGTCCAGCTCTGTCAGAGAGTCTCGGGACAGCTATAACGGGCTTCCGTCAATAAGCAGTTCTTGACATCAACAATAGTGTCTCCATTTTGGGTCAGCAGATAGGACAGATCCCTAAGTGGGGCAGTTTCTGGATGTCTGTTCCTTCACTTTCTGCCCAACTCTTTGTTCCTGGATTTCCTTTTAGAAAAAAGACTTACAGGTTGATGTTTTTTGAGGTAGATGACAAATGGGGCCATGCCTATCCATTGGATACGCTCTTTAAGGTTCTATCTTCCCTTTGTTGGGTATTTTGGCTTAAGCCCTGTCTGTTGGGTCCTAGGAACCTCTTGGGTCCCTGGCTTTTGGGAATTTCTAGTGGCAACCCCCCACTGCAACACAACTACTTTCAAATTCTTGACTCTAGGTAATCCACTACCCTTCCCCCATCTTCTCCCATGTCTGAACTGGCCTCCCCTTTTCCTGCTACTCCTTTATCCCCCTCTCACTCTACTCCCCAGAGATTAGCCTCTTTGTCCTTCTGAGTAGTGCTGTAGCATCTAGACTTTGGTGTGTTCTTATTTCTACTTGAGTTTCATATGGTCTGTGAGTTGTATCATGCGTATTCCAAGTTTCTTTTTGGCTAATATCTGCTTATCAGTGAGTACATACCATATGTGTTATTTTGTGACTGGGTTACCTTACTCAGGATGGTATTTTCAAGTTCCATTCATTTATCTGAGAATTTTATGGAATTATTGTTTTTAATACATGAGTAGTACTGTAGTACATTGTACCACATTTTCAATATCTATTCCTCTGCTGAGGGACATCTGGTTCTTCCCAGCTTCTAGCTATTATAAAAAAGGCTGTTATGAACATAGTGGAGCATGGGTCCTTGTAAAACTATTTCCAATTTTCCGAGGAATTGGCAGACTGATTTTCAGAGTGGTCATACCAACTTGCAATCCCACTAGCAATGAAGAAGTGTTCTTCTTTCTCCACATCCTTGCCAGAATCTATTACCTGATTTCTTTTTTTTACCCTAGCCATTCTGACTGGTATGAGGTGGAATCTCAGTGTTGATTTGCTTTTCATTTCCCTGATGACTAAGGATGTTAGACATTTCTTTAAGAGATTCCTCAGTTGAGAATGTTTTGTTTAGCCCTGTACCCCATTTTTAATACGGTTATTTGATTCTCTGGAGTGTAACTTCTTGAGTTTCCTTTATATTTTTGATATTAGTTCTCTATCAGATGTAAGGTTGGTAAAAAAAATTTTTCCCAATCTGTTGGTTGCTGTTTCGTCCTACTGACAGTGTCCTTAGCCTTACAGAAGCCTTCCAATTTTATGAGGCCCGTTTGTCTATTCTTGATCTTAGAGCCTAAGCCATTAGTGTTCTGTTCAGGAAATTTTCCCCAGTGTCCATGTGTTCAAGGCTCTTCCCCAATTTCTCTTCTATTAGTTTCAGTGTAGTTTTGTACACGGAGATAAGACTTGATCGATTTGCCACATTCTACATACTTACATCCAGTTGAATCAGCATCATTTGTTTAAAAGGTTGTCTTTTCTCCACTGGGTGGTTTTAGCTCCTTTGTCAAAGATAAAGTTACCATAGGTGTGTGGGTTAATTTCTGGGTAATTAATTCTATCCCTTTGATCTAGCTTTTTGTCTCTGTCCCAATACCATGAGGTTTTTATCACCATTGCTTGGTAGTATAGCTCCAGGTAAAGAATAGTGACTCCCCTAGAAGTATTCTTATTGTTGAGAATGTTTTTTGATATTCTGGTTTTTGTTATTCCACATAAATTTGAGAATTATTCTGTCTCTGTGAAGAATTGAGTTGGAATTTTGATGGGAATTTCATTGAATCTGTAGTCTGGATAAGGGTTTATCTATCTTGCTGATTTTATTTAAAAAAAACAGTACCTGGTTTTATTGATTGTTTGAATAGTTCTTTTTGTTTCTACTTGGTTTATTTTAGCCCTGAGTTTGATTATTTCCTGTCATCAACACCTCTTGGGTGTGTTTGCTTCTTTTTGTTTTAGATCTTTCAGGTGTGTTGTTAAGCTGATAGTATATGCTTTCTCCAATTTCTTTATGGAAGCAGTCAGAGCTATGGGTTTTCCTATTAGTACTTCTTTCATTGTGTCCCATAAGTTTGGGTATGGTTGTGCCTTCATTGTCACTAAATTCTAAAAAGTCTTTAATTTCTTTATTTTTTCCCTGACCAAGTTATCCTTGAGTAGACAGTTGTTTAACTTCCATGTGTATGTATGTGGTTTTTCTATTGTTTTTGTTATTGCTGAAGACCAACCTTTGTTCATAGGATGCATAGAATTATTTCAAACTTCTTGTCTTTTTTTGAGAATTGTTTTGTGTCCAGTTATATGGTCAGTTTTGGAGAAGGTGCCTTGAGGTGCTGAGAAGAAAATGCGTTCTTTAGTTTTAGGATCAAATGTTCTGCAGATATCTGTAAAGTCCATTTGGTTCATAACTTCTGTTAATTACATTTTGTCTCTGTTCACATTCGTTTTCCATGGTCTGTCCATTGGTTAGGTTGGGTTGTTAACATTTTCAAGTATTCTTGTATGAGGGTCAATGTATCCTTTGAGCTTCAGTAATGTTTCTTTTGTGCCATTGCATTTGGGTCATAGTTGTTCAGAATTGAGCGTTTCTCTTGGTGGATATTTCCTTTGATGAGTATGTAGTGTCCCTTCCCCATCTCTTTAGGTTGTAAGCCTAGGTTGGTGTGTGTTTGGGGGATGAAGGGGGTGAAGGGGGTGGATATGACCTTTATTGAGCTTATCCACCAGCACTTAAATAATGTCTGTACAAAACCAAATGTTTGTTAGTATAACTGCTGCATCACAACTAATGCCATTTTTGTTCTCTCAGGCTCTGTATGACATCTGCCCAAGATCTTCTGGCTTTTACAGTTTCTGTTGAGAATTCTGGTGCAATTCTTTCTTTTTCTGTGCATTTGGTGTGTTAATTATTATGTGAAGGGAGGACTTTATTTTCTGTTCCCTTCTCTTTGGTGTTCTTTAGGCTCCTGTATGTGCATGGGCATCTAACATTTAGGTTAGGGAAGTTTTCTTCTATCGTTTTGTTGACACTGTTTGCTGGCCCATTGAGTTTTGAGTCTTCACTCTCTTCTATACCTTCAATTATTAGGTTTGGTCTTTTCATCTTCTCCTGAATTTCTTGAATGTTTTGAGTTAGCAGCTTTTTGCTTTTTATATTTTCTTTGACTATTGTTTCAATGTTTTCTATTGTACCTTCTACACCTGAGATTTTTCTCTTCTGTCTCTGTTATTCTGCTGGTGATTCTAGCATCTGTGACTCCTGATCTCTTTCCTGGGTTTTCCTTCTCCAGGATTGTTTCCCTCTGTGTTTTCTTTAATATTTATATTTTCATTTTTAGATCCTAGGTAGTTTTGTTCAATTCCTTTACTTATTTGTGTTTTCCTGTATTTCTTTAAGAGATTTGTTTTCTCTTTGACGGCTTCTACTTGTTTACCTGTGTACTGCATCTCTGTAAGTAGGTCATTTATGTCCTTCTTAAATTCCTCCTACATATTTATGAGATGGGATTTAAGGGCTGAATTTATTTTTTCAGGTATGTTAGGGGATCCAGGGCTTGGTGTAGTGGGATACCTGGATTCTGATGTTGTCAAGTAACATTGATTTTTGTTGCTTATGCTCTTGTGCTTACCTCTTGCCATCTGTTTACTCTCTAGTGCTAACTGCCCTTGCTGTCTCTGACTGGAGCTTGTTCTTCCCATGATCCTGGTTGTGTCAGAATTCCTCAGATTCCATCTCTCTGTGATCCTGTGATTCTGGAATCCTGTTACCCTGAGATCCTGCTGTGTCAGAGCTCCTGGGAGTCAAGCATTCTCTGAGTGTTACAGGAGTGGGTGAGGAGCCAGAGCCCTGAGTGTGCACCCAAGACACATACAAGCTGAACGAAATCTCTGCCTCTGGCTGTGTGAGGCTTTGTGTTTCCCTGGTTCCTTAGCAAATCCCAGTTGTGCCGGGTGTTGGAAAAGATGTGGCTTCACATGTGATCTTGAGTGTGTCAGAGATCCAGTGACCCTGAGTGTGTCTGATCTCCTGGGAGTTAAGCTTCCTCTGTGATCCTGTGGTCTTTTGATTTTGGGCATGTCAGAGTACATGTGATCCTGGGTGCATGAGAGCTCCTGTGTATCTGGGTATTTCAGAGCACCTAGGAGTGTGTGTGTGCAGACCCAGCATCCCAGGTCTGCTCTGGGTACAAGTTCAAACCAGAAGGATGCTTATTTTCCCTTCTTACTGATGTGACAAAATATATAACAAAGGCGATTTAAGGCTTGTAGGGTTTGGTTTGGATCGCAGTTCCTGCATAGACTGTTTTTTACACATCTTAATGTTGCCATCATGGCAGCAGGAGCTTGAGGTAGCTGATCACATTATACCAAGTTCGGAGTCAGAGGGAAAAGGATATTGTTGCTCATCTCACTCTCTGCTTTTTATTAAGTACAGACTGTAGTACAGTACAGCATAAAGTTTAGATACTCTGCTCCACTGAATCAATGCAGTCTAGAAACTTCCTCACAGAATTGCCCAGAGGTTTGTCTCCAAGATGACTCTAGACCTTGATAGGCTAGTAATTGCTACAACCCACCATAGCCACAGAGGGGAAAAAATAAATGCAGATTAGCATTTTGCTTGATGAACAGTTGCGAAAGCAAGTCGGTTGACAAGATTCAGTACAACTTAGGGCTTACTCCGTGTTCATTATAAAGCGGTGGACATCTTCTGAGGTCTTTTCCCTTCTCTAAAGTCCCAACATCACAAAGGCCAGTTTCTGTACTACGAATGGTCAAGTGGTACTCATTTTTGTGTGTTTCTGGGTACGTATATGACTGTACAGAGGTCACAAGTCAATTTTGGGTTCTGTTCTTCAAGGACCTCACACCTTTTTTGGTAAGACAGGGTCATTCCATGGCCTACAGTGGGACTGTGTTAGTGGCTGGCACCAATGGTCTCAGCACTAGGATTGCAAGTTTGTGCACCATCATACCTGACTTTTTTATGTAGGTTCTGGAGGTGAAGCTTGGTCCTCATGCTTCTGTGACAAGCACTTTACCTACAGCCATCTCCTCGGGTCTAGGTGGTGGCCATTTTTAAGAGGATTTAGCATGCAGCTTTCTGAGTTTTGTTCTCAAACATGGCTTAGGCATAGGTTGAGACTGCACTTCCTGCTTTAGGCGGGCTAGAGAGGAGCTTTCTTGTTTTGTGAAATGCATTGTGAATTCACCACAGTCTGTCTAGCCACATTCCAGGAAAGCTCTCTCTGGCCTTGCTCCTGAGGAATCCAGGCTGCCTTAACAATGGCCCCCTTGTCCCGAAACACTTGTGGCCACAGACAGCAAGCATAGCATGACCCATACCTAGGGAGCCCAAATCTCTTCATAGCATACTTCGGAATAATTTATTGCCAGACCAAATTTGGTTTTCAGTTGTCGCCATAGAAATCTACTATATTTAGGGAGTTTATATTGAGATATCTGACAGGTGACCTAAACCAGACTATTGAGTAGAGAGGTAATAATTCTAATGTATAAGAGTTAATGCAGGCAGGATAGGCAGAACTAAAACACCGTGGCTTCTATTCTGGCTTGTGTCAGGACAACATTCCTAAAACAGCATGTTTGATCCTAGTCTCTCTAATGCGAAACTTTGATGGTGTTCCCTTTGACAACAGCCAGGACATTACAGAGCAGAGAAGATACTATTTTCTCATTAGATATGCAATAGATGTGCATTTCCTCATTGTTAGCAGCAAAATTGTGCTCTACTTGAAGTATTGGGAAGACAATGTTTGAAATTCCCATGTTATACAGGGATTTCATCTTAAACTAGAAGATGCCTTTAAGGAAACAAATTAAGATGCAGATTAATTTTAATTGGTATCATGAATTAATCTAGAAAATAAAACAAATCATGTGAGTAGGGACTCCAGGATTATGAATTAACCACAGGGAAATGATATAGATCAGTTATTGATTAATTAAATCTCATGAACTTGACTTAAAACTAATTTTAAAGATATAGTCTCATACAGCCGGTGATGAGAAAATTACCTTTCACTTGGATGTTCCTACATTCAACTCCTCAGTGCTGGGATAACAGGTGTTACAGCAGCAGTTACCCTGATTTATGTGGTACTGTGCCTCAAACCAAATCTTCATATTCTTGATAGGCAAGAACTTTGGCAATAGAGATACTGCACAGTTCTAACTTAGAACAAAAATGGTTAGAAGTGGTGTGCAGAAGCTCTGTGAATTATTTGAGTACATATAGGGATGAGGCAAAGGAAACAGGTATTAGCAGGATCAGCCAATTGACATATTCACCCATAAGTTCTGATCAAATTTTTATAGGACACCTACAGTAGACATCTACTGGTGATATAGACTGACTAGAGTTCAAGATAGAAAATTGCAGACTTCTCCCCCACCCCTCCTCTCTATTTCTCTGTGAGTGTGTATGTTGGTAACAGGTCATTCTTCAGGTTTTACCCCCATTTTTTAAGGCAGGATCTTCTTCTAGCCAGGGACTAAGCTGAACTACTTGGCTAGTGACCCCAGTGTGATCCTTTTGTCTCTATGTCCCTATCTCTGGGATTACAATGGCCCAACCAACACAACTTTCTCCAAGCATTCTGGGTGCTGAACATCGGTCTTTATATTTATGCTCAAGCACTTACTGACTGAGCTGTATACCTAGCCCACCAAATGGAATTCTTCTTACTTTTTTACAAAATCATAAGTAACAATTTTCTGTACACTAAGAAAGTAAAAATAATATTTATATCAAAAAGTGTGTGTATATGCTAACCTTTAAACACTATTAAATGCAGATATGTTGTTATTTAAGTGATATTTTACAATGTAACTTTAGATAGGGAGGGAACTAGAGAATTTAAACTCAGGGATTTCTACCTTTCCTTTTCTCCTCTCTATCCTTCCTTCTTAGGCAAATGGGAAGGGGGTGGAAGAGAAAGGTATAGTAATATCATAGAAGTCAGAGACATGGACAAATAGGAATAGATTTGCAAATTTACTCTTAAACAAAACATTATATACCTATATCTTACATTTGTAAAAATCTTTATAATTGATACAAAGTTGAAGTTATAGCTTCTTACACTGATACAGAATTTATAATACAAATTTAAGGTTTTTATTGGTATAAATTTCTTATTGATATAAAATTGGGATTAATATTGTTAATCTCATATAAGCATTATGCCTATACAACACATTTGGGAATACAAGGCTTAGTCTCAGTCCTATAACTGATATTATAAACTGTGTTTAGATGATTAAGCAATATGAGTTAAGGGCCAGATAGAAAACTCATGGTTCTGAGTTAATTAAAAGGGTGTTTTTGAGATATTTCAATTAAAAATGGCTGAGAGTAGTCAAGGCTTAATAGTTCAGAAATGCTTTGCCTAGATAGATAATCTTTAAATGTGTCATAAGTCCACCAAATGTGATGTTTATGGATATTTCTTTATTAACAGTAATTTGACTAGAGACCAGCTGCAGAGTGTCTACAGAATCCACATTTGGGAAGTGCTTGACATCAGGCCAGCCAGTTCCAGAGTAGAGTGTTGCTCTTCAGGAGCTGCAATGAAGAAGAGATGGGCACACAACTTTAGTTATGTTCTAGAGATATGCTGTGTAATATTGACTCTATACTTCATACATATTCTACTATTGAATATTTAAGTGTAAAGATGAATGTTAACTGTTAACACTACAGTAATATAAAGAAAATTGAAAATCAAAAGGGAAGACAAATACCTGCCTAGATTTAGAAGTGCTTTTCTAAGATTATCTGAGGACCGTTATTGCAGGTTTCTATTTCTTTTAATAACGGTCTCAAGGTACAAAACTTGAGTTACCACACACATATAAAAATTGTAAATGAATCTGTTTTCTGTGGTGTCATTCAATTCTGGTCAAATAACATTTTTGTTTGTTTTTTGTTTTTCATTTGAAATAGGATCTCTAGTGGTGCGGGCTGGCCAGGACTTCAGCTGAGGATGGCCATGAACTCTTGATTTTTTTCTCCCTCTAGCTCTTCATTGGGATAATCCATCTGCATCAACATGGGGATGTACATGATGCCGGGGATCTAACCCATGACTTGTTATATAAACCCTACCAACCAAGTTACTTGCCAACCCATTTTTGAGGTATAAATGTAGTAGTTCACAATGGAAACAGCTAAGAGCACATTGCTTTAGGAGGACAGGAACCTGAAAGAGTTGTCATTGCAAACAATACACTCTGGGTGTGGTTTCTCACTTCCACCTTTGTTACATGGTCAGTTTTGTCACATGACCCACCAGAAAAATTCAGTCAGGAGACCTTTTTATAACAGCTCTTGGCACTGTTGTCCAGTGCTGACTCCATAACTGCCCATTCTCCAGTCACATTTCTAGAAACTTTTATAAAATTGGGGATATAGTAAATCATACTAAGAGTCCAGCTCAGTTTGCCTGGAAATGTCTGTACACTTTAGTAATGATGCCTCATAGTGAGTTAGATGAACAGAATTTTCAAAATGTCAAGGTCAGACCATAGAAACAATAGCATGTGCTCATGGTGGAAAGGCTGTGGTATCCCCACTGTAACTGTTTGGCTCTAGTTGTTCAGAGTCTAATGTTGCTTTTTCAGCCATTTCTTTGTTATATCATGGTGAAGATCGAACCAGAAAATAAAGAATCATACAAGAGTAATACTGTTTGTTTGCTTGCTTTTGAGAGATAGAGTCACATGTAGCCTAGGTTGACCTCTAATAAACTGTGGATCTGAGGAGGAAATGGAACTTCTGATTCTCTTGCCCTACATCATGAACCTGAGATTATAGGTGTGTACCACTGCGCACAACTGAGCCTCATCTCCAGTATTGGGGTATACCCTCCCTCCCTCCCTCCCTCCCTCCCTCCCTCTCTCTCTCTCCCCCACCTCCCTCCCTCTTCCTGTCTCTCCTCCTCCCTCCCTCTCCCTCCCCCTTCCCCTCCTTTCCTCTCCCTCTCCTTCCTTTATTCCTTTCTTTGCTTTTATCTTTGTTCTTTTAAAGATACCATTTCAGTAAGTAGCTTAGGAAGTGAGTACCAGGAGGACTTCATGGAATTGAACATCGCCTGCTTCATGATGTTAGCCTTGCCTTCTGTTATGTGCTTTGTTTTATCATCTGTCTTTGATCACAAGACATCACATCACTTTCCAGTAGTGATACTAAACATGCTACGCCAGACTCTATGGCACAGTTACCTCAAGGCTAGTCTAAAATACAAGTAGGGCACAAGGTACAAAATACGGAGGATCTTTATTTACTCCGGTAGTCAACACAGTGCCCAGATCAGCAGAAACCTGGGTCTAGAGAGATGGTTCTATGGTTAGAAGCACACACTGCTCTTCAGTGGAGCACACATGATGGGGGTTCATAACTGCCTAGAACTCCATCTGCAGGGTATCCAACACTATCTTCCAGCACAGGCAGGCACCTGCATATACACATACACACATACACACACATACACACTCAGACACACACATACATTATGGGCAAGACTGACACTTAATGCAGGCGCTGAACAGTATGTATCCCTCTATTTTTCAACATGATGCTCTCAGCAGGAAAGGAAATAGAACTGTATCCTCTGGGTAAAGATGCTGGATGAGGTGTGACTTTACAAACTGCCAGTGTAGACTGAATGCCTACTTAATTTTCCTGTGATAGAGTGGAACGGATGTGTGCAGAAATGTGGTCTACTCTAGGACACTTAGGACATCCCAGGAAGAACACTGTTCGAGCACATGTTAGGGCTGTGGGCTGACTGACTCCTTTGTGATGGAATTACTGTTTCCTTAAATTAATGCCTAATAGACACAACATAGATGCTGTTTGTAAATGGATATTCCGAAGACATTACTTAAAAATAAACAGATAAACCTGTCATTTCAGGAAAGCTAAATGGTAGTGAACATTGTGTGTGATAAATGTTGTGAAAAATGGGAATTCTGAAAAACTGAATCCACCGTGTAATCTCTACAGCTTCCAAGTACATCCTGACTTTGCTGACAGTATCCGTGGTGGCAGTGATAAATGCAGTTTTCATATTACTAGACACTGTGTGAGCATTCAGCCAGTCATGTACAGTGCAATAAACCACAGTGTCACCGCAGAGTGAGACTAAAGTTATGCATTGGCGTATGTCTTGCCAGAGATCATGATCAAAGAACTTGAAGTAACAGAGATGGAAAACTGCATGGATGTGTTTCAAAATTTAATTTTGGTGTTAGGTATGTAGCTCAGTTGGTAGCTAGTTTGCCTAGCATGCATGAAGTCATGGGTTTGAGCTCCAGCACTACAAGACTGATTCATGCCTATAACCGCAATATTACTATGGCAAATGGAGATCTTATGTTTCAGGTCATCTTGTGCTTTTCTAGACGTTCAAGACAAGCCTGCGGGATATGAGATCTGTTTCAAAAATCATTTTCACTAGTATTTAAGAATCATTACCACTGGGTACTTATGTTTATCTGAGTGACTGTAATACTCCTTCTGTATGTATCTACAGGGTGGCTTGAATACACTTCAGTCAGTCACAGTAGAATGACAAAGACCACTTCTATACTGCTTTGTTTTTTAAACATTAGCAGTTATTTTTCAAACATTGTGTAACTGGGATTAATATGTTTTTCATGGAAGTTTGTCACTGATGTTCCTAAACAAATCAATAGAACTAATATTTAAAACATTGCCTATGTTCATTTTAAATTTGGTGATTACCAACTAGCTGAAATTCACTCCAGTACAAGGTCTCTGTTGTCCTCAAATCTGTATAAAAAACTACAAACTGTTCTGGTGTTCATAGATTTGGATAAACACTACACAAAGGGCCAGACGGAGAATGTGGGGTGCGGATTAACGACACCTTGACTGAAGCTAAAGTAGACATTGTTTGTCAACCTGGTATAAAGAGATCAGGGCCAAATAGATGGAATTTATAGAGGACATAAGGAACTGGCTCATACCTTTCACACTAGCACTCAGTCCAGGGAGGAAAATACCATTGTTTTAAATCTTTGTGTGTGTGTGTGTGTGTGTGTGTGTGTGTTCCAGAACAAAAGTGCAGGCACCTGTGCCATCGTGTGTGGAGGTCAAGAAACAGGCTTCCATACAGATTCTAATCTATTTTGTTAGAATGTGCTTTCTTGCTGCCTTTACACGCTTGCGTACACCAGGGTAGCTTCCCTGAAAGCTTCTGTTGGCTGTTCTCCACTTCCCACCGTACCCTGAGTACTGGGGTTGTAAACTCATGGCCATCGAAGCCTTTGGAGAAGAGTTGGACCAGATTTCAGCTCCTGGCAGATTTTTTATCCATGGAACTACCTCCGCTGTCTGTGGATCACGATTTTGATACAGTTGAGGCTATAGAGAGAGAACCTATCCCAATCCCTTTTCCCCAAAAAAGGAAGGAAAATAGCCAGTGGACTAAATTGTATGAAAACTTGAGGCTTTAAACAAGAGAGGAAGGGTGATTAGTGAATGTCTGAAAGGAAATGTTACATAAAATAAAAATTTTCATGCACTTCTAATAAAAATCATAAACCACATATAGAATGTCTAGACATGAGACTGTGGCTCTTCTGTGCCTTGTGTGCTTAGAATGCATGAGCTGTGGAGGAGAATTGGAACCCTCTTCTGCTCCACCCCCCAGCCACTATAACACATTAAGTTGAGTTAACTCCCGGGGACTGCAAAGCAGACCAAGGTGAAGGCATTCCTCCCCCAAATTGAACTCTATAACCTTGCTCATATATACAGCGCAAATCACCTCATTTTATAGTGAGAAATAAAACTTTTATAATAAATTCATGATAATTATGTGTGTGCGCATAGCATATACCATATATATATAATTTGATCCAGAGCATGATTTCTATTTTTCTTCTCTAAAACTATTTTGTTTTTTTTTCCTCTCTTACAACTATTTTTTAAAAAGAGGGATACATATACAGATTTTTAAAGGCATTTTTGGCATAACACTATGTGAATATTTTTTGTCAGTACTTAATTCTTTCAGAGGTTTGATAACATGCATTGAAATCCCACTAGTTACCACAAGCATAAAGTACATGCAGGACAGAATGTAACATGGAAACAGTTTTCTTGGTGTGTATAGATTAAGTATAATGATCTTTGAATACCAAAAATTGCCACAAGGCTATATTCTTAGCTCTTGGATTATTAATGATTTAATACCATATTCTGAGAGGGTGCTATCCATGTTTTTCTAAGAAAGACTGAGGCTTTCATTTTTTTTTTTTTTTTTTTGCCTTTGTTTTTCTTGAACTTCATATGGCCTGTGAGTTGTTTCTGGGGTGTTCAGACCCTTCTGGAATTAGTATCCAATGATCAGTGACTGCATATTATGTCTGTTCTTTTGTGACTGGGTTACCTCACTCAGGAAAATATTCTCTAGATGCATTCATTTTCTTAGGAATTTCATAAAGTCATTGTTTCTAATAACTGAGTAGTACTCCATTGTGTAAATATACCACAATTTCTTTATCCATTCATCTACTGAAGGACATCTGGGTTCTTTCCAGCTTCTGGCTATTATAAATAGGGCTGCTATGAACATTGTGATGCATGTGCCCTTGTTGTATGTTGGAGCATCTCTGGAGTATATGCCCAGAAGTGGAATAACTGGGTCTTCAAGTAGGACTATGTCCAATTTTCTGAGGAACCCCCAGACTGATTTCCAGAGTGGTTGTACCAGTTTACTACCCCACCAAGAGTGGAGGAGTGCTCCTCTTTCTCTGCATCCTTGCCAGCATCTGCTGTCATCTGAGGTTTTGATCTTAGACATTCTGACTGGTGTGAGGTGAAATCTCAGGGTTGTTTTTATTTGCATTTCCCTGATGACTAGGGATGTCAAACACTTCCTTAGATGCTTCTCAGCCATTCGATATTCCTCAATTGAGATTTTTTTTTGTTTAGCTCTGTACCCCATTTTTTAATAGGACTGTTTAATTCTCTGGTGTCTAACTTCTTGAGTTCTTTGTATACTTTGGATATTAGACCTCTATCAGTTGTGGGGTTGGTAAAGATCTTTTCCCAAACTGTTGGCTGCCGTTTTGTTTTCTTGACAGTGTCTTTAGCCTTACAGAAACTTTGAAATCTCATTAAGTCCTATTTCTCGATCTTTGATCTTAGAACACAAGCCATTGGTGTTCGGTTCAGGAAATTTTCCCCTGTGCCTAAGTGTTCTAAGGTTTTCCCTACTTTCTCTTCTAATAGTTTCAGTGTACCTGGTTTAATGTGGAGATCTTTGATCCACTTGCACTTGAGCTTTGCACAAGGAGATAAGAAAGGGTCTATTTTCATTCTTCTGCATGCTGAGTGCCAGTTGGACCAACACCATTTATTGAAGAGGCTGTCCTCTTTTCTATTGAATGTTTACAGCTCCTTTGTCAAAAATCAAGTGACCATATATGTGAGGGCTCATTTCTGGATCTTCTATTCTATTCCATTGATCCATGTGCCTATCTCTGTACCAGTACCATTCAGTTTTTAGCACAATTGCCTTGCAATATAGCTTGAGATCAGGGATGGTGATTCCCACAGATGTTTTCTTGTTGAGGATGGATTTCGATATTCTAGGTTTTATTGTTATTCCAGATGAATTTGCACATTGCTCTTTCCAACTCTATGAAAAACTGGGTTGGAATTTTGATGGGGATTGCATTGAATCTGTAGATTGCTTTTGGTAAGATGGCCATTTTTACAATGTTGATTCTTCCAATCCATGAGCATGGGAGATCTTTCCATCTTCTGAGATCTTCCTCAATTTCCTTCATCAAAGATTTGAAGTTCTTGTCATGCAAGTCCTTCACTTGCTTAGAGTCACACCAATGTATTTCATATTGTGTGTGACTATTGTGAAGGGTATCTTTTCCCTAATTTCATTCTCAGCATATTTATCCTTTGAGTAGAGGAAGGCTACTGATTTGTTTGAGTTAATTTTATATCCAGCCACTTAGCTGAACTTGTTTATCAGCTGTAAAAGTTCTCTGGTTGAATTTTTTGGCTCACTTATGTATACCATCATGTTATCTGCAAATAGTGATATTTTTACTTCTTCCTTTCTGAATTGTATCCCCTTTATTTCCTTTTGCTGTCTAATTGCTCCAGCCAGGACTTCCAGTACTATGTTGAATAGGTAGGGGGAGAGTGGGCAGCCTTGTTGAGTCCCTGATTTTAGTGGGATTGCTTCAAGTTTCCCACAATTAAGTTTGATGTTGGCTGTTGGTTTGCTGTATATTGCTTTTATTATGTTTAGGTATGGGCCTTGGATTCATGTTCTTTCCAAGACTTTTAACATGAATTTTGTCAAATGCTTTCTCAGCATCTAGTGAGATGACCATGGGGTTTTTTTCTTTGAGTTTGTTTTCTTAAACTATTTTTGAATACATGCCTTTATATACTGCCTCAATCCTATTAGTACTATACAAATGATGTAAATAATGAATTATTTGGAGAGCTGGAAATGTAGCTTGGTTTTGGAGTGATCACCTAGCCTTAAGGAAGGCCTGGTGTTAATCTCCAGCACTTCATGGATTAGGGGTGGCTTGGTACACCAATAAAGCCAGTACTTGGAGATAAAGGCAGAAAGAACAGAAGTTCCAGTTACTCTTCACTGCATAGAAGGTTCAAAACTTAACTGCACTACTTAAGACTGTCTCAAAAAGAGAAAAAAAATGACTAATTTTGTAGTTTACAATATACTCCTGTGGAAGCAATTTTAAAAGGACCCCTGTGTGAATAAGGTTTTTATTTTTATTTTTGAAACTATAGTTGGTAATATTCATTGTCTTTTTCCTTTGTGTGTTTTACATTTTGTTTCCTTTGTGTTTAAACTGTTATTGCTTGGTATTTTTGCTCTATCAATGAAAATAGGTGATGATGAAAATTGAATAAAAATGAGGTTTTTTTTTTTAACATGGAAGTTTTAGGTTTTGGTTATCCATTAATGACTATTAAGTGTTCACAAATCAGCCTCCTGTGACAAGTGTCTCTTGTGACCTCCAATTGGCTGCAGTTTCAGGTCGGGCTGAACAAGGTACTCAAGGTCACATGGGTTCCCACAACCTGTAGATCTCAGGGAATGTAAGGCAAGACGTACTGGAATGCTGGTGTCTCTTCTCTATCACAAGGACGGCAAGGTGATAGTCCCTGTGTAGAAGTGGCAAGAGAATGAAAGGTTGGGAAAACGCTGACACCAACTTCATACTGCTTTGGGGGAAAGATCAAGAGTTAGTCAGTTCTTTCTTAAATGTCTGTCATCCATCCATCCATCTACCCGTACATACATACATACATGCAGGCATACATACATCCATCTACCCATACATACATACATACATGCAGGCATACATACATCCATCTACCCATACATACATACATACATACATGCAGGCATGCATACATCCATCTACCCATCCATCCACCCATCCATTTACCTATTCATCCACTCATTCATTTGTTTGCAGGTATGTAAATAGTATATGAGTCTCTCTCTCTCTCTCTCTCTCTCTCTCTCTCTCTCTCTCTCTCTCTCTCTCTGTGTGTGTGTGTGTGTGGGGGGGGGTAGGTACATACCCACAAATGTTTTCAGAGTGCAAAGGAGGACATTGGGGTCCTCCTCTACTATTCCCTGTCTTATAACTTTGAAACAGGGTGTCTAATGGAACCTGGAGCTGGGCCAGGAGCAAGAGAGCACCAGGAATATTCCAGTCTTTGCCTTCCTTGGTGCTGGGATTCTAGGCATGCATATTATGTGCTGATTTTTATTTGAATGCTGGAGATGCAAAGTCAGGTCCTCAGGCTTGCACACAAAGCTGTTTACCCACTGAGCATCTTGTCAGCCTAGCTGTCAGATTTGATGATATTCTTATGGATGTGTAGATAGTTAATAACTTTCCATTACTCAGCTTGAAATGTTTATGTCACAATGCATTATTTCTAAAAATAATTCTTACATTTTTAGATTTGATGGTAATTATTCCTTCCTGTATGCAGTTGAGCTGTTTTTAAATAAATGCTGAAATGTTCGGTCCTGTTTTTCCACAGGAGGCAAAGAGCTCTGTGGATCTATAGAACCTTGTGCTGGATGATTTTTTGTCAATTAAGAAAAATGCCTCTATAAGATCAGGATGTAAGTAGACATGCCTGTGGGGAATTTTCTTAATTAGTGATTTCAATGGGAGAAGGCTCAACCATTGTAAAAGGGACACATCTGTGCTGGTGGTCTTAGATTTTATTTTAAAAAATCAGGCTGAGCAAGCCATGTAGAAAGGGCTAGCAGGCAGCATTTCTCCCTAATCTTACAGCTACTCCTGCTTTGAGGTTACAGCCCTGCTTGAGTTCCTGTCCTGACTTCCTTTGGTGATGAACAGTGATATGGAAATGTAATACAAACAAGCCTCCTTTTCCCAAAACTGCTTTTGGCCATGATGCTTCACTACAGTGTTACTAACCCTAACTAAGACACAGCACATTTTTCTCTTTTATATTAAAAGGAATGTCTGGGTCTAGGAAGGTAGCTCCATCAGTTAGGTGTTTCTTATATAAGCATGAAGATTTAAATTCAATCACCAAGATCTACTTTAAAATGTTGGGTGTGTTAGAATACTTGTGATCACAGCTCGGAAGCAGTGGGATGGAGACAGTTGGGTCTCTGGGGCTCATTGGCCAGACATTCTAGCCTACTTGTCCAGCATCAGGTGAGTGTGAGACATTGTCCCCAAAAACCAGTATGGGGGGATCAGAGGTTAAGAGCACTGACTGCTCTTCCAGAGGTCTTGAGTTCAATTTCCAGCACCCACATGGTGGCTCACAACCATCTGCAATGGGATCTGATGCCCTCTTCTGGTGTTTCTGAGGACAGCTACAGTGTGCTCATATACCTAAAATAAATAAACAATAAGGATGTCTCTTGAGCAATGACAGCTGATATTGTTCTCTGGTCTCTACTACCATATATACACAGAAAATATGGACACACAAGAGTATCTACTGACCTGAAAGAGTCATATGCCTGTTACATGTTTTATGCATACATTTTGGAAATAGATGTTAAGGAGTTTAAAAAAACTGGAGCACACTGGTTGTTTAGTGGCTTCATTAAAGCCAATCTCTTTCCTTCTTTAATTTATTTTAGTGTGTCCCTTACTAAATAAAGTAGATCTTGTGTATGAACACCCAGTCTGTTTTGTAGGAGGCTTTTTCTAGAGTATTGATGTCATACTTTCCATTTTAAATTTCTAAGCAGTGAATTCAGTTGGCTTTATGTTTTTTGGGAAAGAGACAACAATATTTGTAAACGGATATGCATTGTGTGTTCAAAGACCAATTGGCTTCTTCCTGGCAGAGTTTCTTTCTAAAATTTGAGTATATTTACTTATATGAGATCTGAATTACACTAAAATTATATATTTCAAATTATGAAATGACTAAGCTAGTTAATTTGTCCCATTTCAAGCACAGAGATCTGAATTTGATTCTTAACACTCACATGAAAAACCCAGGTGTCATGGTAGAGCATCTAATAATCTCAGTGCTGGAGTTTAGCAACAAGCTGATGCCTCCCTT
This sequence comes from Micromys minutus, assembly GCF_963924665.1. Classification (NCBI taxonomy): domain Eukaryota; kingdom Metazoa; phylum Chordata; class Mammalia; order Rodentia; family Muridae; genus Micromys; species Micromys minutus. The sequence goes on from NC_137974.1 coordinate 85,876,389, forward strand.
GTTAAACCTAGTTGGCAAACTTCAAACCAATGAGAGACCCTATCTTAAAAATTAAGGTAGGCATCTTCTAAGAAATGAGACCAAAGACTAGCTTCTTGGTTTCTGGTTTCTGGCTTCTAGCTTCTGGAAAGGCACTCCCACATACGTGTGCACCTGCCCCCCCCCATGCACCTAGGTATCTCAAACCTGAGTGTGTTGGAGACTCATGGGTTTATGAATAAGCTCTTGTCCCTTGGAGGTAGAGGGAAATTGTTTACTGCAGATCACAGCAAACATCTGGTGACAGAACGTGTATGTGCCAGATTGTACAGCAGGGTAGGCTCCAAGTCAGCTGTCTACTGTGAAATGCCTCTAAAGAGCTACACACTGAACCATCTATGTCAGTGCTGATGTTTCATTTCATGTATTTTGGTGTCTTTTCAAGCAGTTCGGCTTCTATGGTGCTGTAATAGGCCTATGTAAACACAGAATTCCCTGGTGTTCATCATGGAAATGCCCTGATACCAACTCTGCTCCTGAACTTAACAATAAATGTTTAAATGGCATGGCAGGTTATCTTCCTTAAAGAAAGATTCGTATTTTAAAATTATCCACAAATTCTGATTTTTTTATGTTAATAATTGGGGTAACTAAGATTTTAATAAACCTTTCATCTTTTTTGTCTATTGCCAAAGAGTTTTCTCAAATTATTGGTTTTTACACAGTACTGATGTTATTCAGAGGCAGACAGAGATTCTGTTAGCCTTGGAATCTTTAAATATTTAGAAGACTCTAAAACATCCGAGCAAGAAGGTAGAAAATGTAGCTTATGTTGGGCACTAAAGTGAATAAGCTAATTATATATGACAGCTTTTAAGCTTTGTTTTTGAGGCTAAAGTAGACGTTCTGGGGAACATAAATGATTTTTATGAGTCTTGTGTTATAGAAACAAAATTATTATTTTGACAGCTTGACTGAATTTATTGTTCACTGATCTCAGGAACAGCCTGTTTGCTGCACTTAAGAGTTGTGCTCAGTGAGCTGACTGGTTGTCACTTGGTCACATCACACACAGGGCCAAGGAGTTTGCAAATCCAAGAACAGAATAAAGATCCTGAAATAAAGACAACAAATATTTTCATTCTAACTCACATGGGCATAATGGCTGCCAAAACAACCTTAACAGGTGGAGATCACTGTCTAATAAATCCTTGAAGTTCTTACCCAATCTCAGAACTTTTTAATTTTACTTCAATATAGTATTTAACCAAAATATACTTTTTTTATTGTTTATTTTTTGAGCCAGGGTCTCATGACCCCAGCTTAGCCTGGAACTTAAACATCCTATGAAGCTAAAATTGATCCTGAACTCCTGATTTCACCTCAGAGTCACCCAGTGTAGTGATTACAGGCATGCACCCGCATACCCAGTTTATGAGGTGTTGGGGATGGAATCCAGGGCTTCACATATGCTAGGCAAACACTCCAGCAATTAAAATACTTTTTCAGTCCCTAATTTTTTTCCAAAGAAATTTCTTAATTTGATTTTTCTGTTAAATTCCACTTTTAAAAAAAACTGTAAATCTGTACCAGTTTTCTAACGACATTGAAAAACTATATTCTTAATTGCATATGGGCACTTATTCACAATTCTTGGAGTTTCTTTAATTGCAATATAACAGGATTTAGGTTTCCAAGTTGGTTTGTGTGTGTGTGTGTGTGTGTGTGTGTGTGTGTGTGTGTGTGTGTGTGAAATAATTAATTTAGTAACAAATTTTATATTTTAATGATATGTTAAATTTTTTGCCATATAATTCTTTAATTTTGGTCAAGTCCATAAATAGTTAATTGTAGAATTGGCTTCAATCCAACCAGAGCAGCTTCTGCTTGCTGTAGACAATGATCCACAAAGAAATTCACAGTTAGTCGAAGAGACTCAGAGGCTGCAGAATTTCCTACACTAATAGAACATTTACACCACACCCCCTCCAAAACCAGGAGAATTCTTGTGGAAGAGAGAGTGGGCGTGTGGAGGCGTGTGGAGGCGTGTGGAGGCATGGATGGGATGAGGAAACTGTCTTCTGGACCCACCAGGGCAGCTGCACATCTAAACTCACAGTCGTGATAACACTATTCAGGAGACCTGTGTAAGCCGAAACCATACGAAATGCTGATGTGAAGAGGAGGTTTAGCTTCTAACCAGGAGCTGTTGTCAATTCTCAGTTCCCTCCGAACTGTAACCCCTGAAAATCCAGCTCTATTGGAAGACCGCACACCCAAGAGTTCTTTGGGAAGAACAAATTAACTTGGATTAGAAAATGGAAAATGGAACACAAGGCTGGGTAGGAAGGGCAAGAGAGGTGGATCTGGGAAGAATTGAGAGGAATAAATATGATTAAACAACATTGTGTAAGGTACTCAAAGGACAAATAAATACTATAAAATGTAAGATTTTTTTCATTATTGCTCTTTTCAGAATAAACCAACTCATACTGTTTTGAATAAAAAATCCTATTATATTAACGTTAGTTAAGAGGCTGCTCAAACATTACAGAGAAAGGACTGCCATGTTTCATTAACTTAGTTAAGTTTTATTAAAATGAAAATTAAGCTTTAACTAGCTCTAAGGTCAAAATTAATGTTGAACTGTAATACATATTTTGGCTCCTAAAGGTATGCAGATATTCGCTTACACATCTAAGTCTTCAGTAAAACTTTGCAGGAGTTAAGGAAAATATCTTCCACAGATTCGCTGTTAAAATCTGAAAGCCAGATTGAACTGCAGTTCCAGAAAGAGAGCAGGGGCCAAAGGGCTTCCCAGAGTTCCTCATATATACAGATTAAAGCAGGCTGCCAGGAGCATCAAAACTTGTCAGCTAAGCTCCGGCTAGAGCTGTACAAAATTTGTGTTAATGTGTTAAACGCACTTCGCCAAGGAGAGCTAGACACTCAGGCAGGTAGGTTTCTGCTTTTGTCCTTGAGTCGGTGTGTAACCCTTTAACAAGTTGCTTCATTGATGTTTAAGGTAACGTCCTTCTGTAAAGCTCTTGCTGAGTGATATCTTGAGATTGTAGAAGGCTCGAGGGATGACACGTCCTTTACCCGCTCCTTCGTCAGAAACTGAACGGGATAAAGAGGTAGCAAAGTTCAGTGGGTAGAATTTGAAAGTTCGACAGGTCTCCATGCGCTGCTCCGAGGCCTTCGCAAGCTTTGGAGCGCTTACATTGAATCAGTCAGCCAGACTCTTCAAAGGTTGCTGTGAGGGCCAACACCTCTCCTTTGGCTACGTGCTGAACATTGCACTTGGTGCTCAGTACCCACCCTTGCTTCTCTGGGGGCATCTGTGCATGTAGCAGGGGGTGGCTAGGCTTGGAGAAATGTCTCTTAAGGATAGCCAGAGGTCCAGAGAAATTATCCCAAGAGACCACTAAAATTACGACTCATCCACAGGCTCATCTAAGATCTATTTCTACCAAAGAACTTTCAAGGGTGGAGTAAAGACAACCTCCAGTTTAAACAATTAAGCCATATAAAGCTAACTGCCAATTAAAGAACGAGGGAAGATAATGCATGCTCCCACACATAAATGAATTATTACTGTTTAAAAAAAAAACCAAAGAAGTTTTACATATTATTTAACTCCCACAATATGCTAAAAAAGATTTCAATCAAATGTGTTGATGGCAACAGTAGGATTCCCAGGGATGGGGACTCCTGTTCCTTTCCTCATCACTGAAGATATCCGTCACTCTCTGGAGGCGATGTCTTTTCATGCAGGCACTTGTTAATCCAATATCTTTCCTGTCGCTACGAAAATACCTGATCAAAGCACTTGAAGAAGGAGCCATTCATCTGGACTCATAGCTTGAAGAACTACTATCCGTTCTCCAGGGAAAGGAACGGTGGTAGGAAAGGCACAGAACAGGAAGTAGACAGTGATGTGTGTAGAGGCTCAGCTTGGCTTTTTTTTTTTTTTTTTTTTTTCTTCTATGTAGGAACATAGCCCATGGAATGGTGCCGCCTGTGTTAGGGTAGATAAGCAATCTTGGAACTGTGGTGTAATGGAGGAACTGCAGGATAAGTCCACATTAACAACCAGACGCCAGAGTAAGCAGGCATAAGCCAGCTGCAGAAAGGACAGAGGGTGCTAGGAGGCCCCTGTCGAGTCAGCCCATCAAACAAGGGAGAGAATTGCAAGATGTTTGCCAAAAAGTAGGCCACAAAGGCAAGATTATGGTCTCTAACTTTAGCTAATTTAATCGGGATGATTTTGTATTTCATCAATTAAGATTGGCATTCCTGGGCCGAAGAGATGGCTCGGTGGTTGAGGGCACAGGCTGCTTTCTCAGGGAAATCTGCTTCATTTCCCAGGACCCATGTTGAGCAGGTCATGACCTCGTGTAACTGTAGCTGCCGGAAGACCCAGTGTCCCTTACCTGCTCAGACACCTGGAAATACACGTAAATACTCCCCCCTCCCACATATAAACATATACACACAATCACAAATAAACCTTAACTCTTTATTCTAAAGATCGACAATCTTAACAATTCAGATTAACCATCACACTACTAGAGGAAACCTCTGTGTAAGTCGACAATATGTTAACTCACAACACTATAATGACCACGTTCCCAACTAAATGTATTGTGCAGCAGCATGCTTCCTATCCAATGTTCATAATAAAATGAATTTAAAAATAATAATTATGATGCTTTAAGAAGCAACTATATGCAAACCACAATAATAGTCTCTACCGTTACCCGGTGACTTTCAAGTTCACCTAAGTATGTCGTACACAGGCAGGTGTCCGTACCTATGCATCTGGTATTCAGATGCTCACTTGTTTCAAAATGTATGCTGTCTTTACAAACAGAGAAAAGAAACTTGAAGTTGCATTGGTACAAGTCCTTATGCTAACTTATTCTTCTAAGAGAGGAAAGGGGGCTGGAGGTATGGCTCAGGGGTTGTGAGCACACACTGTTCTCAAAGGGTTCAGTTCCAAGCACCCATGGTAGCATGAGGCGCACATGTAAACAGGAAGGTAACACACCCATACACATAACATAGAAATAAATCTTTTAAAAAAGAAAGGAAAAGTAGAAAGATTGTATTTTTTTCTGCTATGAAAGGGTAAACATTTTAATTTATTTGAATTTCTTTCTTGACTTTTTTTTTTTTTTTTGTCTCTTCCAGTTTTGCTAATATCATATTTCAGGACTTCTACCAGTAATAGATTTTATAATTTTGAAAATAATAACTTAAAATATTATGTAAGTATTTAATACTGCTTAGTGCTACTTTCTTATTGTGGCATGGATTTTTATTTTTCACACAGAGCTGTTTCCCCACTTTTTATATTGCTTTTCTTTTATTTCTTAGAGAAAAGCATATATGAATTTTGTATGCCACTAAGATCATTGAGATTTTGATCTAAAATATTTACTAAAGCAATTCTGATACCATTCCACAGGACTTCAGGTTAACTTATCACTGCCGACTTGAAATTGTTTCTATTCTGAAAAATACTTTTATTCTTTTTTCACAGTTGATGATTTCACAGCATTTGTGCCTTTATCATCAAGAATTTCTGCATTAGGATGCCAAAGACATGTTCCCCCTAGTAAGAGACCTCAACAATAAAACACGTCTTATTATCTAAAACTTGTTCTGGTAGCCCCATAATCTTGCCTTTGTGGTCTACTTGTTGGCAAAAAATCTTGCAATTTTCTTCCTGGTTTCATATGCTGACTAGAAGGGGCCTCCAGCACCCCTGTCCTTTCTGCAGCTGGCTTATGCCTGCTGACTTATTCCGGCATCTGGGTGTTAACATGGATTTATCCTGAAGTCCCTCCATTACCCCACAGTTTCGAGATTGCTTCTGATTGCCATCCTCACTTTCCCATCCTGGGGAACATTTGTGTTTTGTAAATGTTACTGCCCATTCGGTGGAGAATTTGGAGAGACTCTGAGTAAATGGACATGCCCTGCCAACCTCGCAAACCTGTCTTAGGAAAGAACTTCGATTTATCACCAGGGGGAGAATAAATATTGTGGGGAAACCTCAACCTGGCTGTCAGCACTGCCTAGTGAAGTTTCTAGATTTCCTAAATCTGTGAGCTTTCTTGTTTGTCACATCCGCAATTATGAAAGTTTAAAAATTCCCCAGACTTTGACTCTCCTTCATCTCTCCAAGTATCCTGTCTTCCCCGAGGACAGCACAGAATTAGTAAAAAGTAACTTTTAAAGCAAACACAGAGAGCAAGTCAACAAAACAGAGAGTGCCAGGGTAAATCAGGGTGGTTAGACTCCACTGACTCTTAGAATTCACAAAAGGTGCCTTTGGGAGAATGCAGTGGGGCTGGGAATACTGGTCGTCCACACAGTGAAGATTCCTTCACTGTACAAAATCAACTCTGGGGATCACCCACCCAAATGTAAGCCCCGAGACTAGAAAAACTAAAGGAAAGATATTGGTATGTGGGGTGCTCGGCTGGAGCGAGGGCTCAGTGGTTCAGAGCACTTGCTGTGTGTACGTGCATGAGCATAACCTGTTCCATTGTGAAGAGATACCATGGGCAAGGCAACACTTATCAAAATGCACTTAACTGGCTTGCAGTCTCGGAGGTTTACTTAGTGAGTATCATGGCAGAAAACAGCACCAGGAAGGCAAGCGTGGAACTGAGAGTTCACTTCCTGATCTGTACCCAGGCAGAGGGAAGGAGGGGGAGGGAGAGGGGGAGGGAGAAGGGGAGGGAGAGGGGGAGGGAGAAGGGAAGAGGAGGGGGAAGGAGAGTGAGAGGGGGAGGGAGAGAGGGGGAGAGGGGGACAGAAAAAGGAAGAGGAGGGGAAAGGAGAGGGAGAGGGGGAGGAAGAGGGGAGGGAGAGGGGGAGGGAGAGGGGGAGAGGGGGAGAGTAAGGGAAAGAGGAGGGGGAGGAGAGGGAAGGAGAGGGGGAGGGAAAGGGAGAGGAGGAAGAAGAGGAGGAAGAGGAAAAGAGAGAGAGATTGAGAATGGAACTGGCTTGGTATGGGCTTTTGAAACTTCAAAACCCATACCCAGCTATACTCCTTCAACAAAGCCATGCCTACTAATCTTTCTTTCCCAAGCAGTTCACCATCTCTGCACTGAGCATTTAGATACATGAGTGTGGGGTAGAGGTTCTCATTCAAACAACCACAAGCTGGAATTGTTACAACTCATGTAACTCCAGCACTGTAGAGGAGACAAGACCATGGCTGGGAGCTTGCTGGGCACTTGCCTGATTCCATGACTTAGTGAGAGACCCTGTCTCAAGGGACTAAAGTACAGAGTGGGAAGGTGTGACACGCAGCCTTCTTCTTTGACTGACTTCCACAAGTGCATGCACACCTGCATATGTTTAACACACACACACACACACACACACACACACACACGGAGACACAGAAACACAGAGACACACAGATAAAGAGAGATTGGTACAGGCAGCACCTTTTCAGGGTAGGATTCCAAATATATAGGAAGCAGAAGCAGACACTGAAAGATGGAATTGCATCAGTCTGAAAATCGTGTGTAGAACAAGGGTGAGGTGAAAAGAGCCTGAAGAGCAGAGGAAAGTATTCATAGTCATTTACATAATACTGTTCATGGCTCATAAAGACTTTAACTAGCTCCCTTAAAGATCCAAACTGATTCCCTTAAAATAGACAAATAATCTTTAAGAAACCCCTTTCAGACTGCTAGAAGTTTAGAAGTACTGAATGTGTCCTCTTACCTTGGATTCCTCAGTGCCAGACTTAAACAATTATGCACAATAACCACAAGTACACATCTTCTTAACAATCATGAATTAATAACCTAGACTACACATAGCCTTAACACTCCACCCACATCCAGCCTTTCCCTCCTTCCCTTCGCCCCTGGGCACCCACATCCAGCCTTTCCCTCCTTCCCTTCCCCCCTGGGGTCCCTGCTTCCCCTGCACTAACTGCTCATTACACAGTCTCTTCAGGACCTACTTTCCTCTCACTCTGTACCCTTACCTTGCTCAGTTTTTTTTTTTTTTTTTTTCTTTTCTACTTTGAGGGTTGTTTCACATGTGCTCACGCTTCTTCCAGTTCCCTTGCTAGTGTTTGCATGTGCATGTTCCTGTGTGTGCATGTATGTGTATGTTCCTGTGTGCATGTATGTTTCAGGGAGTCAGACCTAGGGCTCCATGTATGTGAGGGAAGTGCTTTAGCATTGTGCGGTTCCCTGCCTTCTGGCCTGTACTGAGGGCACACGTGAACCTCTAGTTTGAACATTCTTGTGACTAGGTGTTAAAGTACCTTTCAACATCTTTCCTGAGATGCTGTTTGGAGAAGACATTGCATACAGGACTCCAGAATATCTACCATGATAAATGTTCCAATGGGTTAATGTTTTTATTCTTCTCAACTCTATGGCTCCTGCCAAAAGGGAGATAAAAAAATAATAAAACTAGATTTCTTGGCATTTACTGGGTGAACCGCATTTCATTTTTACACAAATGTTGACATTAATTAAAGACTCCAGATATATGAGATGTAGGTAAGTAAGTGCTTTGTTAATTTTTCAGAGGGAGACATGAACTCTCAGTGGCCTGGCTATGAGCCAGTGTCAGGCAGGGTTGCTGCCCAGAAACTGAATCTTCTGTTCAGATCAACTCTGCTCACAGGGCTAAACATATTGGGAATGGTCCTGATGTTGTTTCTCATACAACCTAGAAGGCTCAAGACTCCTTCAAGAGAACCTGTTTCCAGTCTTAATCGTAGGAGTGAGAACCCAATCTAACAATGTATCTGAATTTAAAATATCACATGAGAATAGGGTGTGGTGGCGAGGACATTAATCCTATCACTTGGGAGGTAGACACAGGAGGATATCAGGAGTCAAGACCAGCCTAGGCTACATCCAACTCTATACAGAAAACTAAAGAAAAAAAATCTAAATAAAAAAAATAAAATGTCATATATTTACATAAGTTACAATTCTAAAACTATTTTCTTTCTTTCCTTCCTTTCTTCCTTCCTCCCTTTCTTCCTTCCCCCTCCCTCCCTCTCTCTCTCTTTCTTTCTTTCTTTTCTCCTTTTCCTTTTTCAGTTTTCCCCCCTCAGTTACTAAAAAATTTATTGCAGCCCTTGTAGGCATCTGTAGTGGCGAGTTAGCTACCCTGCTTTGGCTCCTGGCAGGTTGCACATGCACACCCACCCGGGAGCTATCTGGATTCTCAAATGGAACACACACACACGTAGACACACTCAGAGATGTCAGTTAATTTAAAAATGCCTTGGTCAGCTCAAAGGCTGGGCAGTTCTAATCTTCCCCATGGCTAGCACACATTTTTCTCCTGTAATCCTGGCCTAATTCTATATTTGATCTTTGTTGTTCTGGCTCCTTCTGGGTGGCTACTGAGTCTTTGCTGCCCAAGACACTTCTAGGCAGCCCTTTGGGGGGCCTCATGATTTTCCTTTTACAGTTCTAAGTCTGATCCTCCTCCCTCTGAATCATGGCCATTCCCTGTCTTCCTCTCTTCCAGCCTCTCTGACATCTAAGGAACTTTCAAAGAATGTCCTGTGATAATGAAGCAAAGGCCATGCTGACCAGATGAACTTCTAAATGCCTTTTTGTACTAGGTGTTACGTTGCCAAAATGGTGTAAAACAAAATAACAACAATAATAATAACAATAACAACAACAACAACGATGATAATAATAATAATAATAATAATAATAATAATAATAATAATAATAATAATAATAATAAACCCACCAGGAGCTTACTAGGTGGAAAAAGTTTGGGTAGAGGGCCTGAGCTCAGGGCCAGGCATCCAGTTGAAATCCTACTGTGCTGGTGTGCATGTATAACCCAGGCATAGGGGTAGAGACAGGCAGATCCCTAGAGTAGCCAACCTAGCTGAAATAACAACAAACTGAGAAGCTACAAGTCAGGGAGAGATCCCGTGTGATGGCAGTAAGGAGGAAAGTGTGATAGTAAGGAAGAGACCAACTTTAATATCTGTATGCAAGCACATACTTGAACAGACACGCACACAGTAAAAACAGAACGAAAACACTCCTTTTCCAAAGACAGATTGCCCTCGCTTTGCTCACAGTTCCATAGTGTAAAAGCCTGGATAATATAAGATAAGGTAAATCACGTCTGAACTAAAGCTATGACCCTGCCCCATCCTTTTTGTTGGTGGGTCTCATTATTCCTGACACACTTGGCCTGGTTGTAGAAATGAGAAGGTGCCATGGGCACTCTGTGGAAAGTTTGGTCTTAGAAGAATTTGACTCTGCTATGCTGCTCATCAGCCTGGGTTCCAAAGGCAGTTGTGCCAAAGATTGAATGACTCAGTGCAGACAAAACTTGTGGAAGATGCCTGGCTCAGGGCCATGGGGGAAATATCAGTTATTGATGTTGCTTGAGGAATAATTGCTAAACTTTATATCTCTAAACTTAGTCCTAGGAAAATGTTTTGTATGACCCAGAACTCATCACGTGCTGAAAAGAGAGATGGGGGGGATGGGGAAGGAAAGGTAGACGAAAGGAGCGTTTTGGCAGAAGGTCAGGTTCCCATTTGTAGTTCATTTCTGTAACATTTCCATAAATTTCCCTGGAGAACAATGAAAAGCTATGTAAATGGATCCTGCTGATGTTGAGTGAGCCCCAGCAGCAGGGAATTCTCACAGTAGAAAGTGGAGGTTGGCTCAGAATGTTCCGGTTACTTTCCCTCACACAGTGACTGCTAGAACGCGTGAGCATGTCATTTTTCGAATATTTTAGTGTTGCTTCCAGACACGAGGCAGTTTTGCAGAACATTGAGCAGGGGAATGGGTGAGTGTGGCTCTCTGTTGTTCCAGGCTGTGCGCGCCAAGCATGGTGCTTGGCAAAGAGCAACCTTTTATCACGGAGAAACGTGGCAGAAGGTGTTCTTTGATACTCACAAGATATGTGCGTGCTATGTGCTTCAAATGCATGCCCCAAATCAAGGTTTAAGGAAGAGGAAACATACATTTAACTTCGGGCTAAAGGCTTCTGCATACCCTTTAATAATTATAAATAAAATCCAAATTTGGATTTTTCAACACATTTCCAGGCAGCATTTGAAGCAAGGGGGCAGGAGATGAGTTAGAAAACTGAATGCATACAGAATAGGGAATCATTCCAAAACACTGAGAATACTTGTTATCACATATCTTAAATTGATAGTATATCTGACTCCCTCACACTTCGCTAAACCGAGTGCAGAGATGTCTCAGCAGTGGACTGTATGAACTGCTCTTCCAAAGGGCCCAGATTCCATTCCTAATACACACATGCGACTCCCGTTCTAAAGAATTCGATGCCCTCCTCTGACATCTGCAAATGTCACATACAAATGCTACACATACACACAAAACAACCCAAAGCTTCAACAATAAAAAGTATATAAACTCAAGGGCATCAGTCCATTTCGGTCAGAGAGACAGTTTGGTGATGCTTCCCCCGTAAGTTTGTGTGTAACTAGCTATAGATTGTGAGAAATGGAGGTTCCACTTTCATGGAGCCCTGAGCTTTAAATCAGAGTCAGGTATCATTCCCCAGGCTGGACCCCCGTCCCTGACTGTGGTCGCTGACTGGAGCAAGGATGCCCAGTGCCGCAGAGGCCGAGGGAATCTGACTCTTACTCAGTGCCCTTTGCAGGGCTGTAAAATTCCCATCCCACTTTTCTTTAGACATGGACACCCAAGGGTCAACTGGGAGTCTCTTGACTCCTGGCTGCCTCAGCATTTGTGCACACCAAGAGTGCAGTCCACTTGTGGAAGTGCTGGTGCAAGGCTTGGGTTTTTGAAGAACCATTGTGGAAGTGTAACAATTACCCCCCCCCCAAAAAAAAGACTTTCTAAATAATTGTGGGTTTTGGGGGAGAAAATAAAGTTTCGCATTGTAGATACCAAACTTTCTAGTTCAGTCATAAGCTGTTATAAGTGGAGGAGTTAAACAGAAAGTCATCTCTTCAAGTCATCAAGGGCGAGCAGACCTGTATTGTGAGTTACTCTGTTGTGATTATGTAATGATTCAGTGTAGTCTAAAACAGTAAAAACGCTTTACATTGTTTTGATAGCAGAATGTTTTCTTTTAACTAAATATATCTAATTAGTTAAATATACATAGGAATTTCAAGCATTATTTAAAAACCTTGATTCTGTTTAAAGTTAAATCAGTTCTCTTGCAAAAACTATATTGAAACTCTCTCTTTCTCTCTCTTGTGGTGTGTGTGTGTGTGTGTGTGTGTGTGTGTGTGTGTGTGTGTGCATATGCTTGTGAATGTGTGCATATGCATGCAAAATTGTAGATTGTTTTCTGGCCAGGAAAGGAACTTATTAGGATTCTGTGATGTTAGGCTTAACACCAATTTTTTAAATAGAATTTATGTGTCAGCAAGTTCCCAAATGAAGCATAAGTAATCCCCAATGAGAGTCACATAGCACTGTCTTCTGGATCATAGTAAGTACTCAGCTAAGATGACTACGGGCTGGGTGATCCCATGAGCCCTTAGGAAGCTGTCCATTGGCATAACTTAGGGCAGAGATCGAAGAACAGCATGCTCTAATGCAAGTTCGCCTCAGTGCCACAGGTTGGTCACTGTAATAACTATAACCAGTGTCCTGTCATTTTCCAAGGATGGGAACTAGTGCTAAAGTAGCCTCATGCTAGGGAAACAGTCTAGTGTTTGCCCTTATTGTCTTTCTGCCTTCTACTGTGATAACCTGGCAGTGTCTTTCTCCTTTCCTTATTTCCTTCCTTCCTTCCTTGCTTCCTTCCTTTCTTCCTTCCTTCACTCTCCTTCCTTTCTTCCCCTTCCTTCCTGTCTTCCTTCTCTCCTTTCTTCGTTTTTAAGCAGAGTCTTCTCTATTAACATTGTACAGCCCTAGATGACCTAGAACTTTTATGCACACCAGGCCAGCCTCAAATTCATGGAGATCCTCTTGTCTATTCCCCTTGAATGTTAAAACTAAAGATCTCTACCATGATGTCTCACAAGGATCCTTTTTGGATGTGGAGAACTGTCTATACCAGACAGCTAAACATGCCCATGTCTTTACCCTTGGCTTTCCCACTTTGTAAGCTGTAAGGAAGAAGTTGGTCTTAATAAATCGGCCAGTGTCGGGTTTGTTCATGCAGCCAGAGTGGACTGAGCTGGGTACAATCACAACCGAGGTCCCATTTTGTGGAAAAGGAGACCCGGAGGTATATATCTCCTTAAAATAGTTTATATAAATCAGTGATTTATGAAACAAATCCTTTCTAGTTCAGAGTTTCTGTGCCATCGTTCCTATACCACAATCTCCCACACTGTTTCTACAAAGGGGTGTGGCTTTGCTTTGGCCAGCAGTGGAGGTTTGGAAGGCTAAAGGGCTTGTCGTTGGAGGAATGAGAAAAGAATATCCTACCTACTACATCTTTTCCAGAGTTTTGGCTAGTTGCATTGATTTTAGAAGAAAGTAACAATCACATGACTCGAAACATCAACTTTGGAAGTGTTCAGCCTTCTAGGTCAATCCTGTTAGGAAGAGTCAGCTATATCCTGACTGGATGTCTTCTCTAAGAAGAGTCATGGCTAATAACCAAAAAGGTGGAAGACACCAAAAATAAATGGTCTGGGAAATTTAGCCAAGAAAATGATTGGCTGCACCTAAAGCATCCTCAAACATTTTATAAAGAAAACAAATCTAAACCGTGTCTTTAGAAACAAAGAGGAATTTTTTAAGAAGGCGAATGAAGATTGAAGAATTATATGCCAAGATGTCATCTAAACCTATGGCAAATTCCAAGAAATAAAAAAAAAAAAAAAGCCTTGATTTTCAAAAGAGTTTTAAGCCTCACAAGGCTGGACCCTTCGCCGATAATTCATATTAACAGTGGAGGCTGGTTAATTTGGAAAGCATGCTTCGTCTTGAGAGATGCTTCAGTTATTAATCTCCTAGCTGAAAATAAAATTGCCTGACAAAAGTAACTTAAGGAAAAAAGGTTTGTTTTGACTCACAGGGTAAGGTTCCAGTTCACTGTGTTAGGAATGTCATGAGGACCCAGACCTGAGACAGCTATTTGAGTCTTCACAAATAGCAGAGTTATTGTGTCTGTGGTCAGGAAGCAGAGGGAAAGAGAGAGAGAGAGGGAGGGAGGAAGGAAAGAAGGGAGGGAGGGGGGATAGAGAGAGAGAGAGAGAGAGAGAGAGAGAGAGAGATGTTAAAGAAAGCTGTTATTTACTCACTTTCTCCTTTTTACTCAATCCATTTCTCCAGCCTACAGGATGCTGCTGCCTATAGTGGATGGGAATTCCTTTCTCAGATGCCCTGTGTTTCAGGAATGCACAGAAGCATCTCTAAACTGTGAGGCTGTGAGTCCTTTGTGGATATGTAATCACAAATAGCCATAACGGGTCTTGAGAAAGCAGTTGGCTCCGGTGTTTGGATAGGATCCTTTGGAGTAGGCAGTAAACATGCTGACATTTCATTCTCCAACAAATCTCCCCATCCTTTACCAATGTGAGCACAGGGTCCCAGTACAAGATTCTGAACATCCATCAGTAGACATCTAGACACAAATTTAGAGAAAAAAAGAACATTCACAGGTCTTCCCCAGAAGATGAAAGTCAGATGCTATTTTGATGGCTTTCATATTGATAGCAATTCTGAATTTCTGAGAATTCTTTTTGCATGTGTCCTTGGCATCTTCCCACAGAAGCTGATTAAAATTTAGAAGACTTTATGCTATAAAACATCTGGGGTGTAAGATATAAACACTGGCCCAGAGTCTGCACATGCTTATCCATTATTTTTAGTTAAATGCTGTTTTGATGTCAATGAAAACATGTACAAACAGCAAAGAAAAATTTATCACTTAAGCCTGAACATTATGAGCAATGAAGGAAAGACTTTCAGAAGAGAAAAACTCCTTCCCCTGCATGATTGTAGCTCTCAGATTAAACGCCTTTGAAAAACAGCTCCCACATCAGCCCGCAGACACTGAGTTCTTCTCTTTATATATGTACCCAGTCGGTGGCAAGAAAGGACTATGTATTGAGAAAATAGCCAGAGAAGGCTCTGGAGCCTATGACAGTACATTTCAGGTGCAAATAAAGCCTGAGCAATCTGGTTAAAGGAGCACTGAACACATGCCTATGTTGCAGTCACTTTGCCTATGACTCTCCAGGAATACTACAAGTCTCCAAGTCACACCATTTTCCCCAGTCACTGTGGTCTGTGGGGAGCATAGGGCAATCTGAGCTGATACAGGCAGGAGCGTCCCAGGGGGTTCTGCTGAAAGGTAGCTACTTGAGCCCAACATATGACTCAACCACAGAGGAGTTCAAACTTAAAGTCTTCTCAAAACGTGAAACGCTGGGAGGACAGGCTTATTTCCTCTTCATATTAATATCTCAATGACACGCCAATGAACACGTATCTTCAATGACATGTCAATGAAGAGTTTTTAAAAATGTCTTTACCCAAAAAGATACGGGGGGGGGGGGGGGCTTGCAGTAGGAAAACATCCTCATTCTTTTAAAAAGAGAATCTGAGCATTGATTGTGATTTAGCAAAAGAAGGAAAATCTTAACAAATCAAATAAGAGAACCTGCCACATTCAAGGTATACAGAGATCAGCTTGGTTTGAAGATTTCCTGAGTCCCTTCTGAAGACATCCCAGGCAGCAGGAGTAAGCCTGGAATGGCCTAAAACACATCTTTAAATGGCTCCCTTCTCCTCTCATGCCCAGCACAAATGAATCCTTTCTTCTCTTACCCCTATGGAGTCCCATCTGAGAGCACAGCTGAGCTCTCTTCAGAAATGAAACTAAAGAGGCTCTAGACTTGACTGCCACAGTGTCTTAAATGTCTTAAAAAGCCCCTTGTTTTTTTCCCTAGCATTATACTGGACAAAACGAGTCATATCCCAAGTTCAGAATCACAAATGCAAGACTATTAGATAGGGCATTATCGTTTGATAGAAGATGTGAAACTGTATCTTTATTTATGAAACAGAAGTTGTAAAATGTGTCATTTTATGTGGACTACTAAGCAATCCAGGGATACTCACGGAGATAACTGTATCTGTACTGCCTGTTTCAGTTCGGGAACAGAAAGACTCTGGTCTGCAGGTCACATCTGTCCACCTGCTTATTAATAGCCCACAAACTAATTATGGTCCTGGCCTATGCAGATGCTTAATAAGATATTGAGTAGAAAGATGTATGCATAGTACAAATTCAAATTTTAGTGCCCATTAAATTCTTCAAAATATGATAATGTTGAATGTATATTGTGTACATTAAAATATTGAATAATAAAATTAACATGGAAAAAGCACTATAAACACACTCTGGAGCGTGACCATGAGAGTGCCTCCAGAGATTTGACTGAAGAGGAAATTTACCCATAAGTGCAAGGGATCCCATCCCAGGAGCTGGAGTCCCAGCATGAAAGAGAAAGTGAACTGAGCATCAGCACACACACACACACACACACACACACACACACACACACACACTACACACACACACACACCACACACACACACACATCACACACACACACACACATACACCACACACACACACACCACACACACACACACACATACACCACACACACACACACACCACACACACACACACACATACACCACACACACACACCACACACACACACACACACACACATACACCACACACACACACACCACACACACACACACACATACACCACACACACACACACACGTACACACACACTCACACCACACACACTCACACACACACACACACACACACACACACCACACACACATACACCACACCACACACACACACACACACACATACACCACACCACACACACACACACACACACACACGCACTCACACACACACACTCTCTCTCTCTCTCTCTCTCTCTCTCTCTCTCTCTCTCTCTCTCTCTCTCTCTCTCGACTGCTAATACAACATGACCACTGTCTTGGGATACTGACACCACGCTTTGCCCACCAGGATGGACTGTCTCCTCAAACGGTAAACCAAAACAAACACTTGCTTCCTAAGTTGCTCTCATCAGATTCTTCTGTAAGAACCACAAGGTAGTAACTAAGACAATTAGAAATGTATATCTTCCTGCATTTTTAAATACCTCAACAGCTGCAAAAAGAACATAAATATCAAAAATATTCTAAAAGAGCCACCCTTAAAACAAGATAAAGAAACTATGAAAAGTAAAATCACAAAACCGAGAAAAGGATTAAAGGATAAGATTGTAAATATCTTTTAGAAACTAAGAAAAAGTATCAAACTCATGGTAAGCACTTGGCAGAGGCCCAAGGTGTGCCCCAGGGACTAAGAGGGCTTGCTTTGCATATGTGAGGATTTGACTTTGGATTTCTAATAGGTGAAACTTGTCTTTCTTAGGTACTTTCTATTGCTGTGATCAAACAACCAAAAGCAACTTAGAAAAGAAAGCATTTACTATGCAGCTCACAGTTCCAGAGGGCTAGTGTCCATGACCATTGTGTGGTGAGCATGGAAAAAGACAGGCACAGTACTGGATAGTGACAGAGAGAGAGAGAGAGAGAGAGAGAGAGAGAGAGAGAGAGAGAGAGAGGGAGGGAGGGAGGGAGGGAGGGAGGGAGGGAGGGAGGGAGGGAGAGAGAGAGGGAGAGAGAGAGAGAGAGAGAGAGAGAGAGAGAGAGAGAGAGAGAGGGAGGGAGGGAGGGAGGGAGGGAGGGAGGGAGGGAGGGAGGGAGGGAGGGAGGGAGAGAGAGAGGGAGAGAGAGAGAGAGAGAGAGAGAGAGAGAGAGAGAGAGAGAGAGAGATGGAGAAAGAGACAGGCACACATACAGAGATAGACAGAGGAAGACACAGAAACTGATACAGAGAGAGATAGAAACAGACACAGAAAGACAGAGTCAGACACACAAAGAGACAGAAACAGACTCAGAAAGAGACAGACACAGAGAGAGACAAACAGAGACAGAGTCGGAAAGAGACAGACACACACACAGAGAGACAGAGACAGACACAGAGAGACAGAGACAGAGAGAGACAGAGACAGACATAGAGCAAGACAGAGTCAGAAAGAGACAAACACACAGGAGAGAGAGAGAGAGAGAGAGAGAGAGAGAGAGAGAGAGAGAGAGAGAGAGAGAGAGAGAGAGAGAGAGAAAACTGAGGATAATGAACTTTTTTGGAAAAGTTTGCATCTCAATCCTCTCAAAAAGTCCATCAACTGGGAACCAAATATTTGAATATTTGAGCCTCTGGGGGCCATTCTCATTCAGACCACTGCAATGCTGATACAATGTGACTGACTGACTCAAGCTGCATTCACCAAACCTTCTCCATGATGTGCTTTGACATCAAACTATGAGGCAAAATAAACCCTCCCTCCTCTCTCCTCACTGTCACTGTTTGTGTCAAAGCAATGAAAAGAGTAACACATACTAATTATTGTCAGCTCTGGGGTTTGAAATCACCATCCCGACAGGTGTGAGTTGGTGTCATGTTGGCTTTGTTTTGTACACCCTGTGGTAGTTAATAGTGTTGGCATTTCTCTTGGAACTTATGACCAGCCAGGAGTTTCACAACTACTGTAGAGCAGTCCTGGTTCTGGAAGGTTCTTTCTATATTACCAAAGGGGAACAGACTAATCACTCACTATTAGGCAGTAACAGATTCTGTGACCTATACCAGTAATTTGCTGGTAAGAGACTGCAGCAGTGGTATGAATGCAAGTGAGTAACCAACCAATTTTTGATTGGCGTTAAGGCCCCACTCTGACGTGCAACTTACAGTTGCCACTGCTAAAGTAACCAAGAACCTGGAGCTAGATAGGTCATGGATTCTGTGGAAAACATGCTTTTATTATTCTGCTTAAGGTACACAGCAATAAAATGACTTACAAGGGCGTATCTCTATACCCATAGATCAAAATATTACTGAAGCCTCGGTAGCTACTTCTTGCAGTAGACAGTAAATACAGAGAGTTCCATAACTGGAGAATGTGCAGAGACTTTAGAGATTTCAGAACACTCTGTGATAAATGGGATGTCTTTATCAAACCCCTTCCCTCAAGTCTCAGAGATCTATGCAAAAAGAGGAAAGATGTAGGAGCCAGAGGTAGTCGATTACTCCAAGGAAACAGTGTCATTCATATACATCAGGACCAGGACACATATAAACTCACAAAGACTTTGACAGTCACACTAAGCTAGCACAGACTCAAGCCAGACAAAATCCCAGCACATAGAAGGGGGGATGAACACAAAACCTCAGTGATGGTGGACGTGTTTAATCCCAGATCATTGAGTTCAATGTCAGCCTCGTCTGTAGAACAAGTTCCAGGATAGCCAGGGCTACACAGAGTAACCCTGTGTAGGAAAAAGTGGGGGCGGGGGTGGGGCTTGCAATTGATATGTGCCAGAAACAGAAAAGTGGTTTCCACCAGCGCAGCATCAATGGGTATATCAACAAATCTCCAGAGCACGTTTATGTGTATGTGTGTGTGTATGGGGCGTAGAGATTGGATGAAGTTAAGTGGGTAGAAATGTGGAGAAATGTGGTGAAGATCTGAAAAGAGTCAGAGGGGGAGAAGAATATGATAAGACCATATTGTACTTTTATGTCTTTTTTATTGAAATTCTGTATAGAGGAAAACACAATTATTAATTTTGAGTGTGGCTTTATTTACTACAGTGATCTCTGGTTCTGTCTATATTCCTATGAATGACAAAATTTTATTCTTCATTATGACTAAATAATACTCTCTCTTATGTACTTGTTTAAATGGCATATATAGATGTGCATGTATGTATGATTTGTTTTATGTGGTCTTTTGTTGACGGACACACATGATGACCCTATAACTGTGAATACAACATCAGTGAACATGAGGTGTGTTTACTTCTATTGTATACTGAATTTGATTCCTTTGGCTATATAACTGAATGATCTAGTAAGTGAACTTAAAATTATACCTGTCCTTCATGATCTTCTTTTGAAAGTTCATGGTGAACTTTTAGGAACAGGCTTTACCTACAAATGAGAAAACAAATCAACTACACGATTGATTCAAGGATAGAAGTGACTCTTGTTAACACCAATATTAAGTAAATAGTTATTTCTTTAAACCATGAGATGTCAGTACCTGGGCTCTTACACCCATCACCTTAATTTGTCATAAATGAAAGGTTTTGCAATTTTTTTTTTCTCTGCTGGGCATGGTGGCAGGCATGATCCCAGCTACTGGGGATGATGAGGCAGGGAGATTATAGGTCTAAGGCTTGCTCATGTAGAGAGTAAGTTCAAGAGAGATTTACACACCTCTGGGGGGTGGTTTAGTTGGTGGGCACTTACCTAGCTTATGAGAAGCTCTGGATTCTTCTCTAATACAACCTGAACCAGAAAGATTGCATTGCTGTTTTACAGTGAGGTTCCAAGGCTTGCAGTTTCCCCTCATGCCTACATCTTACCCCACTTCAAAGCAGGTTTCCTACAAGGCTGCTCTAGGAGCTCTTAGGAGGGCCTCAGCCCCTCCCTCAGACACAGGAATCCCTGAGTTCTGTCACAAAGCTCCAACACCACTTTCATGGTGTCTTGTCTTAGAGCACAGCTCTGTTTCTTTGAAAACAACTTGCAAGAAGGTGACAGGATTCTGCTGTCCCAGGTGGCCCCACTGGAGAACAGAGCAAGCCAGATACTTGGGGCACTCTTTTCTCCTCAACTCTGTGGTAGATGATCCACAGACACTGCTATTGGTTTATAAAGGCTCTGTTCAGGAGCTTATTAAAGTCTTCTTGAGCCAATCGGGTTTCACAAATGTCCATTGATTCGCTTAGCTTCAGACAATGGCTTCAGACAATGGCTTCAGACAATGGCGTCATGCCACTCTGGTAGGAGTCTAGTGTGGGCAGGGTTCTCCCTTTCCACACGGGCCCAGCGGGAACGGAAACAAAGAACCCAGGTGTCAGAATGCACATTGTGAGTTTGGGATATTAACAAGTTCATCATACTCTCTATTCTAGGAAGGGAATTGTGCACTGTTCTCTCTCTCTCTCTCTCTCTCTCTCTCTCTCCCTCTCTCTCTCTCTCTCTCTCCCTGTCTCTCTCTCCCTCTCTCTCTCTCTCTCTCTCCCTCTCTCTCTCTCCCTCTCTCTCTCCCTCTCTCTCTCTCTCTCTCTCCTCTCTCTCTCTCTCTCTCTCTCTCTCTCTCTCTCTCTCTCTCTCTCTCTGTGTGTGTGTGTGTATGTGTGTGTGTATTAATGTACACATAGTAAACTACTTACCAAATTTCTAGGGTTGTTCCTTAGGAGCCTTTTTTTTTTTTTTTTTTTTTTTTTTGTATAGTTCTTTGCAGGGGACTTTATATAAATTTTCTGTTTCTTTTCATTTTATTGGATATTTTATGTATTTACATTTCAAATGTTGCCACCTTTTCCAGTTCCCCTCTCCCATTCCCCCTTCCCCTGCTACTATGAAGATGCTCCCCCACCCACGCACCCACTCCCACCTCACCACCCTGGCATTCTCCTACACTGGGAAAACAAGCCTTCACAGGACCAAGGTCTTCTCCTATTGATGCCACACAATGCCATCCTCTGCTACATATATGGCTGAAGCCATGGGTTCCCCCCCCCATGTGTACTCTTTGGTTGATGATTTAGTCCGTGGGAGCTCTAAGGAGTCTGGTTAGTTGATATTGTGTTCTTCACATGGGGTTACAAACCCCTTCAGCTCCTTCAGTCCTTTCTCTCACTCTTCCATTGGGGTCCCTGTGCTCAGTTCAATGGTTAGCTGCAAGCATCCTCATCTGTATCAGTAAGGTTCTGGTAAAACTGTTCAAGGTATCAGGCTCCTGTCAACAAGCACTTCTTGGCATCAGAAATAGTGACTGAGTTTGGTGGCTGTATAATAGTCAGAGGGTGGAAAGAACCCAGATGTCCTTCAACAAAGAAAAGGATACAGAAAATGTGGTAAATTTATACAATGGAATACTGCTCAGCTATTAAAAACAGTGACTTCATGAAATTATTAGCAAATGGATGGAACTAGAAAATATCATCCTGAGTGAGGTAACCCAGTCACAAAAGAACACACATGGTATGCACTCACTGACAAGTGAATATTAGCCCCAAAGCTTACATTACCCAAGATACAATTCATAGACCACATGAAGCTCAAGGAAAAGGAAGACCCAGTTTTGGATGACTCAGTCCTTCTTATAAGGGATGACAAAATACTCATGGGAGGAAATACAGGGACAAAGAGTGAAGCAGAGACTGAAAGAAAGACCATCCAGAGACTGCCCTACCTGGGGATCCATCCCATATGCAAAAGCCAATTTTTTTGAAACTAGGTTTCTAAACAGGGCCTATAGCTCCCCAACTAAGCAAAGTGGGATGATATTCGAAGTCTCTGCCTTCCAGGCAAGGGATCACAATAATGCACCAGCACTCCTGGGTTTTCTTGTGAGGGTTCTAGAGATCAAACTTTAGCAACTGAGCCAACCAGTCAGCCCAGTGGAATATAAAACTCGGTGAGCTGATACTGACCTGGCCATCAGAGGGGGTAGTAGCTGGACCCAACCTCAGGACATGGGAGGTGTGAGCTGCTATCCTGGGGAGCTGTAGAAGTAAGAGTAGGGAGTGGGGAGTTAGGACATGGGTGGGGGCAACCTTGAGCACCAGCTCAGTGACCTCTGAGAGTCTGCTTCTTTTTGTGTAAATAGAAAAATAGCTACCTGTCATATGCATTTCATAAGATAAGTCCTTCAAAACAAGTAGCTAGCAGTGCAAATTGCCTTGCAAATGTTAGAGCGGTGGGAAG
The DNA here is from genome assembly GCF_963924665.1 of Micromys minutus. Classification (NCBI taxonomy): domain Eukaryota; kingdom Metazoa; phylum Chordata; class Mammalia; order Rodentia; family Muridae; genus Micromys; species Micromys minutus. The sequence continues at coordinate 85,899,225 of NC_137974.1, forward strand.
CTAAAGAATAAACACCCTGAAATAGGACTAGGAAATTTTCAAAGTGTGAGACATAGATATACAACATGTTAGAGGTTAAAGTGACTTAAAAGGAAATGTATATAACCAGAAACAAGTTGCATTATGCCTCCGATTTAGACCCAAAATAATTATTTTAGATATGTGGGGGTTTTTTGTTGTTGTTGTTGTTGTTGTTGACTTGATACATAAAATTGTGTGTCCTGAGCAAAATACCATAAAACCTATTTTCCAGCCTCACCATATACATTGTCCACAGATCCTAGAAACAGTTCCCTCTGCACCGGGCTCTCTGCTTAAGTGAGTCCTACTTCCCCCTTTGGTTTGCATATAGCAACTGCAATCCCTTGGGCTGCAGGGTCACCCACTGATAAGAAGAGAAATCTGAGGACTGTGTAAATTGGACTTGTCTTTTCCTTGGGTAATTTCTGCAGAGGATCAACCTTTGGCCTGTAGGACAATAGTGGGACCCAGCTCACTCCCTTTCCTTGAAAATTACTGTGAACTAATGTGAGCATGTTTGTTTCAGAAACTTTACACCCGGGCCTTTTGCTCAAGTGCTGATGCTGGCATTGCACCAAACGTCTGCTTTGGGGAATGTGCTGTTGGTGAGGTTGAGAGGGGATAGCTTTTGCCTGCAGACCTCACACCAAGTGATTACACAAGGAAGACGTGTACATCCATCCTTCATCACAGCTGTCAGAGGGGGCTGTGAGGTTTTGTCGCATCGATAAGTGCTGCCTTCAGAATCCATTAGTGAGTGAAAATGTACTGAGCATGCCTGCTGCTGCATTCTGCAGCTGCTTCTGTGAGTCACAGGTGGAACTCAGGCTATGAGCACTACTCTGCTTGACTTTGCCAATGATGAGGGGCAAAAGGAACACTGAGGTAAGGGTTATAGATGCAGGCAAAGCTACCTTGACTTAGGCACTTTTTTAGGGTTTTACTTCTGTGAACAGACACCATGACCAAGTCAAGTCTTATAAGAGGCAACATTTAATTGGGGCTGGTTTATAGGTTCAGAGGTTCAGACCATTATCATCAATGCAGGACAGGGCAGCATCCAGGCAGGCGTGGTACAGAAGAGGCTGAGAGTTCTGCATCTTCATCTGAAGGCTGCTCGCAAAACAGTCTTTCATGCAGCTAGGATGAGTGTCTTAAAGCCCACACCCACAGTGACACACCTACCACAACAAGTCCACACCTCCTCCAACAGGGCTGCACCTTCTAATAGTGCCACTCCCTGGGAAGAGCATATGCAAGCCATCATAGGCACTTCTCAGACGTTTTGTGCAGAGCTTCATACAAATTAGTAGTAATTTGGTGAAAGGCAAGGAGATTTATCATCTTATTTTTCTTAATGAGAAGACTGTCAGCTCTTTTGAATCTGCATTGCAAATGATTTCAAGTCTCAGATTCCTTTTCATTCTTAGAGCTTACCACACCGCTGGAGAGATGACTCCCTTCTAAAGTGTTTACTGTGTAAATACAAGCACTGGAAGTTGGGCCCCAGAACTCATATAAACTTTACTAAGTGCTGACACCAGAAAGCCAGAGGCAGGAGGATGACTGGGGTGCGCTGTGTAGTCAGTCTAGCCTACATGTGATCTCCAGGCCAATGTGAAACCTTGTCTTAAAACAAAATGGAGCTGAGACTGTTCTCTGTCACACCCTGGAGTGCACATGCCCACACACATATGTACACATTCACATATGCACACATTCATGTGGCTCTGTACTCTGTATGCCTGGTAACCTGCAAGCCATGCAAGTATTGAAGGAAACAGTATTCCACAAAGTTATCCTTGACCTTGACACACGTGCCACACACACATGCATCATGCATACACAAATTCCTGGCAGAAACACAACAGATGTACAAATGTCTAATTTGCCCAGAAAGAGAGCCCGCAACAGAGCAAAGTGATGACCAGTGACTAAACCAAAGTCTGGCTGCTGACTTAGTGAGTCCTTGTTGGGTTGGTAACAGGATTATTGGGAAGCGTTTGCTGACAGGATAAGGGTGACTGAAAATAGTGACTGTATTACTGAAAGCCCACTTCAACACAGATGGTGATCAAGGAAAGCTGCAACCTCAGAGCTCTCTGTATGATGCACAATCAGCTCCAGTAGAGAATGCACAATCAGCCCCACCTCCAGTCCCACCGATAGCCACATGTTACTGCTTCTATAAAGCTGAGGACGGGATTTCAAGAATTTTGCAAGTTTCACCTTGCTCAGATATGTGAGGTTTGTTTACCTCTTGAGTCTCATGAATTTCCCTCTCCCTTCTTGAAGGGATGTTTCAGTTCAGAGAAAATCATCATCCAGTATCCACTTACATGAACATGGTAAGAACATTCTAGAAGTTTTCAAGGAAAGAAGATCTTTTTCTTACAAACATCTGTATTCTAACTTGCCTTCTTACATATGTGGCCACATTTGTGTGTTAACACTAGAATGAATTATTCTAGTGACTCTTGGTTTGGTTGACACTAAATCTTTAACCCAAATTAGATAATGTAACAAAAAATTCACCTGTGTGGTAGACATTTCTACCATGGCCCTGAAGATAGTAACTCAAGTGCTAGCTTTGAGGACACTGTTCTATGCATATGTCTGAAGGGGCATTGAGAACTGGCAAACTTGAATGCCACCCCAAAGTGAAGGAGTGTTATGGCTGGCTCGTTCAGTGGGGTATCTGACAAATTTCGTTCTCCTCTGTATACCTCCCCTTATGAATGAACTTTGAATGTCACTGTGGCTACCACTCCCCTACTTCCCCACTCACCACTCCTCCACTCCCTCACAACCCCACTCCCCCACTCCCCCACTCCTCCACTCCCCCACTCCCCCGTCCTCCCACTCTTCCCAAGAACTATTCTGCTTGAATCTCAGCACTACCACAGTCTCAGGGACAAGAGACAGGAGGGTCAGGATCTCAAGGTCATTTCTTGAGAAGCCTTGGCTGCATGAACTGTCTCAGAAAATAGAAGAAAAAAGTGAAGGGGGGAGGGAAGGAGAGAGACAGATAGGTAGGAAGGGAGGGAGGGAGGAAGGGAGGGAGAGGGAAAGTGAGAGAGACAGGGAGAGAATTTTTATTATTTTGGGAAGAGTGAAAAAGAAAAAGATTATATGATATATAAATGCAAACTGTGAATTAAAGCATACAGGCTACTGATCATAACCTGAAATGTGAAATGAAAATAAAGTAAAAACAATATTCAAAGTCAAAGCAAAAATATTATATTTAAAGTACTAATACCTGCTAGATAGAAATACTTTTAAAAACAGAAGAATGATTTAACATTAGAATTGTACACTCATTTAACAACATTGACTCCTCCTACTTCTTTTCCATTATGAAAATCTTTTGAGTCATGACTTTAAACTATTTCTTGTGAAAGATAACATTGTCGCTGGGCAGTGGTGGCACCCAGGAGTCAGAAAAGGGTAGATCTCCAAGTTTGAGGACAGCTTGGTCTTCAGAGTGAGCCTTAGAGCATCAGGACCACACAGTGAAACCCTGGCTCAATAAATAAATAATAAATAATAAATAAATAAACAAACAAACATGCTATGAAAGATTGAAGAAGACACCTGGTGGTGACCTCTGTTCTCCAGATGCATGAGCAGACACACCATGAACACATATATACACAAAGAAGTAACAATTTTCTGCTTGTTTATGGCTAACTAGTATTTTACTATGCATACATGCCTCATTTAATTTATTATGGATGCTTAGATAGGGTTTTATTTATTGTTGTTGCTGCTGGAATAAACCCTGGAGAAAAAAAAAATCTCTTCAATATGTAAATTTCCCTTGCCCTTCGAATTTTTTTTTCCCAAAAATGTTTTAGAAAAGATGTAGATAAAACATTTTGGGAAAACATTTTGAAGTTCTTTTAAAATTTATTTTTACATCTATTTATTTGTTTATTGTGTATATCTACATGTCTGGGTGTGTGTGTGTCATGGTAACCCTGTAGAGGTTAGCAGACAACCTGCAGGAGTCTCTTCTCTTACAGTACTATAGGGATCAAAGAGGTTAGCAGACAACCTGCAGGAGTCTCTTCTCTTACAGTACTACAGGGATCGAACTCAGGTCACAAGGCTTGGCAACAGGCACCTTTCCCCTCTGAGCCATCTTGCTTGCCCTCTGTCATACTTACAAATAAAAGGACTTCATAATTTAATATTTGCAATATTTAAATGCTTTATTTTCTCCTAATTTCTCTGGGAAATCTTTATTTCTGTACTGGTAAGAGTGGCCATGACTGTTTTCTGCATGTAGTAGAAAAGCCTTCTTTTGATTTTGGGGTTAAAAAACTTTGTCACATGTGCTGAGAGTTTTCAATACAGAAGAATGTTAAATTTTGTCAAATATTTTCTCTGTGTCTATTTAAATGATCATATTGTATTTTCCTTCATTCTATTAATGAAGTTCTGGCCCCACTCACTGCCTTCTGAACCATTTGTGCATAACCACAGTGATTACTAATTGGTCATGGGAACGTCTTCTGCTAGTATTTTGCTGAAAGCCTTTCTTCTGTGTCCACTGATATTGCTTTATGGCTTGGTTTTGCATCATATCTGTTGTTTCTGGCTTTGTTGTTGGAGCAACCGCAGCTCTGTAAGCTGAGTTTGGAGGTATGCTTCCCTCTTAAATGTTTTAGAAGAGCTGCTGTTATTTTATCTCTGATACAGTTGAACAGTGAAGCCGTCTGATTTTCTCAGGTAAGAGAATTTGTCAATGATTCAATACCCGTGCTCATTAATGGTTTGTTAAAATTTTCTATTTTTCCATAAGCGTGGGTTGGCAGCTCTATACAGTTCATTCAGGCTGCTCAGATACTTAGCATTGACTGATTATGTCACGTCTTAAAATGTTTTCAGTTTTTGTTATAGCAATTGCACTGTGACTTTTCAATTTTCTCTCGTCTTTGTTAGTGTAACTAATGAGTCTCAATTTTCTTTCTTTCTTTGGAAAAGCAAAATCAGGTTCACCAGTCACTTCTGTTTTTCTAGTCTCCGTTTTGCTTTTTAAATTATTATTTCCTTCTACTTACAGAGAGGCCCATTCCTCATCTCGGTGTCCCTCATTGAGTCTTTTTTATTTAGAGCGATAACTCTTTTTGACCATGAGAAACTTGGAGAGCTGGATGAATGGTTCAACTTAAGTTCTAATGTTCAGATTCTAAGAACATTACACATTATCGTCAATGCTTTGATAAATGTTGAATTATTCAGTAATTGAACGTTTCTGAGTGCTATGATGGATATGATGTTCTTATTCTGTGATATCTTACTTTTAGGTCGTAAATGTCCTTATGCACTCATGTATGCTCTCATCGTCGCGGCTGTGGGCAGAGAAGGGTACCCTGATTCCTGGTCGAGGTAAGTCGAAGCCCTGGGGGGACCCTAAGGGACAGTAGGAAGCTTCCTAGTCTCCCAGTATATCAGGTCCCTCTCCTGTAGCTGCTCCCCCACAGCCCCCTGTAGAGAAGTTTGAATCAAGTAGGTTATGCCCCAAGTCTCTTTTCCACAGGTTTCTCCTCACCTAGGCTGACCAATCACATAGAAGCAGGACCACGCCCCCAAATATGTAGATGAGGTATTCCTGAGCTCTCGGGCCAAGTTAATAGGAAGTACCAGCTGCCAGACCCTGAGCTATCCCAAAACTGTATATATAAGTCCTATCCAGAAGGATTAAAGGCGTGCAGGAATTACTCCATCATCTGAGAGCTTCTGTCATAAGAGCTGTAACACGCCGCCGCTTGGAAAGAGATCTGCATTCCCGAAATTGCCACCAGAAGCTTCCCTGCACCCCTTGTCAGAGTCTCCTTGGCTCTGCCCAGTCTGATATCCTGTGGCAGCAGCAGAGACAAAGGCGAGGCGGCACCAGCAATGGAGGTGGCAGAAGCCATCCTCTTCCCTACCCTAGCTCTCTCCCCTACACCTGAACCTGCACACCTAGCCAGACCACACAAAAGCCCACAATCATCCACAAATAGTGTTTTTCTTGAGAAACTGGAATGATTGACAATTGTAGCTTTTTTGTACATCAGTGGTTTACAAAGATCTTAAATATATTTATAGCTAAGTATATGTCTCTTCATTCACATGTAAGTCTCCACTAGAAGGGGTACAACCACTGTAGCTTTTCTGTGCCTTTGTCTCTGTGTGTACTCTGTGCAGATGGAATGAAAGTTGACGGTAAAGACAGCACAGATGCCAATACAATCTTCTCTTTTTTATTAAATGATTGTATTTATTTACATTCCATAAGTTGTATCCCCCCAGGTCCCCAATACCTGAGTGCTTCACCCCATCCCCTCTCCCCCCACATCTGAGAGGGTGCTCCCCCACATGCCCACCCACCCCCACCTGACCTCCACCAGCATTTTTGTTTCTGGGCTTTTCTTTCATTTTTGTTCTTAGAAGTAATGTTGTCTGTCTAGAGTACACGTTTTTCTGAGATCTGCACCATGGTTGGATGTGATTAAATGGCTCATTTTGCAGAAGAAAGGTTCCTCTCTTGCCTATTCATGCCAGCTGCCTCAGGTATCAAACCATTACTGTCACTACTAGAAGTGTACTATGGACCAGTACAGTCTATTTCCAAATTTAGGGTCACTGGTATGCTTCACGGTATTATCTGTATGTTCACTGCTTGATAATCAGAACCTTTGTTGACTAATACTGGAAATACATGATGTAAACACAAAGCTAAAATAACTAACCTTGTGATGTACACAAATATAGCTCTAGACAAAGGAGCTGTCCTTTTGGTACAGTGTATGAAGTCTTGGCACATAAGCTGTGTGTACTGGACCACATCTATGACTTCGGCATTCAGGAGATAAGGGCAAAGAAGGTCTGGTGTTCAAGGTCATCCTTAGCTACATGTCAATTTGAGGCCAGCGGGGGGATACAGGACACTGTGGTGTGATTGTTGTTCTTTACTAGAGGTTGGACATTAATCATTTCCATTGTTGAGAATCTGAGTGGCTCAGTAAACTTCCTGTGCTACTGGGCAATTTCTTCAGCTGAACAAATCATCCCATGTCTGTGATTTTCCTGGGAAAGATCAGAGAAAATATGGTATGAGGTGTGTACAGGTATGAGAATGGAGAAGTACTTCACAGGAGGACCAGACATCCATTGAGCCTGGTACGGCATGAAAAGCACGGGTCTGATCCACTCCAGATTTGTCGTTAATGTGGGAGGGTCAGAAAGCTCACTTCAGATAGTTTCCTGTCTTAGGGTGAGGAATGAACTAGACTGAGGAGGAATAGGTAGGCAGAACAGAGGCCTCTGCATTCTGACTGGACAAGGTCAAATTGATTTTCAGGGGGCCATCTTGACTTGTGGTCCTCTTTCATGTGAATAATCTAGTTCCCTAAAAGTGCAAGGAAATACTTCTTGCTTCTTAATGCTATCACTTAAGGAACTTTCTTGTCTGAATCAACCCGTTATATGTAAATGTTAAAAACATGTTAATGGTTGGAATCCCTGGTAGTGAACTTCAGATGGTAGTGTGATTTTAAAAAGGTTTTCTCAGCAGCATTTAGAAAACTTTACAAATGACAAAAATGGAGTTGACTTGATAGTGAGCAAAGCTTGGTTGGTGCTCAGAGGCTTTGTATGTGCTGCGATCATGCAAGAAGGGAGGTTAGCTGCAAACAAGGTGTGTGCATGTGCACGTGTGTGTGTGTGTGTGTGTGTGTGTGTGTGTGTGTGTGTGTGTGTGTGTGTGCATGTTAGGTAAGGAAGTAAAATGGCTGGTTTAATCTTATTACTTATTATTTAGATATGTTGAGTTAGGAAAAACTAAATTTATCTCCAAGTATCATTCATTCATTTTTCATTGCTAACAAGAACTGTTTCATATCCAAAACATAAAAAACTAAATCAATCATTTCTTTATTGGCGTTTTAAAATTCTGTCTTTCGTTACCAGAAAGATATTAAATTTCTTTAATTTTTATTCTATTTTATATCTCATATGTCTACATAAAGCATGAATGAGCGGCTCAGATATACTTCCTGTTAGTGCAACTTATAGCCCAGGCTCTTGTATCTGTGTGTAAAACTCAGTTTTCCTTTTGCTCTTTTTTAAAACATCCACTCATTAGCCATATTTTCAATTTTACACATTTATTAACCCATTAGATTTTAATCTACACAGAGATAAAACAGCAAGCCAGTTTGCTTTGCTATTTTTTTTTTATATTTTGTTTTTAAACATTGATGAAAGATTGGAGTTATTAATTGAGGAGAGCCAGAGGACAATTGTTATTAATTATGTTCAATCAGCTTTTAATTATTTGTGTCAACACCTCAATTTTGTGAACATTAAAAGCAGGGAAGGAGAATAAGCTTCCTTCATGCTCGCACATTACATGGTGAGACAAGGCTACAAGGGACGGGACAGATAGCATCTGTGACATGAGAAGGTGGGGAATGTGGATGGATACACAGGCGGGGAAATGTCAGGGCAGGTTAATGTTGACACTTCTGGAACAAGCAGGCATTAGGTTTCTTCTGGAGTACAAAAAAATCATAATTAAAGTCATTTTCATTTGGATTTTTTTCACTTGTGGTAATCAGTAGGGTGGGAAAAAGTAGTGATTTACCTGTTTCAAATCTTGTTCAACATTTTGTTGATCTAAATTCAACACAAAATAAGTTTAAAGATGCTTAGAGAAATGTGTTGAATTAACAGTTAATACAAACAGTACATTTTACCCAGTTTTGTGTGTGTGTGTGTGTGTGTGTGTGTGTGTGTGTGTGTGTAGGTGGGGGGAGGGCAAAAAGCTGCAACAAATCGTTCTCCATCTTATTTTTTGAGATAAGTTGTCTCAGTCAATCTGAATCTTAACTATTCATCTAGAGTGTCTGGTAAGCAAATCCCAGAGGCCTTTCTGTCTCCATCAGTGGTAGTATTGTATTGCCACTACACCCAGCTTTTTATTTAAAAAAAAAAAAGAACATATTTGATTTATTTTTAATTATGTGAAAATCTATGGGGTATGGGAGCAGTGAAAATGGAAATGATTATATTTATGTGTAGATAGGGTGGGTAGAGGTGGGTATTGTATATGTATATGATATATATATATATGTATTTATATATATGTATGTATGTACACACACACACACACACACACACACTGAGCACAATTGTCCATGACCCAAAAGAGGAAATCAAATTTCCTGGAGCTGGAGTTGCAAGCTATATTGGATAGGGTACTTCAATACACACACACATATGCATACATATGTATTCAGACCATATATATATATAATTTATTAGAATGACTTACAGGCTATGGTCCACCAATTCAATAATTAAACAATAGCAGCCTATGAACTGAAGGTCCAAGAGTTCAGTGATTGTTCAGTCCACAGACATGATATATCAGCTGATCTCCAGTATGTGCTAGAATCCTGAAGGAGTAGGGTCTAATGTAGGGTCTAATGGCAGAAGTAGAATGCACTTGCTAGCAAAGGCATGGGCAAATAGAGTGAGGTTCCTTCTGTGTCTTTTATATAGTCTCCAGCAGAAGGTGTGGTTTTTAGAAGATCTGAATTAAAGTTTTATCTTCCCACCTCAAAAAATCTGGATTAAAAATGAGAAGACCTACTTCAGATTATTTACTTAAAAAAATCCTCACAGGTATGCATAACAGTTTGGGTTTTCAGTAATTCCAGATGTGGTCAAGCTGACAACTGCAATAGCCACCACACAGGGAGTTGTGAGCTCTCACTGTGGATGCTAGCACCCAAATTTAATACTGCATTGACTGGCCATCCACATAGCTTCATTTTAGCTTTTCGGAGGGTTGCTTAGATTATTATCTCTTACTCATCCACAGTTTCCTGTTGTTTGTTTTGTTTTGATTTGATTTGATTTGTGTAATTTCTGCAGCTATGTCAGGTACAACGAAACCCAAAGACGTTTCTAAACTGGACCAGTGATGTGGCACCTTTAGACACATCCTCTGTGACTTTTTCCAACATCCACATGCCTTTTTTCCCCCACTGGGATGAGAGAGCTACCAATGTTTTTATTGTTCTGATACTTGCTGCTAGTATGTTAGTTTTTCTGTGTTTAATTATTGTTTATAGTTTCTGCAAAAATAAGTCTAATCCCAGGGCACAGCAGAGGAAACTCACCCTGTGGAATAGGTAGCAAGTGGGAATTTAGGCTATTGATCGGCAGGTGTTTTTACCTGGATGGAGTTTATTTGGTCTACGAGAGGTAGATCTGAGTGGGTTTCATGGGGCTTATAAGTTTATGAAAGAGATAAATTGGCTAAAAATATGAACAGTCTCTAAGGTGAGCTTAGGAAGGCAAAAAACAAAACAAAACAAAACAAAACAAAAACAACCCTTGGGGCAGAAGGAGTAAAAAGGGCTTTTTGTCTTCTGTTCAGGGGACTGAATAGTATAATGGAAACTATTTTTAAGTTTACATTTAAAAGATAATTGAAGGAAACTCAAAACCTTGACTTTGATAATATGATAGTTAACCATATAAATTTATCCAGAGGAAAACTTTAAGTCTATAGTTAGACAACAACCAAAGGAAACTTATATTTGAGTATTGATAGATGATCATGTAGATTTGGCATCAGAAACACTTTAAGCATGGGAACCAAGAAAAACTTAAAAATTGAACTTGTGGATACAATAAAAGTTGGATCTTAGAGTGGAATGTTTTATTAGGGTTTGGCTAATTTATAAGAACTCGATTGGTTAATGCTATTGAAGTTGCCTAGCAAGGAGAGGAAATATGAAGCTTTTAGTGACCAGAAACTGAGTTTAGATAAGGAAGTAACAGAAGGTTACATCACTGAAGGCTTATATATCAATTCGTATATCCTTTACCATGAAGCCTTTGAGCAAGTGAAAACCTGTCTGTCTTTAACTTTTTTACTATTTGAAAATCATTATTTACCAAGAGAGGATGGAATAAAAACATTATCTTAATTGGAAAGTGGCTTTGACAAGCTGTACTACTAAAGACAATGAGCTGGGGACTGCCCATAACAAAGATGGCAGATAGTTCTGGGACTATTCTTAGTTAAAATGACACTGAAGCTATAGCCAAACATGTGAGTGCCCTTAGCTAAGATGGTGCTGAAGCAATCTCAGAAAAACCTAATCTACCTACAGTAAAGATGGGGCTGAAAGTCACGTTATACCTTAAAAGGGAGCATCATCCTCAGAAATGTGGCTGTGTATCTTAGATTGAAATGGCAGAAATGTGACAGGGACAAACAAAGATGTGAGGGGAGAGGTGTAGCTTGGCATTGGCCTCGGGAGGAGAAGAAGGGCAGGACAGAGAGAAAGCAGCAAAAAAATGGGGTTGAGGGAAGTCTATGATCACTGACAAATTCTAAAAGCCATGCAGAGTTATTGGTTTGTGTATAATGGAACCAAATTTAGCCTTCAAATTCGACTAGAAGGCACATGTCAGTGAAGACATTCCCTTCTGGGTCAGAGTGAATGCTAGTGATCTGTCCGTTTGGCCCTCTTAAGGACAAATGCTGTAGCTAGAAAGGACAGCCAGGCCAGTTAGGGCTCATTCCCTGAGCAAGTGTTTACCCAGTCCCAGGGTTCCCCTGGAGCGAGTAAAAGAACCTACTCCAAGAAGAGGGGAAGGTCTCACCCAAGGGACCATGTACTAGAATGAAGAGTCGATGAGAAGGGCAGTTATAAAGACTGTGAACCCATCCACCCTCAGAGACTCTAGGATAGCTAGGAGCTCAACAGCCCTCCTTTGGGACCAGGGGACATTTATGCTGACAGTGGGGGAAGGGAGCTTACCAGTGCTTGTATGGATAGATCTAGGGAGCAATCTGATATGGCTGAAATTCCATGTGAGCAGATGTGAGCCTGGAAGTTTCTAAATCTGAGCCTTACATTGTCAATATTGTGTTTTATCTAAAGAAAGAGCATCAAGGATATGTTTTGATAGAGGCATAGTATGGAGAGGTACACAGAGTGCTTTAGTAGGGCCCATGCTATCTCACCCGCTTCTTCTCTGCCCCTTCTCTCCCTGCCCCTTCTCCCTCTCTCTTCTTCCTGCTACCCTTTCTACCCATTTGTTCCTGGCCAGCCTTCTGTCTCCTCTCCTCTCCTCTCCTCTCCTCTCCTCTCCTCTCCTCTGCTCTCCTCTCCTCTCCTCCCTCTCTTCCTCTCTCCTGTGTTTGTCTCTATTTCTGTGTCTGTCTTTCTCTCTTCTTCCCTTCCAAACTCCACTTCCCATCCTTAATTAAACTATTCAATACTATATCTGTCTATAGCTGGTACCTCATGGGGAAGAGATGCCTCAACATGGGCTGGCAGAGCCACCCTCTTCCACATTCCCTTACCTGGCTCTGCCAAAATATATCCTTGGCACTTTTCTCTTTTATAGAAAACACAACAGATTGTATCTCTGCTAAATTCCTTGATTCTTAACCATCTAACCCACCATCAAGTCTTCTCTATCCCACCTTCCCACATGGCATCTAAACAATGTATACAAAGAACTCAAGAAGTTAGACGCCAGAGAATCAAACAATCCTATTAAAAAATAGGGTACAGAGCTAAACAAAAAAAATTCTGAACTAAAGAATATCAAATGGCTGAGAAGCCTCTGAGGAAGTGCTCGACATCCCTAGTCATCAGGGAAATGCAAATAAAAACAACCCTGAGATTCCACCTCACACCAGTCAGAATGGCTAAGATCCAAAACTCAGATCACAGCAGATGCTGTCCAGGATGTGGAGAAAGAGGAACACTTCTCCACTGTTGGTGGGGTTGTAAACTGGTACAACCACTCTGGAAATCAGTCTGATGGTTCCTCAGAAAATTGGACATAGTCCTAGCTGAAGACCCAGTTATTCCATTTGTGGGCATATACCTCAAAGATGCTCCAACATACAATAAGGACACATGCTCCACCATGTTTATAGCAGCCTTATTTATAATAGCCAGAAGCTGGAAAGAACCTAGATGTCCTTCAGTGGATGAATGGATACAAAGTTGTGGTATATTTTACACAATGGAGTACTACTCAGCTGTTAAAAACAATGACTTTATGAAATTCCTAGGAAAATGGATGTACCTAGAGAATATCATCCTAAGTTAGGTAGCCCAATCACAAAAGAACAGACATAATATGCAGTCACTGATAATTGGATACTACTCCCAGAAAGCTCTGAATACCCACGAAACAAGTCACAGATCCTATGAAACTCATAAAAAGAAAGGCCAAAAAGTAGAAGCCTCAGGCCTTCATAGAAACACAAAACAAAACAAAAAAACAACAACAAGTGTATAGCACCCTCTCAGAGTGGGGTACACCTAGACCTTAAATCATTAATAACTCAAAAGTTAAGACAATAACCTTGTGGCAATTTTTGGTATTTAAAAATCATTATGTTTAATCTATGCACACCAAGAAAACTTTGACTATTTCCATGCTATGTTTTGTTTTACATGTACTTTATGGTATGGTAACTAGTAAGATTTCAATGCATACTATCAAACCTTTGAAAAAAATCAAGTACTGACAAAAATATATTCATATAGTTTTACACCAAAATGCTTTTAAAAATCTGTACATGTATCTCTCTTTTAAATAAAGTTGTAAGAAAAAAGAAAAGAAAAGAAGAAAAAAGGGCATTATCAGTACCATTATACCACAAGCAAAATTAATTTTCCATTAGCTTAGCCCAATTAAGTTTGATAACTTAATGCATTCACTTGTCTCCCACATCTGTTGGCTTTATGTGACTTTTATCAGAGGCTTTGTCACCCTTCAGGTTATTTAAATATGTCTCTCGTTGCTGTGCTCAGATCAGTGTTTATTGAAGTTTATAGTAGCATCTAGTTTTAGTGTTTTAAAATACTGTGTTTGTATAATTAAAATCCCATACAAAGATCCATACATTGCTGGGTATTGCTAAAGGTACAAGAAACCCAATATTTATTTTCATACTTAGTATTTTAATATATATTTATTGTTTATAAATGACAGGTATGGATCTTTGTATGGAATGGGAGATCAAGTGTAGAGACCAGAATGGCATTTCTTCCCTGTTTTATCATCTCTTATTAGCCTAGAGCTCAGTGTGTTAAGTTAGAATCTGCTGGCTGGACAGCAAGCTCTAGGAGTTCACTTCTCTCTTCAACTGGGATTCCAGTTATCAGCCACGATGCCTGGTATGTATACATTGTTCTGATTAGCTCTCCAGCTAAAGTTTGGATCTTTCTGTCCTTGTGTTAAATTTTGACTCAAAGATAGGGATATGGAGGTCCACCTCTGGTAACACAGTTTACTACAACTGTTTCAACACAGCATGTATCACAGGACATTGAATTCACTGAGTTATAAGACAAAGGTCCTTGTAAGGAGCATGGAAGTATGGCACCGTCAACAGCAACCAACTCTACAATGATATGGGGGTTGTTCCTGTACACTATAGGGATCTCAGAGCATGGATTCAAAATCCCAAAGACCAGGTAGCTATTGATTAAGCCATAGCCTACAGTATAAGTATCAGCATAATAATCGGAGTCCTTTGTGGCCAGCTACTGTTCCCTACATAGCACTTATGTTTTGATGTGTGCACTGCAGCAGACATTCTAGAGAGTGCGATTTTGTAAGTAACTTGAGAAACCAGTGTACTGTATCTGGGAATGGGAATGGTATATCCAAATTTCTGCAGTCTAAATGAAAATCAAGAAGACAGATTTCTGTGGAGTCAGCCTCCCTGCTCCAGTCAATTTTTATAAGTTAAAATTCTTGTAGCCAAAAGAAAGTAAATCATATGGGTTTTTTTTAAAAGAAGTATGTGGTTGGTTTGATGAAATCTTTGAAATGTCTGTTGTAAATTATCTGGTTAGTGGTTTTCATGTGATTTCTCTCTGCTTCATCAACGCTTACATCTACGTAGGCTTTTTTATTGACTGCTTCCATTTGTTTATGAGTTTGGTCGCAAATATTAACCATTTTGTAATAGACTGTCAGTAGAAAAGTGAGGTAGCTTAGCAAGTGAACCCACATGATGAAAGAAGAGAACTGACTGACTCCCACAAGATATTCTCTCATCCCCACATGCACTACCGCGGCACCCATAAAATAAATGTAAAGATAATACTATAAAAATATGTAATATAACATGGTTTATCATTTTGCTGAGCTCACTTTAGTAGATCACAATACAGCAATCACATAGCTATTCTAAGTACAAAAGGCACTCAAGAAACCCAGAGGATCCAGATTATCCATGGTGACAAGTTAGTAAAATCGGCCATGTTGCTAATGCATTACTTGAGGCACAGACTTCACCTCTATGTTGAGGAAAATCACCAAACCCCTCACTAAACAATAATCATGTCATTCCAGTGAAAAGTTTGTTC
Source organism: Micromys minutus (assembly GCF_963924665.1). Taxonomy (NCBI): domain Eukaryota; kingdom Metazoa; phylum Chordata; class Mammalia; order Rodentia; family Muridae; genus Micromys; species Micromys minutus. The sequence goes on from NC_137974.1 coordinate 85,914,668, forward strand.
GGCCTTTCATACCTCCCACACACTAAAGATCTAAGCTAAAAAGAGCAATAAAGATGTCTTCAATTCCAAGATGGTTTGGGGATGCAAGGATTGTTTTTCACTCTGCCTACCCCTTAATAATGGCAACACAACATAAGAGCAACACCACCACCAAGAACTGTTCCAGTTCCCCCTTCATGCTGTGGTAAAGGCTTTACTATAATATGGCTTTACACTTCATGGATGTATGCTTGTATGTGTATGTATGTGACCCTCTAGAAGTGGACTTGAATGGAATCCCCATTTCCATTCTTGGTCTTGACTAGAACACAGACCATCTACCATTAGCCTTTAGAGTTCATTCTACAACCCACCTTCCCGACAAGCACTCACAGAGAGGTGACCTGAGGACCAGGTTGGAAAGGGACTTTGAGAGCAGCGATGAGTTCCAGTATGTTGCTTCAGTATCAGTCAAATCAGACTGCACTGCTGGCATGCTCCAGAATAGAAACCATGAGATAAAGTTGCCAATTCTAGGCACATCTGTTAATATTTTTCTTGAGATTCCCAGAATAGTTGTAAAGGAAATATATTAGAGGAGAAAAGATGGTGATTAGAGGAGTACACACCAGAATGTAGGCATATTTAGCTGGGTCCCTTTCTCCTTGATTAAAGGACATGACCACTAGAGTTTACATGATTTATTGTTGTACAATGAAACAGGGCCTCAGATATTTTTGCTGTATTCCACATGTCAAGTTCGATTTTCTGAAAAATTTGTCCTCTTCATAAAGAGAAATAATGGCTACACTACTGAGGTTGACATGCTTCCACAGAATTTTGTGTACATGAGAGACAGAGATGAAAGAGAAATTATAAGTATTACATATAATTTTAATATAAAGGGGAGAAGCCACTGAAGTTTAATAGCTAAGTTCGTGAGATGGTATACACAACTTAGTTGGCCCTATGAGGCCTGAGGTAAATGTGTTGCAGGCTGAGTACTTACAATTAAGCTGTGAAATCTTTGATATTTCCAGAAAGGACTGAATGTGCACAGCACATCGAGAAATTCTAAGAAACCTGACCAAGTCAGATGCCAAACACAGTGAGGACAGAAAAATAGTGTTTTAAACTGAAGATTGTGTACTATGATCAAATCATAGTGCCTCGCAAGACGCAAACATTTTCTTATGTATTAAGCACTAATATTGTGGATGTATAAAAGAAATAAGATAAATTTGTATATAAAATTTATTTCCACACAAATTTACTTTGTTTCTTTTGGTGTTCATCTAAAATAAGTTGGGTTGTTTGTAAAATTGTGAGAATGATTTAAATTGAAAACTTGCTCGTGTTTTTTCTGGGTTCTCTCTTCCCATCTATCACAGAACTCTTGGTAGGGAAGACATGTCTAATGCGCACACCTGGTCATTAGTGCTTCCATGTATCCCCTAGGAGAAACACACTCTTTACATTTGTTTGCTTTCCCAATATTTTTGGCATCTGTAATGTACATATCATAGTCAGTGACTTTAATGTCAGTGACACTACCGCAAACATGGCTTCTCATATAAATATTGTGTTTACCTTCTAAAGGGGGGAAATGGGACACTTCAAGAGGAAGGAGAGAGAGCAGATGGGAAAGAAAGTTAAGGAATGAACATGAGCTCTGGAGACGGGGTCAAATGATTGGTGGTATAAAATGGAACTGAAGACTTGGTAGATCATCCCTGAGAAGATGAAGCACGTCTAAGAACCCAAAGTATCAGAGTAGGTGAGCAAATGAATATTTGAGGGAAGCGTATACTCTAAGCATTAAGGCATGTGACAGAGCCTGAGAACTGGCCCAGAGTACTTGAAGATACCAGGAAGTTTGAGGCCAAGGGTCTACACAGACAAGCAGAAGCCAACACAAGATAGCTAGAAACATTACAAAAGTCAAAATATAGAGAACTTTACAGAACACTGTGGAAGATTTGACTTTTCCTTGATTTTACTGTCAAACTGAAAAGTTTCTGTGAATGGCAAATATTTAGTCCCCAAAGAATAAATTTTCCATCACAGCTATTGAGCTTTGCATTAACAGTGCAAGGTCAACCATAGACAGCACATAAATAGATGGATATGGCTACAGTGTGATACTAACCTGCTATACAAACACAAGGGGCAAGTTCTAGAGCCATGGCTTAGTAGTTAGGAGTACTTCCTGTTGTTGCTCTTCCAGAAGACCCAGTTTCACTTCCAAGTCCCACACAGCAGCTCAAAATTATATGTAACTTCACTCCCGGAAGACCCAATAGCCTTTTCTGGCCTCCCCCAAGCACCTGGTATCCACTGATAGACAAGCAAACACACAGGCAAACAGATACATAATGTGTGTGTGTGTGTGTGTGTGTGTGTGTGTGTGTGTGTGTGTGTAAAGTTTTAATAATCAGAAATATGTGGCAAAAAGAAACCTTACCACAGTGAACTGGGATTCTCCAAGTCATCCTTCCTGCACAGAAGCACTGAGCACACATTTGTGATGCGTAGAACCTCAGCGAGCAACAGAGACCAATCAGCAGGCTGGAGGACCACAAGCTATCGAGTCAAGAAATATGTGCTGTTTGGCAGACTTGTTTCTGCTTTTAACAACACTATGAAAACAAATAAAGAAACAGATAACAATAGAAGCTTGTGAGATGTGAGGTGGGACGAGAGTGTAAATACAGAAGTTTTCATTGATGTCCAGTGTTCTGACCTGTCAGCATGGGTGGGGGCAGGACAAATGACTGGTATTGCTTGTTTGGTTTACTCACAGGACCAGTGTTAGCATTTTGAAGCACACAGTACATGTCTGTAACTCTGTGGATACACTGTGGGCATCATAAAAGATCATGGGATTCAAGAGACCTTAGAACCAAGTAGTCTAATTAGTACTAGCCTTTTCTTTAGTAAGCCAGTGCACAAGTAATTATCTGTTGTGTTGCTGTGGTGGTGGTTTGTTTGTTTTTCAAAGACATAAGTTTAAGTCAAAGACTGTAAGTTGTATAAAGTAGGAGAACACGATCCAGTTAAAGCAACGAAGTGAAACCAAAGTAATAACTAAAGAAACAGAAGTTGGGTTTGGTCACTGCACTTGCTGTGCAACCATACAATTCTGAGTTGGAATTTTAGAGTACACATAAAAAGCTGGAAAAGAAGTGGACACAGGTGGATTTCCAGAGGTTCATGGCAAACCAGCCCAGCCAAACTGGTCCCCAGTCAGAGTCCCCATCTCAACAAACCATGTAAATGACTCCTGGAAAACCCAGTAAAAGTTCATCTCTGGTTTTCATGTATGTTCAAATACAATCTGCCTACACACACACACACACACACACACACACACACACACACACACAAAACACAAAGAAACAGATCTATAAGTTCCTTAAAAGGAATTTAAGATACCTGCCATAAACACCTAAAAGACATTCTGCCAGTGAGAAAGTAAAATACACATGAAACAAAGTCAGGAAAGTGTTTCTAAGAAAATGGAAATATTCTTCATAAAAATATAAATGAATAGAAAAGGGCCTCAGGATCAGTGAGGTAGCTCATCTGGTAAGGGTGCTTGTTACAATTCTGAAGACCTGAGTTTGAGTCCCAGGACCCATATGGTAAGAAAAACAAACTCCTGTAAGTTTTATTCTAAGTTTATTGTGCATTCGTGCCATGGGTACTTTTGTGTACAAACACAGATAAAAAATAAATAATGAATAACAAAATAGGTTAAAGGATTTAATTCTAGAGTTTGAAAACAAATAGTTGACCTGAAAAGTTAGGTACAGGCATTGGTTACCAGTCTTGCTCAGCCCAATGATCCACAGATTTCAAAACAGTCCATATAAAACATCATCAAAGCAGAAGACTAGCAGAGGAAAACAAAGAGGCTGGAGATGTCATTCACTGGCATTGTATTTGCCAAGCATACTTGGGGCCCCAAGTTGATTGAACTTGATGCCAAAAAGAAGAATAAAGAAAGGTACTAACATCCAGAGGGACTTACTGCGCAGAGTGTATCCCAAAGTGAAAGAGCGATTAGGTTCCCGATAAGCAAAAGCAAAAATAATTCATTACCATTATCTTGATCTGCAGGGGTATGAAAGAGAGCATATCCCCACTTCAAATTGTAGTGTGACATAGAGCCACAGGAAAAGCAAGGTTCTCCATCAACATATACCATAATGTGAACAGGTGAGTGCTAACTTGCTGGGTGCAGAAGGTCTCCCTGCCCTCTGCATTCCCATTGCCTAGCATTACCATACAGATTTGTGCTGGGAGACAGCAGAACTCTAAGAACCATGGGAATTCACAAGGAAGCCACATTAAATCTCACTCTTACAAAGAACAGATCGTAGCTATGATCCAGGAGCACTCCTGTGCCAAAGCTACATAGTAGCCATGTTATTGACTTCATACAGTGGATGAAATCAGTAAGTCCTCGGTTCTCAGAAAACATTGTTCAACTCCCTGTGTCATCAGACAATGTCAGGACTCAAGTTTTTGTCTGAATTTATTTACTACAGCACTCATTTATGAACTCTCTCTCTCTCTCTCTCTCTCTCTCTCTCTCTCTCTGTGTGTGTGTGTGTGTGTGTGTGTGTGTGTGTGTGTGTGTGATATGTAAGGAGAGTTTCAACCTATGGAAAGTTGTGGAGGTTGGACTACAACAGTCTGGGACTAGCTCTCTCCTTCCACTTTTATTTACATGGGTTCTGGGGGCTGAATCCATGTTCCCAGCCTTCTGTGGCAAGTGCTTTATCTCCTGAACCACCTCATCAATTCCTCTACATTCTTCCCAACTCACTGTGCTGTCTTTGAAATTTTTTTATTCAAACAAATGTACCCACTAAATATAATGTGGAACAAGTACAGGCTTCCTGTGAGATCAAAACCATCTTCATAATAACATGATATCTTAACGGTTTAAAAAAATGCGAAGTAATACAAAGGGATGTGAGACACTTCTGGCCCCTAATTGTAAGTCAGGATGTCAGCAGCAGCTAGTGTCAATTCTCATTGTGATGTCATTCTCATTGTTATGTCATTCTCATTGTGATGTCATTCTCATTGTGATGTCATTTTCATTGTGATGTCATGTCTACTTATTCACAGGGCACAGGGTAGGAGCTAAGGGTAATATTTCTCTTGATAACGTCCTTCATAAAGAAAGAAAAAATATATTTTATAAAATCTCCACATTTGCTGTAATATTTAGAGCTCTAGAGCTACACCCATCAGAATGACCTGAGCAGGGCATTTGAGACTGAATTGTTAGCTCATCTTTGGCCTTCTTTTAACAAGCGTGTGTACAACACAGATGAAGAAGTAGCTCGACTTGTTAGCATGCTTGTCTAGCAGTCATGAAAGCCTGGATGCTGTGTTTAGCATTGGTTAAGTCTGCAGGTGGTGCTAGCCTGTAATCTCAGTACTTGGGACTTGTAGGCAGGGAACTGAGAAGCTCAAGGCTACTCTCAGCTACATAGAGTAGTTTGAGGCAAGATAGGGCTTAGTGACCCTATCAAATAAAGCTGTGGGGGGCGGGGAAGGGAGGCAACACCATTTCGCTTTAAAGACTAGAAGGGAACCAGTGTTTATTTCTGTTTGAATATTTGGTGGACTTAGGAAGTAGGGTAAAAAGGAATTGAGACTTTACTGGCAGAAAAACAACCAAGGATGTTTGAAAAGCTATACTGAATCTTATATTTCATTTACCTAAAACACATACAAGTGTATTCACAACTTACAAATATTTTCATGTATAGTTTTAGAGAAGTTATGCAACTTGGCTGAAAGAAATCTCAGACACAAGAAACCCACTTCATGTTGTTAGGGAAGTCCAAGAAATCCCTCTCACCCCAATGCAGATGATACCATGTACTTGGGACTCAGGTCCCAAGGATCCCAACTGGTTCTAACTTGAAAGGCTCTCTCCTGAGGAGCAGCTTTTGTAGAATCAATGGGTGCTAAGCAAACTCTGAAGAGAGAGGGAGCCAATAGTCCTACCCTAGCAATGACTGTACAGCAGTGGTATTCGCATCTTTGTGGTAAACAACAGTTGGCTAATTAGACTTAAAGCCCACTCATGCCTGGTACTGGAAATCTAGCTTGCTGCTACCTAGGACTAATGAGATCACAGATATTAGATGATAAACTACTATCACTACTGCTATTTTAGTAGACCATCATAAATCCTAACTGCATTCTAAATTCCTATCCTTATACTGATACTTAAATGTATTTCTTACCCTCTATTAGAGAAGTTTCTCTTTACAATAGACAGACTTACAAAATATACCTTGAATGACATCTACCACATAAGCCTGACATTTAAGGCTCAGCAAACACTGTGTTCACTAAGAGAAATTTGAAATGGGCAAGACAAACTATCAGAGCCAGAGGACCAGGACATCTGCTTTGATACTGTGTCTCCTAGAAATGACAGGGATTTCTGTACCCACAAAACCTAAATAGTATGGCTGCCTAAGCAAGGCCTAATAAAGTTCAAAGGCCTGTTAACTTGGAACTCGGAAAGCTCAGCAGGCCTCAACTTTAGAGAAAGAACTGCAGGATACTGAAAGCAAAAGAGTGAGTGTTCCCCAGGGATGAGCTCCCTTACTGGGTTATCAAACACCAAGTAGTCAGCCCTGAAGTCACATGTACATCAGTAGCACTAAGCAGACTCAGGAGCTTGTACTTGTTTGTTTATGTGTTTGTAAATATATAACAGTAGCTGTGAACAAGGATGTCCCAGTACCTCAAATGTTTCAGATGAAGTCAGCTGCAATATTATCAGCTATAATTTTAAATATTAGATGATGAAATAGGTCAGTGTTTGGAAGAGCGGTACAACTTAGCAACCTAATTTTTTTTTCAAATTACAAAAGCATGATGTTTCAAAGTAATTAAAAGGAGTTAAGTACTCCCTCAGAGTATAAGACAGATGATTGACCTTGAGTATAAGGGAGAGGAAAAACGAATTGAATGGCTTCCAGACCCACCTGGCAGGCAACATTTTACAAAGTAACACTGGCTGAGCTTCAGTGCAGTCTGGCAGGATTCACTGTAACTATTTCTGATATGTATTAAAGAGACCCACACTCTATCAGACACATGTCTATGCAGTAAGATGGGTCTTTTTCATCGCTTTAAAAACAAGATGACAGAGCACTGAATTCATAAGCAAACATTACTGTGTGTATCTGTTAGACCAGATATGAAGTTTGCAGAGATAATAACATCATTCTTCTCACTTGTTTTGAAAAGTGTTTCTTAATAGTATATGCTACCTACATTTATAGACTATGGTTAATTATTATTTTGAATGCATTGCTATAAAATTTCCCTGTTTTATAAAAATATAAACAGTGCCTGATACAATCCCTATAAACCCAACGTTGCTTTGGTTCTTAACTATTTTCATAAATATTATGGAAAAGTGAGATCAAAATCTAAGAATTGCAGCTGCAATTCTCTTATAAATGTGGATAACTTTCATAGCAAACTCTTATCTGGCTGGAGGATATAACTAAGGGTTAATCATTAGCTGGACCATGTTCCTTCCGTGCAGGGGCCCAGGTACAGCTCTTGTATATTCTTTGGTTGATGGGTCCATCTCTGGAAACCCTCAAGGGTTCATGTTAGTTGACTCTGATGGTCTTCTTGCGGATTCCCAACAGTATTAAAAACAGTATATAGTAGCTCAGAAGAGAGGGGACTGGCTGTGGGTGTTCCTGTAAACTGAGCCCAAGATGCAGCTTCCTTGAGCCATCACCACGCTTCTCAGTGACGTGGCTGCCTTTGAGTCATTCCTGCTCCATAAGCAACCCCAGCAAACCTCATTCTCCCAGCTACCCCGGGGTGGATATACTCTGTGCTCAGTGCTCACCGCCATGTTTGCGGTGGACAGATGCCTGTTTACATCTCCATGGGAAAACTCACTCGGTGGCTGCCAAACCCACAAGACAGGTTTTGGGTGGTGGTTCTGCTCCCTTATGTGGAAGGACAGAGGCCTTTCCCCTCCATCCCAGCATAAAGCAAGTGAAGCCCCTGATAGACATAGATGCTGTTAAGAAGGGTCCACAGAGAACTAGGGAATGGTTGTCAACTGGGGGAGATAGTTTTCAGCACCTAACATTTCAGAAACTGTTCAAAGGCTCATTTGAATGTTTCAATAATTATTCAGTTGACCAGTGACTCTAAATTGTGTTACGATGAGCTTGAATTTGCAACTTCATTCCTGCAAGAAGTCTGTCAGTGGGCATCAGATAATTCCTGTTAGCATTCTCCAATGCCGGTAAGATCTGCCAGAGCACTGGGCATGGTCCTTGTTATTGTTTATGCATTAAGTCATTCGTCTTGACTACAAACGAATACGTTGACTGAGGAACACCATAGAACCTGAGACCACTAGCAAATAGACAACGAAGACCCACAGACCACCTGATCATCGATTCAGTCTTGACCAGTTCCTCTCTGTGCACAGGGCCTCTTAGGCAGATCAGTGTTCTACCTTTGTGGATTGCTCTGGAGCTGTTTGTATTTTGATGCTAATTCTGCTTCCCTAAGAGGGGCTGCATCGGATGAGGAGTGAATCGTGTACTCAGGTGACTTCATGTGAACCTTCTCCCTGTTTTAACTAGTAAAATAAAGGCTGGGGCCTGTGATTGGGTAGTGGAAGGGAAAATGGAGCTGGAGGTTTTAGAGAGAAAGAAAGGAGGGGAGGCAAGGGGAAGAAGAAGGGAGAGGAAGACAGAATAAGAGGAGGTGAAAGGAAGTTAAACAAAAACACGTGGCCTGGAGAAGCCAACAGTAACAAGGGATCTCATAGATGGGGAATAGAGTAGTGTAATGGTAGATCTGCCCAATCTGGGCACACAGCTTATATTCCTATTAACTGAGTTGTGTTTTCCTTATGCATGTTTATTGGGGCTGAAGATTTACCACAACATTCAACATGCTAGCCACACTCACAAATGTCCAAACTAGAGCAGGAGGAGACCATTTCTGAGTTTCAAATTAACCTCAAACCCTTGAGACCTCAGTAGGTGCCCAGGGCACCTTCTGCACACAAGCTATTTTTAGTCAGTGCTATACTGTTACTGGCAGGTATACTGAAAACCATCTAGACTCTCATCAAAAACCTGGCTATTTTAAAACACAAACGTTCACAGCATCTCGCTCTAATGGCCCAGATTAGAAAGGAATGGTTGTTTGTAAGTTGAAAGAGCAAGTTCCCAGCCATCAAAGCAATGGCTGGTGGCTCCAGAGAAGTCCAGCTTCTCACAGTATATGATGGCTGAATGTGTGCACATGACACTAAGGTCCAAACCAGTGGCCATCTGTGGTAATTGGCACTTTGTGATGAGCCTCAAAATCCCTTTCATTTGGAGCAAGATGTATACTCTAAGTAACAGAGAACGCATTCTAATGTCTATTTTTTTAAAATTCTCTCCTCCTTTTTGTGCATGTTTGGAACATGTGTGTGCATAAGCATGCTTGTATATGCATGTGGAACCCAGAGGTCCAGATTTTGTCCTCAGTTACTCTCCACTTTATTTTTGAGACGGAAAATGAACATGGAATTTACCAGTGATACAGCTAGGTATAGACGTCAGGATTATAAAGCAAACACTATGCAGACAGACACATCCCCACCCCTACCCCCTTTTAGCTAATTCCTCACCTAATCTCACTTGGCTTAGGGATTGCTGTAATCCTAAGGGTGACCCTGAACTTCTGTCCCCCAGCTCCTGAAGGGTAGAATTGCAGGCATTCACTACACATGATTTATGTACAGCTGGGAATAGAATTCAGAATTTCAGTTATACTGGGAAAGTGAGCTGCCGCCAGGGCTGGGGAAAAGTTCTTGCAGGGGCTGGATTCTTAGACCAATACTGTCCTGTTATCTCCTGGTAACTGAGATCTTCATACTGAGATCCCTTTAGAACATTTAAGGAAAAAACAGAGTAGTTCTATGTAATCAGAACTTCATCCTTTTGAAGGATTTATAGTAGCGAAATATGTCGACTATGTTCTATTAGGAGAACATCTACTTGTAGACACTGCAAACAGGAGAATTCTCCTGGGTACAAATGCGTTCTAGGAAGCTGCCGGCTCTTAGACACATAGGCTGCTTCCGTGTGTCAGGTGAGTTCCATGTGTCATTCCTTATGTCCCACAATCACTGATTTCTTCAGAGTCCCCTGTGATATATCATCTCACAAACATTGTACTGGGTGGGCACCATTCTCAGTGAAGCAGAAGATGTGTCTTGTGGTTCCCACAGGAGGCTACACCTGAAGAGAAAGGGGGAAATCACAGAACAGGAGAAGATATAATCCATGGTAATCTTAAGTCCTTTGCTCACAAACCTGTAAGGGAGACCAAAACAAGAACAGAAAAGTTATAAAAACTCGAGAGTAATGGTGTGCTGTAAAGTACAGCTAATGTAGGGCAGAAATTGCTTTGAAAGTTTCACAGTGTTGCTAATGGATTTCTTAAGAGATGTGGTCGTAGGTCATTTGCTCTTTCTGGCTTTAGCAGCTTTGTGTTTGAGGGATTCTGATGTCTTTCAGGACCCTACCCCTGAGAGCCCCCCATTCCTCATCTCTGTGTTGGGCTTATATGTGACTATCAAAACTCTTAAAATATACTCTTAACAGTTCAAACACTAAGATTGTCACCAGGATAACATGTAGCCTACAATGGTCACATTACTGTCTCCCAGCTACTGGGTCTCCCATTGTGTATTAGGTGATTGGTGACTTGTTTTGTTCTGTACTAATAGTCTCATGCGACCACCTCCGTGGCAGAGCATAGTGCCCTGAGGTAACCTGAAACTGTGACTAGGCCATAGTCACTCATATTTAGGCCTCAAATAAACTTTTTCCTTTTCAGATGATACTAGGTATTGAAAGTTTTAACTAGAAAGTATAACATTCATGCCTAAGACTGTTGCAATTATGCCAGCTTTGTGGGGCATCTCAGAGAACTGACTGTGTAAAATGAGAGAACAGCTTCTGCCTTCCACACTTTTGCACATGATTCCATTTGCTAAAGCTCCAGGATCAAAATTCTGGTCACACATTCCAAGAGATATATGTAGCAATTATTTCTTTATAAACATAAACTTATCACTCTCAGAAAAAAGACAATCATAGTCTTGATGAAATCATTGATCATTTATTTACCCCAGAGTTCTAGCCTTCACAGATCTTTAAGCACAAGCAACTCAACTCTACTTGTACAGAGTTAAATAAGGTCAACCAAACTCAGAGACTTACCAAGTCCCTGCCTGGCTGCTGAGTAGTCTGGTTCTTATACTCAGTTTCCTACTTCTCTTCTATATTTTTAGGAGATCTATTGCCAGTGTTCATAGGAGCCCTGAAAGTTTAGACAAGCAGATTGAGAATGCTGTCACTCGGCCATGGCTGGAACATGACACATCTCATAGTAAGTGCTACATCCAAGAGGACCATGTGATGCAGGTTTTGTGCAACAAGCAAAAGCCAGGATGTTATGGTACGGTCTATTTGGTAAATTTGGAAATTTGGAAAACTGCACATATCTTTCTGGTACTCAACAAATTAGAGTTACTGTAATTTACTTCTTAAATATACTGTGTAAAATCAAATTATACTGCATTATAAAAGCTGTATCTATCCTTTAAAATATTCCCGAGATTTTCAAAACCAATATTAATATATGGAAAAACTCAAAAACAATCTTTTAAAATATTCTTTAATCTTTTTTTTTACAGTTCAGTCTTTACCCCCCTCTGACTGTTGCACATCCCATACCTCTCCCTGCCTGTCTCCAAGAGGATGTCCCTACCGTCCCCTAACCCCCGCCACCAGACCTCCCCATTCCCTGGGGCCTCAAGTATCTTGAGCATTAGGTACATCTTCTGTCACTGAGTCCAGACCCAGTAGTCTTTGTATTGAGGGGCTCTTATCAGCTGGTGTATGCTACCTGGTTGGTGGCTCAGTGGCTCAGCAATCTCAGGGATCCAGGTTAGTTGAGACTGCTGGTCTTCCTGTGGTTGCCCTACTCCTCAGCTTCTTTCAGCTTTCCCCTAATTCAACTACAGGGCTCAGCAGCTTCTGCCCATTGGTTGAGTTTATGTATCTGCATCTGACTCAGCTGCTTGTTGGACCTTTCCAAGGGAAGTCATGCTAGGGTCCTGTTTGTAAGCACAGGATATCCTCAGTAATAGCATCGGGCCTCAGGGCCACCCCTTGAGCTAGATCACAATTTGGGCCTGTCACAGGACCTCCTTTCCTTCAGGCTCTTCTCCAATTTTGCCCCTACTGTTCTTTCAGACAGGAACAATTCTGGGTCAGAGTTTTTGACTGTGGGATGTCAACCTCATCCCTCTACTTGATGCCCTGTCTTTTTACTGGAGGTGGGCTCTACAAGTTTCCTCTCCCCACTGTAGGGGATTTCATCTAAGATCCTTCTCCCATTTGAGTCCTGAGAGTCTCTTACCTTCCAGATCTCTGGTATCTTCTACAGGTACCACACCTACCTCCTGAGGTTGCCTGTTTCCACTCTTTCTGCTAGCCCTCAGTGCTGCAGTCCCTCCCCCCGCCCAATACCTGGTCACGTTCTCCTTCCTCTTCTCCTCTCATTCCCTTTTCTACCCAAGTCCTTCCCTCTGTCTCCCCCACCCTGTGACTGTTTCCTTCTCCCTCCCAAGTGGGACTGAGGCATCCTCACTTGGGCCCTTTGGCTTGTTAACCTTCTTCAGTTCTACATGTTGTATCCTGGGTATTTTGTATTTTTGGCTAATATCCATTTATTAGTGAGTACATACCAAACATGTCATTTTGGGTCTGAGTTACCTCACTCAAGATGATATTTTCTAGTTCCATCCATTTGCCTGCAAAACTCATGATGTCCCTTTTCTTAATAGCTGAGTAGCATTCCATTGTGGGATTGCAAACTGGTACAACCACTTTGAAAATCAATGTGGAAGTTCCTCAAAAATTTGACAATAGATATATCTGAAGACCTAGAAATACTATTCTTAAGCATATACCCAAAAGATTCCCCCACCATGCCATAGGACACATGTTTCCCCATGTTCATAGTGGCCTTATTTGTGATAGCCAGAAGCTAGAAACAACCTAGATGTCCCACGATAAATGGATAAAGAAAATGTGGTTCATTTACAAAATAAAATTCTACTCAAAAACAGTCTTATTCAGCCAAAATCTTCTGTTGGTTATAAATAGAAAAGAATGTTTTGAAGAAACCCAGCTGTTTAGACAATTTTGCCTATAGCAATTGGCTGTCTATTAAACCCATGTCTGTTTAACAGCATATAATTTAAGAGCAATGGTTTAGGAAGAATCAGGCTATATCCAAGACTGAGGATGGAAGGCCAGGTTATTCCGCTAACAAAACACATCTTAAAATGCTTTTAAATTTTCAATGACCTTCTAACTGTCACATACTTGGCTTTGCAATGTTACAAAATCAAATAATTTATTCAAGTTAAAATGTACAGTGTAGTGTGCAGGGGGATGAAATAGTTGATTTAGAAATTTTGTGGTGACTAGACTTCAAAGAAATGTACTGGGAACTCAGACCAAGAATTCAGATGTAGTGAGTGATTGAATTGAAGGCTGAGATGGAAACTGAAAATTTAGAAGGAAAATACACTGCGTTGGCATTTTTTTTTTCCTTCTTTCTCACAGCAGAAAGAATGGAAGCTATTGTGCTTTTTCTCTATGTGATTTTTACTTCTCTGATCCAAGAAAATGTTCAGCTTCTCGTGTTCTTACACATTTGTGGGGTTCCTGAGGAACAGACTCTTCTCATCTTTCTGGGTAAGCTTAGTAAGGTAGGTACAGTCTGTGAGTGGAAACAGAACATACTTTATAGGGGTGGACGGTTCCAGAAGGAGTTGAGGCAGGCACATGTGCCAGCCATATCAGCTGTCAAATCCCTGTGCCTCTACCCTTCCACACAGGGGTGCAGTTCCTCAGTGATTGCCTTCCTTTCTGAAGTAGAATTCTAACCTTCTGGCTCCCAGACTGCAGAAAACCCAGGGACTGGTGACCTCGAAGCTGTCCTCGAAGGCCAACACAGTGACCAGGATATGAAAAGGCACTTTTTACGTTTGTAGAACCAGGTTGTACACATCAATCCGTCAATCAATCCAAGACCATAAAGGCAGGGATCCACCCTCAAAGTGACTGTGATCGAAATTTCCTATGCCTTGTGGGTTTGAAATTAAATTCCCTGCTGTTTAAGGAGCTGCTATAGGAACAGAAAGAAGTTTCAAAGCAAGGCCTCTACAAGTTCTTACTGAGTGCTTGCCTGCTTTGTTCTGTGTAAAGTGTCTTATATATCAGGTGAGTTAGGGCGACTAATCAGGAAACTGAATTAAACTGTGCTAAAAGGTAATTCAAGATTTTAAAACTATTGATAATTCTAGGTTTATTTTATTGGTGCATTCATTAGCTTATTAAATATAACTTTAAAACAATGGAATTTTCTTTTTTCCTTTGAGACAAAGTATCACTGTGTAGTCTTAGCTAGTTTGGAAGTTTGCTATGTAGATCAGGATGCCCAGAGGATTTTACTAGTCTTTTAGATAATTTTTTTAATATATTACTGTATATGTAAATTTGGGTGCGTGTCTGAGCACTGTAAATATTCAAGAACCAGTAGACTCCAAATTTGGATGTAAGATAGAACTTCAGAGTTGTTTTGATTTGCATTTCCCTTATGACTAAGGACTTTGGAGATTTCTTTAAGTGCTTCTAGGTCATTTGCGATTTCTCTATTGAAAATTCTTTATTTAGCTCTGTACCTCACTTTTAAGTTGTGTTACTTGAGTTGTTGACATTTAATTTCTTCAGGTTTTTATAACTTTTGATATCAGCCCTCTGTCAGATGTAAGGTTGGTAAAGACCCTTTCTGAAACTGTAGGCTGGCATCTGTCTTACTGACAGTTTCCTTTGCCTTACAGAAGCTTTGAAGTTTCATGAGGTTCCATTTGTCAGTTGTGATCTTAGAACCTGAGACACTGGTGTACTGTTCTGGAAATTTTGTCCGGCGCCAATTCATTCAAGGGTATTTCCCACTTTCTTTTTTATGAGATTTAGTATATCAGTTTTATTTTGAAGTCCTTAATTGTCATGGATTTGGGTTTTGTGTACATTAATAAGTATGAATTTATTTTCACTTTTCTATGTGTAGACACCCAGTTAGACCAGTTCTATTTGTCAAAGATGATTTCATTTTTTCCCATTGTATGGTTTTGGCTTCTTTATTGAAAAAATCAAGTGTCCATAGGTATATGGGCTTACTTCTGGGTCTTCAGTTCAAATCTATGTGTCAATGTGTCTGTTTCTGTACTAATATCATGTACTTTTTATCATTATTGCTCTGTATTACACCTTAGGTACAGGGATGTTGCTTCCTCTCAAAGTTCTTTTATTGTTCAAGATTCTTTAGGCTGTCCTGACTAATAAATTTAGAATTGCTCTTTCAATGTCTATAAAATATTGTGTGGGAATTTTGATGGGGATTGTCTTGAATCTGTAGATTGCTTTTGGTAAGATGGCTATTTTTACTATATTAATCCTGGAAATCCATGAGCATAGGGTATCTTTCCACCTTCTAATATCTTCAATTTCTTACTTTAAGGAAGTTCTTGTTACACAGGTATTTCAGTCACTTGGTTAGATTTACACTAAGATATTTTATATTGTAAAGGGTTTGTTTCCCTCATTTCCTTTTTAGCCCATTTGTATAAGGAAGAGTTACTGGTTTCCATGAGTTAATTTCGTATCCAGTCACTTTGTTGAAGGTCTTTATCAGCTGTAGGAGTTCTCTGGTAGAATTTTGGGGTTGCTTATGTATACTAGTATATCTTCCACAGATAGCAATAGTTTAAATTCTTCTCTTACAATTTTGATACCTTTGATCTCCTTTAGTTGTCTTACTGCTCTGTCTAGAACTTCGGGTACTATATTGAATAGGTAGGGAGAGAGTGGGAAACCTTGTTTTGTGCCTCAGTTTAGTGGAATAGCTTTAAGTTTTTCTCCAACAATAGCTTATTGTTGGCTATTGACTTGCTGTGTGTTGTTTTTATTATATTTAGGTATGTGCCTTTGTGTTCCTTACCACTCTAACACATTTAACATGAAGGGATGTTGGATTTTGTCAAAGGCTTTTTCAGCATCTAATGAAATGATCTTGTGATTTTTCTTTCCTTTAGTTTGTTTATACGGTAGATTACATTGATAGATTTTTGTATATTAAACCATCCCTATATCCCTGGGATGAAGCCTTCTTGAAATTGAGGGATGTTGTTTTTGATGTTTCTTCTGGATTCAGTCTGTATTTTATTGAGCATTTTAACATTAATGTTTAAAAGAGAAATCTGTCTGATGTTCTCTTTCTTTGTTGAGTCTTTGTGTGGTTTAGATATCAGGATGACTGTGCCTTCATAGAGTGAGTTTGGTGATGCTCCTTTTATTCTATTTTGTGAAATAGTTTTGGGAGTATTGGTATTAGCTCCTTTTCAAAAGTCTGGTAGAATTCTGCATGAAAACCATCAGGTCCTGGGGTTTTGTTTTGTTTAATTCCTGCTTCTGTTTCTTTAAGGGTTATAGGGTTGTTTATATAGTATAAGTGATCTTGATTTAAGTGTATGTGTCTAGAAAATTGTTCATTTCATTAAGATTTTCCAATTTTTTGGAGTATAGGCTTTTGAAGTATGACCTGATGTTTCATTGAATTTGGTTAGTGTCTGTCGTAATGTCTCCACTTTCATTTTTGATTTTGTTTATTTGGTCTCCCTCCCTCCCCCTCTCTCCCTCCCTCCCTCCCCCTCTCTCCCTCCCTCCCTCCCTCTCCCCCCTTGGTTATTTTGGCTAAGTGTTTGTATATCTAGCTGATGTTCTTAAAGAACCAGTACTTGTTTGGATTGATTCTTTGCATTGTTCTATTTGTTTCTAGCTGATTGATTTCAGTCCTGATTTTGATTTGTTTCCTGCCTTCCTTCTACTCCTCTTTGATGTACTTGCTTTTTTTTTTTTTTTTTTTTTTTTTTTTTTTTTTTTTTTTTTTTTTTTTTTTTTTTTTTCAGAGCTTTCAGGAGTACTTTTAAATTGCTGGTATAAGAACTTACTAATTTCTTTATGGAAATACATAGTAATATGAACTTTCCTCAGAGTACTGATTTCATTGTGTCCCACAAATTTGGGTATGGTGTGCCTTCATTTTCATTAAATTCTAGAAAGTTTTAATTTCTTTCTTTGTTTCTTCCCTGACTCAGAGATCATTCAGTGGAGAGTTGTTCAATTTTGATGAGTATATAAACTTTCTGGTGTATCTGTTGTTCTTGAAGTCCATCTTTAATCCACGATAGTTTGATAAGATATAAGACTTAATTTCAAGTTTCTTGCATCTTTTGAGGCTTGATTGGTGACTGTGCAGTCAAGTTTGAAGAAGGATCCATGCAATGCTACAAAAAAAGTATATTCTTTTGTAGTTGGGTGAAATATTCTATAGATGTCTACTAGGTCTATTTGATTAATAATGTATGTTTTGTTATTTCTCTGCTTAGTTTGTCTGTATGACCTGTCGATTGGTGAGAGTGTAGTACTGAAGTCTCCCCACTATGAATGTGTATGGTTCAGTGAATGATTTAAGTTTTAGCAATATTTCTTTTATAAATGTGGGTGCCCTTGTGTTTGAGGAATAAATGTTCTGAATTGAGCTGTCAGCTTGGTAAATTTTTCCCTTGATGAATATGAAATATCCTTCCTCGCGCTTTGATTAACTTTTGCTGAAAATCGATTCCGTTAGGTATCAGAATGGCTACTCTGGCTTGTTTCTTGTGTCAGTTTGCTTAGAAAACATTTTTCCATGCTGAGGTTTGCTTCTTATATGCAGTAGAATGATGGATCTATTCTGTATTTTTATAGAATATTGAGTTCATTGATGTTGAGAGACACTAATGATCAGTGATTGTTATTTCCTGTTATTTTAATGGTGGTGGTGGTGGTAGTGGTGGTGGTGGTGTATGTGTGTGTGTGTGTGTGTGTGTGTGTGTGTGTGTGTGTGCGTGTGTGTGCTCCCATGTGTGATTTTTCTTGTTTTCACCAGTATGAAATCACTTATTTTCTGAATTTTCTTAGGTGCAGTTATGCTTTTTGGGTTGGAGTTTCCTTCTAGTATTTTCTGTAGAGTTGGATCTGTGGATAGATGTTATTTGAATTTGAATCTGTCTTGAAATATCCTAATTTTTCCATCTATTATTATTAAAAGTTTTATAGTAGTCTTGTTTGGCATCTGTGATTTTTTGTTTTGAGGTTGCAAGATATATATGTCCAGCTCCTTCTAGCTTTTGGAGTCTTTGTCAAGAAGTCCAGTGTAATTCTGATAGGTCTGCCTTTGTATGTTGCCTGATTACCTGACCTTTTTCCCTTGTTGCTTTCAAATTTCTTTCTTTGATTTGCGGATTTTGTGTTTTAAATTATGTAGTGGAAAGATTTTCAATTTTGGTCTAGTCTAATTGGGGTTCTATAGGCATCTCTTTCTTTATGATTTTCTTGAAAATATTTTCTGGGTTTTGGGGCTGCAACTTTTTACCTTCTATTCCTCTTATTATTAGGTTAGATCTTTTTATAGTATCCAAAATTTCCTGTATGCTTTGTGTCAGGATGTTTTTAGATTTAACATTTTCTTTGACTGTTGTCACAATTCTATTGTGTGTTCTGTGCTTGAGATTCTCTCTTCAATCTCCAGTTTTCTGTTGGTAATGCATATCTATTATTCCTATTTTCCCCTATGTTTTTCATCTTTAGGATTTTTCTCAGTTTGTATTTTCTTCATTGCTTCTATTTTCCTCTTTCATGTCTTCCACAGTTTTATTTATTTATTTAACCTGTTTAACTATATTTTCCTGTATTTCTTTAAGGGATTTATTTATTTCCTCTTTGAGTGTCTCAATCATTTTTTTAAGATTGTATTTAAGGTCATTTTCTTGTTCATTGGTTGTGTTAGGATACCCAGGACTTGCTCTAATTGAGTGTGTCTATATATGCTCTGAAGTTATAATATTTCCCTGGCTTTGAATTTATTGTGTTTTTGAAGGCCCTTCAGTCATCTGATGGTTTTGGTCTATGGATGTTCCTGTTGTAGTGGGTACTGGCAGAATAATTAACCTCAATGGTCTTAGTACAGCAGACCCTGGTTCAGGAGCAGCAGAGTCAATGAAGGTAGGCAGAGAGGTGGGGGTTGGGAGAGAATGGAGGTCTTCCTGGTTAGCAGACTGCTCAAGGCAGCTTGGCATGTCCAGAGGACTCAGCCAGCAGGGAAGGTGGGTAAGGAAAGGGAAGCTTACTTGTATGCTTAAGGGACAACAGACTTGATGAAGGTGGGGTTCGAGGTGAAGGAAGAATAGAAGCCCACTTGGGATAGCAGGCTCCTCAGGGCAGCTCAGCTTGCTAAAGAGGATTCAGCTAGCCAGGCTAATTTGTCATTTCTTTAAAAATAATGCTGAATATTTTCTTATATTATTCGTCATTTTTATAAAATTAGTTTCTATTGAATATATTTTATTCATATTTCAAATATTAACCCCTTTCCCTGTTTCCCTCCATAAGTTCCCTATCCCATGGCCTCCTGCATTCATACCCTGACATTTGCCTACACTGGGGCATCAAGCCTTGCCAGAACCACGGACTTCTTCTCCCACTGATGCTCAACAAGGCCATCCTCTGCTACATATGCAGCTGGAGTCATGGGTCCATCCATGTGTGCTCTTTGGATAGAGGTTTAGTCCCTAGGAGCTCTTCTTGGTTAGTATTGTTGTTCTTAAAGGGTTGCAAACCCCTTCAGATCTTTCAATCCTTTCTCTAACTCCTCCATTGAGGACCCTGTTCTCAGTTCAATGGCTGGCTGTGAGCATTCACCTCTGTATTTGCCATGATCTGGCAGAGCCTCTCAGGAAACAGCTATATCAGATTCCTGTCAGCATGCACTTTTTGGCATCAGAAATATTATCTGGGTTTGGGGGCTGTATATTAGGTGGATCTCAAGGTGGAGCCATCTATGTATGGACTTTCCTTCAGTTTCTGCTTCAAATTTTGCTCTGTACTACCTCCTATGAATATTTTTGTTCCCCTTTCTAAGAAGGACTGAAGCATCTGCACTTTGGTCTTCCTTCTTATTGAGCTTGATATGGTCTGTGAATTGTGTCTTGGGTAGTATGAGCTTTTGGGCTAATATCAATTTATCAGCGAGTGCATACTATGTGTGTTATTTTGTGACTGGGTTATCTCACTCAGGATGATATTTTCTAGTTTGATCCATTTGCCTAACAATTTCATGAAGTCACTGTTAATAGCTGACCATAAATAGTACCATAATTTCTGTATCCATTCCTCTGTTGATGGACATCTGTGTTCTTTCCAGCTTCTGGGTATTATAAATGAGACTGCTATGAACATAGTGGACCATGTGTCCTTGTTATATGTTGGAGCATCTTTTGGACATATGCTCAGGAGTGGTATAGCTGGGTCCTCAGGTAGTAAGTACTATGTCCAATTTTCTAAGGAACCTCCAAACTGATTTCCAGGGTGGTTGTATTAGCTTACAATCTCACCAACAAAGGAGATGTTCCCCTTTCTCCACATTCTTACCAGCATCTGCTGTCACTGGAGGTTTATTCTTGGTCATTCTGACTGGTGTGAGGTGGAATGTCAGGGTTGTTCTGATCTGTAATTTCCTGATGACTAAGGATGTTGAACATTTCTTCAGGTGCTTCTCAGCCATTCGATATTCCTCAGTTGAGAATTGTTTAGCACTGTTCTTCATTTTTTTAAGAGTGTTATTTGATTCTCTGAAGTTTATCTTCTTGAGTTCTTTGTATATATTGGATATTGGTCCTTTATCAGATGTAGTATTGGCAAAGATCTTTTCACATTCTGTTGGTTGCTGTTTTGTCCTAACGACAGTGTCCTGTGCCTCATAGAAGCTTTGCAATTTTATGAGTTCCCATTTGTCAACTCTTGATCTTAGAGCATAAGTCATTAGAGATCTGTTCAAGAAATTTTCCCCCGTGCCCATGTTCCTAGCTCTTTCCCACTTTCTTTTCTATTATTATGAGTATATCTGGTTCTATGTGGAGGTGCTTGGTTCACTTGGACTTGAGCTTTGTACAAGGGTGACAGTATGGTCTGATTTTCATTCTACTACAAGATGACCTCCAGTTGGACCAGCATTATTTGTTGAAACTGCTACCTGTTTTCCACTGGATAGTTTTAGCTCCTTTGCCAAAGATCAAGTGATCATAGGAGTGGGGGTTTATTTCTGGGTCTTCGATTTTATTCCATTGATCCACATTCCTGTCTTTGTACCAATACAATACAGTTTTTAATCACTATTGCTCTATAATATAGCTTGAGGTCAGGTATGGTGATTTTCCCAGAAGTTCTTTTATTGTTGAGAATAGTTTCTACTATCCTGAGGTTATTTGGTATCTAAAGTATATTTTCAAATTGCTCTTTCTTACTCTATGAATAATTGAGTTGGAATCATGAAGGGGATTGCATTGAATCTGTCGATTGCTCTCAGCCAGATGACCAATTTTACTATATTGATCCTGCCAATCCATGAGCATGAGTGATCTTTCTAACTTATACAATCTTCTTGGATTTCTTTCTTCAGAGACTTGAAGTTCTTGTCATACAGATCTTTCACGTGCTTCAACTGGGTCACACCAAGATACCTTGTATTATTTGTGACTATTGTGAGTGGTGTCGATTCTATAATTTCTTTCTCAGACTGCTTATCCTTTGAATAGAGGAAAGTTAGTGATCTGTCTGAGTTAATTTTATATCCTGCCACATGGCTTAAGTTGTTTATCAGGTTTAAGAGTGCTCTGGTGAAATTTTTGGGTCACTTATATATACTATCATGTCATCTGCAAATAGTGATAGTTTAACTTCATCCTATTCAACTTGTAGCTCTTTGACCTGCTTTGTTGTCTAATTGCTCTGGATAGAACTTCCAACAATATTGAATAGGTAGGGGGAGAGTAGAGAACCTTTTCTAGTCCCTGATTTTAGTGGGGTTGCTCAAGCTTCTTTTCATTTAGTCTGATGTTGGCTACTGTTTTGCTGTATACTGCCTTTACTGTTTCAGTATGGACCTGGAATTCCTGATCTTTGCAACACCTTTAACATGTAAGGGTGTTGAATTTCGCCAAATGCTTTCTAAGCATCTAATTAGAAGATCATGTTGTTTTTATTTTTGAATTTGTTTATATAGAGAATTCTGTTGTTGGATTTCCATATATTGAACCATACTTGCATCTTTGGGATGAAGCCTACTTGATCATGATGGATGATGGTTTTGATGTTTTGTAGGATTCAGTCTGTGACAACTTTATTGAGTGTTTTATCATCGATATTCATAAGGGAAATTGGTCTGAAGTTTTCTTTGTTTGTTGAGTCTTTGTGTGGTTCAAGTGTAAGAGTAATTATGGTTTTGTACAAGGGATTGGTTAGAGTTCCTTCTGTTTCTATTTTGGAGGATAGTTTAGAGATTACTGGTATTAAGTCTTTTATGAAGGTCTGATAAAATTCTGTACTAAACCCATCTAGTTCTTGGCTGCTTTTTTGTTCAGAAACTTTTAATGAATGCTTCTATTTCTATAGGGGTTATTGGACTGTTTAGATAGATTATCTGATCCTGATTTAACTTTGGTACCTGGTATCTTTCTAGAAAATTGTCCATTTTATCCAGATTTTCCAAGTTTGTTGAGTATAGGCTTTTGTAGTAGGATTTTTTTCCCCCACAGGCTTCTGCAGCTTTTATTTTTGCACATAAACCACTGGGGGAGTCTTGATGGTGGGCACCCTAGAGATTACACTGGAGTCCTGAGGGCTCCAGACACTAGCTGGGAAGTCGGGTGGCAGAAACAACGATTCACTGATCACATGATTACAAAGCTGGGCTCCAACAGGGCTCCAGGTAGGTGGTCAGGTGTGGACGTCTAAAGGAGCAGTGACATGGGAGGGGCAAGCACTGGGCTGGCCTTGAGCAGCCTGGATGACTTCAGGGACAGAGCTGGTGGCTGGAGGGATCTCCAGTCTGTACTTTACTTGGCCAGCGGGTTCCTGAAGGATCTGCCAGCAAACTTGGCTTTGCTGCCCAGCTCTTCCTCGATTCTAAGGATCTGATTGTACTTGGCCAGGCACTCAGATCGGCGAGGGGCACCAGTCTTGATCTGTCCAGTACAGAGCCCCACCATCAGGTCAGCAATGAAAGTATCCTCAGTCTCCCCAGATCGATGGGACACCATGACACCCTAGCCGTTGGACTGGGCCAGCTTACACGCCTGCAGAGACTCGGTCACAGAGCCGATCTGGTTCACCTTGAGCAGGAGGCAGTTGCAGGACTTCTCGCCCGCCGCCTTGGCAATCCGCTTAGGGTTGGTCACTGTGAGGTCATCCCCCACCACCTGGATACCTGCACTGGCTGTGACTTCTACCAAGCATCCCAGTCATCCTGGTCAAAGGGGTGTTTAATGGACACCACTGGGTGGTTCTGGATGAAGGACTTATACAGGTCAGCCAGCTGGTCAGGTGTGATGTACCAGCTGGGGTCATCCGGAGACTTGACATCCAGGTTGTACTTGCCAGCCCTGTAGAACTCGGAGGTAGCCACATCCATGCCAATGATGACCTGGTCAGTATAGCCGGCCTTTACAATTGCAGTCTTGAGCAGCTTCTTTGTTCTCCAGGATGTTAGGTGCGAATCCACCCTCATCACCCACATTGGTGGCATCTTTCCCATACTTCTCCTTAATGACATTCTTCAGGTTGTGGTAAACCTCCGCTCCAATGCGCATGGCTTCCCTGAAACTGGATGCCCCCACAGGCAGGATCATGAACTCTTGCATGGCCAGCTTGTTGCCAGCGTGAGAACCCCCGTTGATCACATTGAAAGCTGGGACAGGCAGGATAACTTCAGGGTTGCCAGCCAAGTCAGCAATGTGACGGTAAAGGGGGACCCCCTTTTCCACAGCACCAGCCTTGCAGACAGCCAGGGACACTCCCTGAATAGCATTTGCACCAAATTTCGATTTATTCTCGGTGCCATCCATCTCGATCATCAGCTTGTCAATCTTCTCTTGCTCCACAACATTCACTTTCTTGCTAACCAGAGCAGGTGCAATATTGTTATTGATGTGCCAACAGCCTTCGAGACACCCTTCCCCATGAAGCAGGTCTTATCATTGTCTCGGAGTTCCAGGGCTTCATAGATGCCAGTGGACGCACCGCTGGGCAGTGCAGCTCGGAAGAGACCTTTGGCTGTGTAGAAGATCCACCTCAACAGTGGGATTTCCACGGGAATCAAAGATCTCTCGGGCAAAGATCTTGAGAATAGACATGGTGAATTTCTGGCAGTCGGATCGCTGCGAAGGAAGGAAAGCGCTTGTAGTAGGATTTGATGATTTCTTGAATTTCCTCTGTTTCTGATATTATGTCTCCCTTTTCATTTCTGATTTTGATAATTTGGATATTCTCTCTGTGTCCTCTGCTTAGTCTGGCTAAGAGTTTATCTATCTTGTTGATTTATCAAAGAACCAGCTCCTGGTTTTGTTGATTCTTTGTATAGCTCTTTTTGTTTTTTCTTGGTTGATTTCAGCTCTGACTTTGATTATGGTCATTATTCTACTTCACTTCAATGCATTTTCTTCTTTTTGTTCTAGAGATTTTAGGTGTGTTTTGAGTTGCTAGTGTATGCTCTTTTCATTTTTATTATAAAGGCATGCATAGCTATTACGTTTCCTCTTAGCACTGCTTTCATTGTGTCCCATAAATTTGAGTATGTTGGGCCTTGCTTCTTATTAAACTCTAAAATGTTTTAATCTCTTTCTTTATTTCTTCCTTGACCAAGTTATCACTGAATAGAGCATTTTTCAACTCTCATGTCTATGTAGGCTTTCTGTTGTTTTTTTGTTATTGAAGACCAGCCTTAGTCAATGGTGATCTGATAGGGTGCATAGGACTATTTTACTCTTCTTTTTTCTGTTGAGGTCTGTTTTGAACCAATTATATGGTCAGTTTTAAAGAAGGTACCATGAAGTGCTAAGAAGAAGGCATATTCCTCAGTTTTAAGATGAAATGTTTTATAAATATCTGTAAAATCCATTTGGTTTATAGCTTCTGTTAGTTTCACTGTGTCTCTGTTTAGTTTCCATTTCCATGATCTGTCCATTGATAAGAGTGGCATGTTGAAGTCTCCCACTAGTATTGTGTGAGGTGCTATGTGGGCTTTGAACTTTAGTAAAGTTTCCTTTATGAATGTAGGTGTCCTTGCTTTTTGAACATAGATATTCAGAATTGAGAGTTTATATTGGTAGATCTTTTATCCTCTTATGAAGATGAAGTGTTCTTCCTTATATCTTTTGATAACTTTTGGTTAAAAGCTAATTTTATTCTATATTTGAAGGGCTACTTTAGCTTGTTTCTTTGGACTATTTACTTGGAAAATTGTTTTTCAGGCTTTTACTCTGAGGTTATGTCTATCTTTGTCACTGAGGTGTCTTTCCTTTATACAGCAAAATGCTGGGTCCTCTTGATGTATCCTGTCTGTTAGCCTATGTTTTTTATTGGGGAATTGAGTTCACTGATGTTGAGAAATATTAGGGACAAATGATTGCTATTATTTTTATTGTTAGAGCTAGAATTTATGTTTGTGTGCTGTCTTCTTTTGGGTTCATTGAAAGAAGATCATTTTCTTGCTTTTTTTCAAGTGTAGTTTTCCTCCTTGTGTTGGAGTTTTCCATCTATTATCCTTTGTAGGGCTGGATTTATGGATAAATATTGTGTAAATTTGGTTTTGTCATAGAATATCTTGGTTTCTCCATCTATGTCAATTGAGAGGTTTGCTGGATATAGTACACTGGTATGCCCAAGATCTTCTAGTTTTCATAGTCTCTGTTGAGAAATCTGGTGTGAGTTTGATAGGTCTGCCTTTATATGTTACTTGACCTTTAACCCTTAGATTTTAATAATATTTAAGAATATTAAGATTTTAATATTCTTTCTTTATTTTGTGTATTTGGTGCTTTGACTCTTATGTGACAGGAGGACTTTCTTGTATGTTTATTGGCATCTGTTTCTTTAGGTTAGGGAAGTTTTCTTTTATAATTTTGTTGAAGATATTTACTGGCCCTTTAAGTTTGGAATCTTTTCTCTCTTCTATACCTATTATCCTCAAGTTTGGTCTTCTCATTGTGTCCTGGCTTTCCTGGATGTTTTGGGTTAGTAGCCTTTTGCATTTTGTATTTTGACTCTTGTGGCAATGTTTGTATGGTATCTTCTGCCCCTAAGATTCTCTCTTCTATCTCTTGTATTCTGTTGATGATGCTTGTATCTATGACTCCTGATCTCTTTCCTAGGTTTTTCTAACTCCAGGGTTGTCTCCCTTTGGGATTTCTTTATTTTTCTATTTTCATTTTTAGATACTTGATGCTTTTGTTACAGTCCTTCCCCTGTTAGTTTGATTTTTGTGTTTGTTTTTTAAGTGCTTCTACCTGTTTACCTATGTTGTCCTGTATTACTTTAAGGGAGTTATTTATGCATTTCTTAAAGTCCTCTAACATCATCACGAGTTGTAATTTCAATTCAGAATCTTACTTTTCTGGTGTGTTGGGGTATCCAGGACTTGCTGTTGTGGGGAACTAAGTTCTGATGTTGCCAAGTGGCCTTGGTTTTGCTCCTTAGGCTCTCAAACTTACCCATTGCCATCTGCTTATCTCTGGTGTAAGCTGTCTTTTTGATTCTGACAGTGGCTTGACCCTCCTATAAGCCTATATGTTAACTCTACTACAGGACCAGCTTTCTTGCAGCAGGGTCTAGGTACAAAGAGCTGTGACACAGAGTCAGCTCAGAAAAGTCCTAGAAGCAATTTGGGACAGGGTCCTTCTGGTTTCTTTCTGTGTCCGGAGGTCTTCAGGTGTGTCCCTCAGAGCAGATGTGGTTGTCTTACCTGTGATCTCAGATGTGTTAGCACTTCTGGGAGATCAGTTCCTTCCCAGAGATATCTGCATATATGAATGCTGTGGCACATGGTCAGCTCCAGGTACAGGTGGAAACTGTAGGAATCCTGTTCCAGACTATTCCTCAATTCCTGTGTCCTGAGGGCTCCAGGCAGGTTCTACTTGAGCCAGGAATTTGAGCAGATGTGTGCTCTTACCTGTGCTCTCACATGTGTCAGAAATCTAGAGAGGACAGCTTTCTCCCAGTGGGTTCCGGGTATAGAGATCTCTGGCACAGGGTCAGCTCTGGGCACCAGTATTTGACATTTTTAAGATTTTTAGTTGAGTTTCTTGTCAATGGCTTTCAATGTATTTACTTGTGTTCTTGCTGCATAGTTGGATTATATGTGTTATATGCATGCTGATATTCATGTGTGTGAGTGCCAATTCACTTGAAGAAAAAAACATACACCATTGACACAACTTAAATCTTGTTAAAAGCCAAAACAGAGAAAAAGAAAGAAGTTCAAATGCTACTTTGTGATGGACATAAAAATTAGGTCTCTCATACACACACACACACACACACACACACACACACACACGCACATACACACACACACAAATAGACAGATGGTACAAGACCTTTACTTAATAGTAGAATTACAGTTTTTCTTACATATTTTCATTTCATACTATTACATGTAAGTTTTTCTTACATATTTTCATTTCATACTATTACATGTAAGTTTTTCTTACATATTTTCATTTCATACTATTTTCTTCTAAAGTCCTGAACATTTTACTTGTGCTAAAGCCACAGATTCATTTATAAAGTTGATTCATTATGTCTTTACCTACCTACAAATTGCAATTACCATTTAGAAATTTTGTAGATTTAGCTTATATTAAGACTTGCGATCAAATAATAGATATGTTTTCTATATATTTACTTTTATTTAATACTTAAATATAAATATTTATTTACTAATGTTTGTGCATGCATATCTGTATAAAGATGCACTATATGAATATAAGTGTGCTGGTTTGGAAGTTAGAAGTTAACATAAGAGTCTTCTCAGTTACTCTACCACTGATCATGGAGCTCACTGATGTGTCTAGGCTGGCTGATGAATAAACCCCTCTCCAGCACTGACAAAAATGACCCACAATGCTATACCTGGCACTTCTGCGAGTATACCCGGAATGCTAGTACAAACTTTGCAGTTTGTTTTCCTACACAGGAGCCCAGAGATAACACAGTTTTGAATGCCCTGAGGTCAGTCTCAAATTCCTATATAGCAGAATTCTTCTTGTCTCTTTTCATGGTCCCCAATTCCCTGAGCAATTAGCTCCATGACTGGTGGTGGGAACACCAAGTGTCCGTGCAGCAAACTCACTTGGTGACTTTCCCAGGCTGGCGTGCAAGTAGCCTCAGTGTATTCAAAAGAGTACCAGATTGTGATTCTGAAAACCTTCTATAAACTTGATTTATGTGGTTAAGGAAGCTACTGGCTATTGGTTTGTTTCTGGTTTTGTTTTCAGTGTGTATGTATGTGTGGAAACATGCAGCTGATATTTATCCCTGGTGCTCTGGAGTTTAGTAAAAGGGTTAGACCAGGAATTATAATTTTATTCATTCATTTTTATTGTTTTATATGCATTTATGTGCTGGTACACATGTGGGTGCAGAGTCAAGCCTAGATGTTCTTTGGTTGCTATGCACTTTTGGAGGGAGGATACCTCATAAATATAGAGACCATAGATTGTCTATACACTGCTTCCTTACTCATCTAAATGGCTTTGATATGGAGATTGTATAGCACTTGAGTATTTCTCTCTCAGCACTTTAAATTCAGTCTAGTGTTTATTGACAGGTTCGATGCACTTACAAAGGAAGGAATATAAGAATTTACTTGTTGCTCATATACTGTCTTTTTTTAACTTTAAATTGTTTAATTATTTGTGTGTGTGTGTGCATGTGCCTGTGCATGTGTATGCATAAATGTGAATGTGCCATGGCATATGTGTAGAAGTCAGAACACAATCAATAGAAGTCCATTCTCTCCTTCCACCTTGTGGGTTCACAGATTCAAACTTAAGTCCTTAGCTTTGGCCGGAGGAGCCTCTACCTGCTGAGTCATACTACTGACCCAAGCAAGGTTTTCTTTTTTGTATGGTGATGACTAGGAAAGCCATCTCTGTTCCAACCTAGACTTGTTATCACTCAGTAGGCAGATCAGTGATGTATTGACTGGTAAGGAATTAGAAATGTTCTTAGCAAGAGTTACAAGACTTATTCTTTCCTAGAACATGTAAGAACCCTTTCTTCTTCTTTATAGTATAAGACACTCAAGACCTAAAGATCAAAATCAGCAAAAGTATCAAATTGAAGAGTATTGCTGTAAAGACATGCTTTAAAAAAACCATGTTGACTAAGGTATTTTCAAAGATATTTTCTCCTTGCATGGGGATGATGTTTGAAACCAGATCCTCACACATGCTGTAGTGCTGCTGTCCCATTGAGTGGCATTCCCAGAGCATCTCTAACTTTTGTTTATTTATAAAGATATTTGAACAATTAGTCTGGAAGCTTTATGTTTATTATTTCCTTACATAATTTTTATTCATAGTCATTTACTATGTTTTTCTACTTTATAAATTCTTATGAGCACACTGTTTTTTGACAGCCTGTAAAGATACTAAAATATAGATTGTATCACTTTGATTAGTAATGTGTTTGCCAAACTTCTGCAAGATCATCTTTCCCCTGCCAATTATTCTTAGTGGTGCAAACGAGGTAGCTGGTGCTTGTGCAATGTTGTAATCTGGTTCTTTCATCAGAAGTGTGAATGGATTGCAGTTTAACAGTCACCAGAGTAAAGGAAGAAGTTGGAAATTGAGTGTTACCTGTGAGTGGCAGGAGAAATAGGTGTGTCTACTTGTGTCCAGTGAGTGCATTTGCAATGCATAAAGGAGTGAGAATGAAGAGAGGCAAACGTGTTGACAAGTGTCTCTCTTTCTCAGAAGTCTCGGTGTTGCTCACACTCTTGTCTGAGCAAACAACACTTGTGTTAATGACAACTTAAGAAAAGCATAGACCAAATTTGTTAGGCTAAAATAAAATCAGCTTAGGGTGGAATTCTACCGATCTCATGAAACTGATTCTTCTTTTCTTCATTTTACTTTAATAAATTTGTCCCTTGGAAAATATACGATATATAATATTACTCAATGGGAAAAAATAACTACTAAAGTTTCAAGGCCAAGTTCAAAGATGAATGCATAAAAATACTTAAATATAGACTACTTATTCATAGGAAAAACATTGCTCAATAAAAAAAAACATATTCAGGGTTAGGGCTATGATTTAGTCTTTGATATACTTGCCATTTGAGTAGGAGAATCTGAGTTCAAACTGAGAATTCATGGGAGAGAGAGAAACGGGGCAGGGGAGACACACATAGACACACACACACACACACACACACACAGAGAGAGAGGGGGGGAGGAGAGAGGGGGAGACAGACAGAAATGGAGACAGAGTGAGGTGATCATTCATGCTTCTAAATTAGCACTGTGGAGATGGACAAGAGTAATCCAAGGACTTACTGGTCTTGTCAGTCAAGTTTACTTGAAGAGTTCCTGGCAAATGAGACAGCTGGTCTCACAAAACTACGTGATGGCTTCTAAAGAATGACACTCAACCTTGTCCTTTGTGTATGTTTTTATGCACACACATTTACATGCACACCCAAAAATCATTTTTAAAATGTTATAACCCATACTTAAAGAGCATATGTAAAGTTCATTGAGATGATATCTTTTTTATTGATCATGTCATCTGTTTACATCTCAAATTATATCCTACTTCCCAGGTACCCCTTCACAAGTCCCCTAACTGCTACATGCCTACTTTCAAATCCCTGGCCCTCTGTACTTCTCCCCCATCTCCTCCCATATTTGAACTGCCCCCCTCCCCCCCCCACTCTCTCCCTCCCAGAACCCTCTCTTCCTGCACTTCCCAGGTGTTATTTTCTTTTTCCTCCTGAGTAGGACTGCAGCATCCACACTTTGGTGTAATCGTCTTTCTTCTTGGGTTTCATATGGTCTGGGAATTGTATCGTGATTCATTTTTGACTAATATCCACTTATCAGTGAGTATATACCATGTGTGTTCTTTGTGATACACACTCAGGATGATATTTTCAAGTTCCATCCATTTGCCTGTGAATTTTGTTAAGTTGTTGTATTTAATAACTGAATAGTACTCCACTGTGTAAATATATCACATTTTTTATTCATTCTTCTTCTGAGGGAAATCTAGGTCATTTACAACTTCTGGCTATTATAAATAAAGCTGCTAAAAACATAGTGGAGCATGTGTTCTCGTTATATGTTGGACCATCTTTTGAGTATGTGCCCAATAGTCACAGAGCTGGGTCTTCAGGTAGAATTATTTCCAATTATTTCAGGAACAGCCAGATTGATTTCCAAAGTGGTCTTACCAGTTAGCAGTCCCACCAGCAATGGAGAATTGGTTCTCTTTCTCTGCACCCTTGCCAGCATCTGCTCTCACCCGAATTTTTGGTCTTAGAAATTCTGACTGGTATGAGGTGGAATTGGAGGGTCATTTTGATTTTCATTTACCTGATGACTAAAGATGTTGAACATAAGTTCTTCTTAGCCATTTGAGATTCCTCAGTCAAGAGTTCTCTGTTTAGCTCTGTTCCCCATTTTTAATATGGTTATTTGGTTCTGTGGAGTCTAACTTCTTGAGTTTTTTATTTTGGATAATATCTGTCTATTAGATATAGGGTTGGTAAAGATTATTTTGCAATCTGGTGGTTTCCATTTTCTCTTATTGAGTGTATTTTGCCTTACAGAAGTTTTTCAGGCTTATGAGGTCCAATTTGTCAATTACTGATCTTAAAGCACAAGCTATTGGTGTTTTGTTCAGGAAAATTTTTCCTGTGCCCAAATGTTGGAGGCTCTTTCTACTTTCTCTTTTATTAGTTTCAGTGTATCATGTTTTATGTGGAGCTCCTTGATCCGCTTGGACTTGAATTTTGCACAAAAAGAATGGATGTATTTGCATTTTTCTACATGCTGACCTCTAGTTGAGCCAGCATCATTTCTTAAAAATTCTTTCTTTTTTCCACTAGATAGTTTTCACTTCTTTGTCAAAGATCAAGTGACCATAGGTGTGTGGGTTCGTTTTTGGATCTTCAATTCTAACCCATTAATCTACCTGTCTGTCTTTGTACCAAAACCATGTCATGTGCTTTTCATCATTAGTGCTCTATAGTTCAGGTTGAAATTAGAGATTGTGATTCCCTCAGAAGTTCTTTTATTGCTGAGAATGGTTTTTGCTATACTGGTTTGTTGTTGTTGTTCCAAATAAATTTCAGAATTGCTCTTTCTAAAGCTATGAAGAATTGAGTTAGAATTTTGAAGGATAGTGTATTTAATTTGTAGATTGTTTTTTTAAAATGGTCGTTTTTACTATATTAATTTTGTCAATCCACGAGCATGGGGGAATCTTTTGATCATCTTTCATCATCCATTTTTGGATTTCTTACTTCAGGGCATTGTAGTTCTTGTCATACAGATCTTTCACTTGCTTGGTTAGAGTCAGTCCAAGGTATATTCACTATTGTGAAGAGTCTCCTTTCTTTAATTTCTTTTTTAAGCCATTTATCCTTGGAGTTGAGGAAGGCTACTGATTTGTTAGAGTTAATTTTATATCCAGCCACTTTGCTGAAGTTGTTTATCAGCTGTAGGATCTCTCTGGTAGAATATTTTTGGGTCACTTATGTTTTCAAGCATCATCAGCAAATACTGATACCTTCACTTCCTCCTTCCCAGTTTATATCCCTTTCATTTCCTTTTGTTGTCTAATTTCTCTGGCTAAAACTTTGAGTACTATATTGAATAGATAGGGACAGAGTGGGCCACCTTATCTTGTCCCTGATTTTAACGGGGTTTCATTGAGTTTCTTTCAATTTAGTTTGTTGTTGGCTATTTGTTTGCTATATATTTCTTATATTGTGTTTAGGTATGGACCTTGAATTCTTGATTTCTCTAATATATATATTGGATTACATTGATGGATTTTCATATATTGAACCATTCCTGCATTCCTGTGATGAAGCCTACTTGATCATGGTGAGTTTCCATTTTGATGTGTTCTTGTATTATCTTTCCAGGAAATTTATTGAGTATCTCTTACATTGATATTCATAAGAGAAATTGGTCTGAAGTTCTCTTTCTTTGTTGAGTCTTTGTGTAGTTTAGGTATCAGACTAACAGTGGCTTCATAGAAAGGATTGGGTAGTATATCCTCTATTTCTATTTTGTGGAGTAGTTTGGGAAGTTTTGGTATTTGCTGTTCTTTGAACGTCTAATAGAATTCTGCACTAAGCCCTGGGTTTTTGTTGGTTGGAAGACTTCTAACGCATGCTTCTATTTTCTTTTGGGTCATGGCACTATTTAGGTGTGTTAACTGATCCTGATTTAAATTTGGTACCTAGTATCTGTCTACAAATTATCCATTTTATCTAGATTTTCTAGTTTTGTTGAATACAGACTTTTGTAGTAGGATCTGATTATTTTTTTAATTTTCTAGATTTCTGTTCTTATGTCACCTTTTAAATTTCTAATATTTTTAATTTGGATACTGTCTCTGTGGCCTCTAGTTAGTTTGGCTAAGAGTTTATGTATCTTGTTAATTTTCTTAAAGAACCAGTTCCTGGTTTTGTTGATTTTTTTGTATGGTTCTCTTTTATTCTGCTTGGTAGATTTCAGCTCTGAGTTGTTGTTGTTGCTTCCTGCTGTCTACTCTTTTGGGGTGTATGTCCTTCTTTTTGTTTTGGACCTTTCATAAGTGCTATTGAGCTGCTAGTGTATAATCTCTCCAATTTCTTTATGGAGGCACTCAGGGCTATGAGTTTTTCTCTTAGCACTGCTTTCATTATCTCTCATAAGTATGGATATGTTGTGTTTTCATTTTTGTTAAATTCTAAAAAGTCTTTCTTTCTTTATGACTTCCCTGATCACTTTATTATAAAGTAGATAGTTGTTCAGCTTCCATATTTATATGTGCTTTGTGTTGATTTTGTTGTTATTGAAGACCAGCCTTAGTACATGGTTATCTGATAATATGCATGGGATTCACTCAACATTCTTGTATCTGTTGAGGTTTATTTTCTGTTGGATTTTATGATCTATTTTTGAGAAATTACCATGTGCTGATGAGAAGAAGGTATATTCTTTTGTTTTAGAACGAGATATTCTATAGATGTCTGTTAAGTCCATTTGGTTCATAATTTCTATTGCTTTCATTGTATCTCTGTTTATTTTTTGTTTCCATGATTTGTCCATTGGTGAGAGTGAATTGTTGAGTACTCTCAGTATTACTATGTGAGGTACAATGTGGGCTTCGAGCTTTAGTAAAGTTTCTTCTACAAATGTGGGTGCCCTTGCATTTGAGTCATTGCTGTTTAGAATTGAGAGTTCATCTTGCTGGATTTTTCTTTTTATTATGTGTAGTATCCTTTCCCATCTTTCTTATAACCTCTGGTTGAAAGTCTATTTTGTTGGGTATTAGAATAGCTACTCCAGCTTGTTTCTCTGGACCATTTGCTTATAATTTTTTTTCCAGCCTTTTACTTTGAGGTAGTACCTGTCTTTGTAACTGAGATGTGTTTCCAATATGCAAGAAAATGCTGGGTCCTGTTTATGTATCCACTCTGTTAGCTCATGTATTTTCATTGGAACATGGATCCTGTTGATTTTGAGAGATATTAGCCAAAATAAATGTTTTTTCCTATGATTTTGTTGCTAAGGGTTGAATTATGTCTGTGTGTTTCTCTTCTTTGGGTTTGTTTTGATAAAATTAATTTTGTGCTTTTTCTCAGGTGTAATTTCCTTCCCTATGTTGGAATTTTTCTTTTATTATCTTTTGTAAGGCAGGATTAATAGAAAGATACTGTTTAAATTTGGTTTTGTGTTGAAAGACCTTGGTTTCTCCATTTATGGTAATTGAGAGCTTCACGGGGTATAGTATCCAGGGCTGGCATATTTGTTCTCTTAGGGTCTGTCTGACATGTGTCCAGGATCTTTTGTCATTTAGAGTCTCTGTTAAGAAGTCTGGTGTAATCTAATAGGTCTGCCTTTATATGCTACTTGACCTTTTTAACCTCACCACTTAGAATATTCTCTCTCTCTCTCTCTCTCTCTCTCTCTCTCTCTCTCTCTCTCTCTCTCTCTTCTCTCTCTCTCTCTCTCTCTCTCTCTCTCTCTCTCTCTCTCTCTGCATTGGTGATTTAATTATTAAGTGATATGAGGAATATCTTTTTTGGTCTTATCTGTTTGGTGTTCTTTAAGCTTCTTGTATGTTTATGGGCATCTCTTTCTTTAGGTCAGGCCAATTTTCTTCTTTAACTTTGTTCAAGATGTTAGCTGGCCCTTTGAGTTGAGAATCTTCTCTCTCTTCTATACCTATTATTCTTAGATTTGGTATTATTATCCTGTCCTGATTTCTTGAATGTTTTGAGTTAGCAACTTTTTGCTTTTTATATGTTCTTTGACTATTGTTTCAATGTTTTCTATTGTATCTTCTATGCTTGAGAGTCTCTCTCATCTGTGACTCCTGCTCTGTTTCTTAGGTTTTCTTTCTCCAGGATTGAGTTTCTTTGTGTTTCCTTTAATGTTTCTGTTTCCATTTTTAAATCCTGGATGGTCTTGTTCATTTCTGTCACTGGATTGTATTTTCCTGTTTTTTATTTTTTTAAGGGATTTATGTGTCTTCTCTTTAAGGGTTTCTACTTGTTTACATGTGTTCTCCTGTATTTCTTTAAGGGAGTTACTTATGTACTTTATGATCTCCATGAGATGAGAATTTATATTTCAATCCTGCTTTTCATGTGTGTTTGAGTATCCAGGGCTTGATTTGGTGAGAGAGTTTGGGTTTTGGTGTTGTCAAGTAATATGGTTTCTGTTACCTATGTTCTTGTGCTTGCCTCTTGCCCATCTGGTTATTTCTGGTGTTAACTGGCCTGGCAGTCTCTAGCTGGAGCCTGTCCCTCCAGTGATTCTGTAGTCCTGTTATCCTGGATGTGTCAGAACACCTGGGGGATTTGGCTGCACCTCGGGTGTGGGCTGAGCCATTGGGGATCAAGAGCAGAGGCTCATGTTCATTCACAGGTGCAAACTGGAAAGACGAAGTGTCTCTGGCTAGGTAGGTACCTTGAGGCTCTCTATAAGTAACAGGAGATGAAAGTGAAAGCTTACTGTTAAAATATATATATTATGACTAAGCAGGAGGAAGGCATAAAGTGAGCAAGGAGAGCAGATTGGGAAACAGTGGTATACACGGGAACACTCAGGGCCTTCTGCTGGCTTACTCCTCTGTTCCCTCCCAGTGCAGACATGATTTTAAGCCCCACTATTTCTAGATTCCATTTTGAGTCTCTCTTTTAAAAAATTCTGTTCTATGCTTTCTTATAAGCACATTTTTCCCTTATTTGTTGACTTACACAGTTAAAATTTAAACTTTACATTCACATATTCTGACTCTCCAAGCTTGTGCAGCAAGTTCCATTACACACTGAGCCATTTCACTGCCCCTGTTGCTGCTATGATTTTGAGCTATTAGACCTGCATCCTTAGTTTCAGTGTATGAATGATGTTAAGAAATATTAGATTTGGGGTAGATAGTAGGCCTACAGTCCCTTTACAGGGTGAATTTTCTATCTGTTCAACTGTAAAGTTTTAAATCCTATTATGACATGTCCAATCTTTGTCAGCCCCTGCCCTCTGTACCCTCTTCTTCCCATAGCCTCTTTCTGGCTTGCTTGTTCGCTGTGTCCTATTGCTCCTGTTTTCTTAACACCTTGCTTTCCTCCCAGGTTCTCCATTCTATGCTCATATTCTATATACCTCACTTATGTAATTCCATATAAACATTAAAATCAAAGACAGAATGAACCTTTAAGGGAGTGTCTCTAAGCTTGGTAATTGAATACTGGAAAAGTGTCTTGCAGACTATTCCAGGGCTAGAAGTCTCCTATATGTTACATAAGCTGTAAGAGATATGAATTTGATCTGGAGGAAGGCAGAAGAATGTTCAGAACAGCAGCATAGACTACTTCCACCTCAGGGACTTTGTGAAGCCCTGGTCATCAGCTGCTCACTGGCTTTCAAACCTCAGTGGCCACATGGGCAAAGACCTGCAGAGCTTCACTGATGGGGTGATTAAAGTTCTAGGATCAATGAGGTGCTAGCCAACCACACCTTGCAGTAAGCAACCCTGTGCACCCTGCCCTGCTGGGAGAGGTGATGCATTATTTAACAGCGGTTGATCAATAGAAAACAGGTCTCCCCTTTGTTAGAGTGCTGCTATCTATGGACCGATTCTCCTCTTTAATTTTTTATTATTTTGCATTGATTTATGAAACTCAATTCTGTGTCCTGCTTTTCTTCCATCAGTAGCTGTGAGCTAAGCCCTACCTCACTAGAAATCTAACATCCATCTGGAATCACAAATTATGACTTAATCAAGGAACAATCAGTCGAGCGTTTCTTTTAAAAATAAACCATTCAGCTCTGTTCTATTCAAACTTAATGAGTGAAGTGTTAAATGTACAATTTAAATATAAATGGAAAGAACAAGATCCTGCTGCTGAATGTATTTTTGAGGTAGGTTGCCAAAATTTCCCATTTAGCCTAGCAAAAATGGGGAATTCGTGTTACTTAGCTAGCACTAATGGGGTTCTGTACAGTGGGCCAGCCAATATAAAGAGGCCTAAGGCTGCTTAGTCTTTTATTGTTATTTTCCCTCCATTTTTAAGCTAAGTTATCTAGGATAAAACAGTAATTGCTGCTATATTAGTCGTTGCTACACTTGAGTGCTAGCATCTTATTTGGTGAAGGTTGAAATAAACTCATGTCTCACATGTTCAGTTTGAGGAAAGCAAGTATAGAATTGTATCCAGATACATGTTTGCAGTGTCACAAGACCCAGGATTGAGGCTCTATTTAGATATGTGTGCCTATATCCATGTTCCATGTGTGCAGTGTCACAAGTGCTCCCTGTTAGTCTGAATCTGAGTTGAGTATGACAATAACGAGGCATAGGTTTGCAACCAAGTATGTGTGTGCAGTATGATGGTCATGTGTGCCTATTTATGCTGTTCTTGGCTGTGCAAACAAAGCTGAAGAGAGCAGATGCTATTCAACTTGGATTGATAACTTGGATCTACCATATAGCAATAGCAACAAGTAAGATTGGATTTCTGGATAATTCATGGAAGACAAAAGTTCATGTGTGGGGAGATTTATATCTGGTAAGTTCTGCTCAAATGAGGTAACCAAGTAACAAAGGAACACAAATAGTATGTGCTCTCTGAGAAGTGGATATTAGAAAAAGAGCTCTGAATACCCACAAAACAACTCACAGACCATATGAAGCTCAAGAAGAAGAAAGACCAAAGAGTGGATGATTCTACCCTGTTTAGAAGGGGAAACAAAATAACCATGGGAGATAGAGGGAGGGAGGAACTTGGGAGGAGAGAGGAGAGGAATGGAAAAGGGAGCAGGGTCATCTGTGCTAGGAGATGTACAAAGGGTCAGGAAATTGAACAGAAGTGTGCAGCAGTGGGGGATGGGGACAGGTGTGGCCAAGAGAAAGTCTCAGATGCCAGGAAAGCAAAAGGCTCCCAGGACCCAACGGGGATGACATTAGATGAAATAACCAACAAAAGGGATAGAGAAACTGTAGAGACCTTATGGAAAGGTTAGGCACAGACCCAGGTTGAGGGATGGGGCCACCTACCCATCTCAAAAATATTATCTCAGAATTGCTCCTGTCTAAAGGACATACAGAGACAAAGTGTGGAGCAGAGACTAGAGAAAAAGCCATCCGGAGACTGTCCCACCTGGGGATCCATCCCATGTGCAGCCACCAAACACAGACACTACTGCTGATGCCAAGAAGTGCATGCTGACAGGAGCCTGATATAGCTGTCCCCTGAGAGGCTCTACCAGAGCCTGACAAATACAGATGCAGATGCTCACAGCCAACCATCAGACTGAGTCCCAAACCGAGGAGTTAGGGGAAGGACTGAAGGAGCAGAAGGGGTTCGCAACCCCAAAGGAAGAACAACAATATCAACAACCAGGTACCCCAGAGCTCCCAGAGACTAAACCACTAACCAAAGAGTACACATGGAGGGACCCATGGCTCCAGCTGCACATGTAGCAGAGGATGGCTTTATCTGGCATCAGTGGGTGGGGCGGCCCCTGGTACTGTAATACTGTAATGTACTGCACCAGCATAGGGGAATGCTAGGGTGGTGAGGTGGGAGGGGGTGGGTGGGTGGGAAAACACCTTCATAGAAGGAGGGGGAGGAGTTAGCTGTTTGTGGAGGGGAAACAGGGAACATAAATAAATAAAATAATCTACTGTTAACATTTTGGTATGCACAGCCAACAATTTATTCTCTTTCTCCCCACATGTAATCAATCCAGACTGCTTACGGCAAGATTTATATACAGACTACTTCTCCAATACTAACCCATCTAATGCAAATTAAGTGAAGCAAGATCATAAATTATTTTAGCTTCTTTGTTTTAGTTAACACCCTCTATAACACCTCTTTAGTATGAGCTTCCAACAGGCACCCCAAATTGTCTGTCCTATAAATGTATTTTTTAAGTGTAGCTCGTTTTAAGGGAAATACTGTTATTACTACTAAGTCATTGATGAATTAAAAAATTCTTCCAAAAAATTCTGGAAGCCAAATTCTTAATGAAAATAATTAGAAACAAACCAGTACTATAGGTACGTGGTGTGGGTGAATGGGAAGCAGGAAGCTGGGAGGCCAAGCATGAGATTCAGAGTCAAATAGTCCCTAGAAAGGAAAGGCCTAAGGGAAGAACTTCAAGGTGATGGTTTGTAGCTGATGCAGGAGCATCTTCATCTTAATTTGCAATTGAATCATCTACAGTATTTAACATATATGAACCCCAATAGCGTGCCACCACTAAAGATGGGTGCTGACTCATGAGGCACCCCTACAAGCTTGCAGAGTCTTAACATCCTTCAAACCTCAGTTGCTTCCAGCTCAAGCAACTTTTCTTTGTTTTGCCTCTGACTTTGAAAATCAGCAAAGGTTGTTCTTCTTCCATTGAATGTGTCAGTATAAACCATGTGATGTCCCACCTGGGATGAGAATAAGTGTCCAGATCAGCTAGACAAATACATGGTCTTGAATAGCACATAAGATGATTTCTGTTCCTATAGGATTTGTGTATTATGAAAGGGAAGCTATGTAATATCACCAAGTATTTGTCTCCTAGACCTAGCCTGTCCAGGTAGCTCCAAGACACCTAGTTATACTAACTACTAATGACCTATGGATGGGGACAGAGTTAATTATTTGATATGATTTCAGGGAGGTTCAATTCTGAAATAGCTTTACTGTATTTAGTTATTTATCTAACTTAGACAACTTATCTTTTTTTTAAGCCAACAGTGTAGTTGTGTCTGTTATCAACATTATGTTATAGAAATCATAGTTGATACGTGGGTAGAGGTGTCCATGTGCATGTGTGTGTACACATGTGTATGTGAATGCATGAAGACTAGTGGTCAGTTTTGGATATCTTCCTCAATTGCTCTGTGTTTTATTGTCCGAAATTCAGTCTTTTACTGAACCTGGAGCACATTAGTTCAAGCAGACTGGCAGGCCAGTATCTCTTAGGAACCTCCTGGTTTTGCCTCTCTAGTGCTGAGCTTATAGGCATGTGCTAATATGCACAGCTTTTAGAATGTTGTTTTTTAATGTTTTAGTTATCTGTGGGAGAGGCACGTGAGCACAAGAAGAAAGAGTTTGATCTCTGAAGTGGAGCTATAGGGTCCCCTTCAGGAGTAATTGTGACCTCAGCCACCGAGCCACCTCTCTAGCCTGAACTCCAAGCTTTATTATACTGGGGCAGAAGCTCATATTCTCAAGCTTGTGCAGCAAGAGCTCTTCAGTACAAGCCAGCCATCTCCCGGGTATTTTCATTTGTTGTCTTTCTCTGGGTATAATGCTATGAGCTTTATCCATTTTGTGTGCTCCTGCTCTTTCCCTCTGTCCTGCATATGGCAGTATGGTAGGAAAGTGATTTACCAAACATTGTGCACGTGACATGTAGGGTCTCCAGTTTTGAGCCACTATGAAAAGTTTGCTGTGACATTTTTCATCATCTTTTTTCACAGATCCACATTGCTCTGGCTGCTTTTCTGTCAACTTGACACAAGCTGGAGTTATCACAGAGAAAGGAGCCTCAGTTGAGGAAATGCCTCCATGAGATCCAGCTGTGAGGCATTTTCTCAACTAGTGATCAAGGGGAGAGGGCCCAGCCCATTGTGGGTGGAGCCATCACTGACCCAGCCCATTGTGGGTGGAGCCATCCCTGGGCTGGTAGACCTGGGTTCTATAAGAAAGCAGGCTGAGCAAGCCAGGGGGAGCAAGCCAGTAAGTAACATCCCTCCATGGCCTCTGCATCAGCTCCTGCTTCCTGACCTGCTTGAGTTCCAGTCCTGACTTCCTTTAGTGATGAACACCAATGTGGAAGTGTAAGCTGGATAAACCCTTTCCTCTTGGTCTTTTTGTACAGGAATAGAAGAAGCTCTGACTAAGACACATGTATATTGATTTGTGCCATTTACCTTGAAGTAGAATTGTGGTGTGGCAGTGTAGGCATGAGTTTACCTTTAATGCATCTGCTCCTGTGACTCTTCTGTGCTGCTCCATAAGTCCACTGCACCGAGTTTAGTTTAACATCATGTTACCCCTTCGTTTAGTGGTCAGCAGGATTTCATTTTCCCCTTTATCTTTATGCTTGAGCACTTAACCATATCCTTGTCAGTGTCTCTGTCTTGCTCTGTGAACACACTGACCATCATCCATGCAAATGGGCTTCCTTGTTTTTAGAGTCTTGTGCCGTATCCTTGGCACATCATTCTACATCCCGGTCTGATGAAACCCAAGCTTCAAGCTTTACCATGCATTCTGTCCACGGTCACCACAGTCTTCTCATGGCTAGAACTCTTCTCTGTTCTTTTCTTTCCTTTTTGCTATCACCTGACTTTCTGTTTCAGTTGGCCTTATAGGCTGTTGATGTACAATATTCCAGTGTTCCAATAATCCAAGGCCCTCCACAGTGAGACTCTGAGCTCTGGCCTGGTCTTTCACTTGGTTTACCTTGAGTTCTCTATCAGCATATGTTGTGTAACTTTACTGGGCAGCTGTGCTCAGATGTATATAGTGTCATAAGATAAGGCATTCCATCTCAAATAAGTTAGGGAATCAGTGAGTTTTCTGGAGTTACTTGTAAAGAATATTACAAATAAGGGAAGAGGTTGTTTATAAGAGCCTGGATAACTTGCCCATCCCAGAATACACAATGACTCCTAAGAGCTCAATCCCTGGTGCCCCTTGAACAATGCCTAGAGTTGTTGTTTTTCTTTTCTTTTCTTTACTTTTCTTTTTTTCTTAAGCTATTTTTATCAATCATGTAACCCTGGGGAGAGGGCTTGTGAATCTTATAATTTGAGGAGCTTCTTGAACCTTGTGAATTTTGTTCATTTCCTGAGTTTTAGGAGCCTCCTTTATGCCTCCAGGAAGAAATGTTTCAATCTGTAGGGAATAGGCATACAATGGACTCCGGGAGTACCTCCTGGCCATGCGTTTTTTATTTATTGATGCTGTTGGTTACATTTGGATTAACATTACTATACGTTTTCTATGTCAGGGGTTATCAGCCCTCAGATTTCTCCAGAATTCTGGGTCTGGATGTTATGACTGACTTCTCTCTGTGGGCAGAATCATTTCTGTCTGTTACAAATTGCCTCTCTGAGGGTCCAGTGAGAAACACAGCCAACAGCAGAACTGTTTCTTCAGAGGATTATTCATAGGCCTCCAGAAACACAGAGGATGCTTCTTAATAATGGAGAGATTCATATTGGAACTTCAGCGTTCCTACTGCCTTCCATTAAATGATTGTTCTAGATATAACACCAAGTGAGAACCAACACTCTCCAGGGAGAAGGGATCCCATCAAGACACTGGACTTAAAACAAGACACAACAAACATAAGTAAGGAGAAGGTGACGTGGGCTGTTAAGTCCAATATGCATATCCATTCTGTGGTACCAGGAATCTGCCATGATCTGAACACTA
The DNA here is from genome assembly GCF_963924665.1 of Micromys minutus. Lineage (NCBI taxonomy): Eukaryota > Metazoa > Chordata > Mammalia > Rodentia > Muridae > Micromys > Micromys minutus. Next base: position 85,957,931 of record NC_137974.1, read on the forward strand.
AGAATGCCCCATGAGAGCTAATGGCACATCAGTTACCTTTACCTTTCTTTGAAAATTATCTTAGCTACTAAGGCATATCTATTATATATAAAATAATCATTTTGCTTACCGTAACAAGTTATTTGTACCAAAGATCTATTTTGAATATATATAAAACAAATTTTAATTGACAAAGAAGCTGAGATTTCTGTGAGATTAAATGTCCAAAGTCAGTTACAAAATTGCTGAGGAGGGGCTGAGGACATGGCTCAGTCAGGAAAGTGAGTGGGGAGCACCCATGAGGGTCTGAGTTCAATCTCGCTCTCACATAACAACCATGATGGAAGTGTGCACCTGCAATTCCAGTATTGGGAAGGCAGATCCAGGAGAATCCTTGGAAATCACTAGCCAGCCATTGTAGCTTAATTGGCAATCTCAAGTACTAGTGAGAGATCTTCCCTTAAAAAGTAAGATGATAATGCTAGAGGAATAACACCCGAGGCTGATCTCTGACATCACACACGGATGCACACATGTGACTATAAATACAAATATGTCCATACTTGCACACGAAATCTGAAAACTGAAATTAATAGAAAGAAATTGACTGACGACCACAGAACTTGATTTAAGTATGACTATTTTCAGAAATGCCTTCCTGGGGTTAAAGCCCAGAAGTTAGTGTACTTTGTTAGGATGCCTGTAGTCATTGAGTTTTCTCCTGCTCCTGACTCATATTCTTAGATCTCTCGTAACCTTTAAAATATTCTCTGGTCACATTTCATGACTTAGTTCTTCACCATCAGACTATAAACACATACCATGCAATGCCTTATGCTTTTCTTCCTCCCAAAGTCCAGTGTTAAGGGATACAAGGGAGAAAGAACATTCCAGTATATGTAGAGATCATGTGCTGTAGTATCGGTAGCTTCTCCAGGCATCCAATCACCATCTTAGAGTAGAGAAAACCTTGACCTGGTAGCCATGAAAACAAAAAATACAGAATAATGCAAAGGCCATTGGGTGTAAGAAGAAGCCAAGGATCTGATAACCCCCTGTAGTAGAAAGAGGAGAGGAAAGGACACAGATTCCCTCACCTAAGATTACAGCCTTTGCTCTTTCCCACCTCACTCTCTAAGCTTCAAAGACTCTTGGAAAGTGCTAGGTTGTATATTAAGCAAAAGGTTAACTAAGAAAGGATTCCATAATGCAGAATCAATAAGTCAATCATCCATGATAAAGTAGGACTTTAAGAAGAGTCAGCCATTCGGGATCTTGTAGTTCACCCTTTACCAACACTCCTATGACCCTTTACCCCATGTCCCTGTAACTAATCTCTCACCCATTCTCCTCTGAGTAACCTTTAGCCATGATCCTATAACTCATTGCTCATGTTTCTGTAAGTAACTCCAATAAACTCATGAGTTCACCAAATTAGACTTCCACAGACTAGTTAGTCTGTCAACAGTACAAACCTGGAACAAATGTGTTTATTTTCATCTCTCATGAAAAGTTAAAACTGTACATGGTGCACCCAAAATATTGTTAAACCTAAAATAAAGGTAAGCAGTGGCAGTTAGTGTGGAATTGTATAGGATGACTATTTAACAAAGTGAAAGCACCCTAGGTTAAATGTGCACATTTATGATCTTGCTGCTTGGTGTTGGCTGTTGGCTCGGTACTGCTCACCATTATTATATGCCTACCAAACCCTGTACCCAGAACTATCCAGGGACCTGACCATAGTGTGCCCCATCTGTCTATCAACCTGAAAAGTACATGGTATGGAATTGATGCCCAGGCTTGACCATTAATATTAAAGAGAGTGCTCATATTAATAAATTTTAGTTTGTTTATCAAAAATCTTCAGCTTTATGAATGTTCCCTAATTGCCTTGTTCTTCTCTGTGATTAAGGTAGAATATATCTTATATTGTCAAAAACCCTTGCAATCATTCACTTTGGACTTCTTTTCTTAGTAGAAGAAAATTGGATTCAAATGGGCCATTACCTTGCTGACCTCCACATAATTCTATGGTATTCTCATAGCTCAGTGAAAACAAAAACAAAAACAAAAACAAAAAAAAAAAACAAAAAAACACCTGTAGATAGCAAAGTATGACTCAATCTTTTCAAATCTTCTCAGTTTTCTTGAAAAGATCTGTTTCCTCTCTGATTAGTCAACATCCTAGCTGTCATAAACTATGAATTTCAAGACTTTAATCAAGATCTTTTTTTAAAAAGAGAAGTTGTCAGGACTGGGAAGATAACTAACTTGATAGAGTACTTGTCTTTCAAGCATGGAGACCTAAATTCCATCCCGAAAACCACAGCAGCTGCTGTTGTAGCACATTTGTGATCTTAGTGCTGAGGTAAGGGGAGTTAGTAGGTGAATCCTATGAGCTCACTGGCCACCCAGAATAGCTTAATTAAAAAGTTCCAGACAAATGAGAAACCCATCTAAAAATATTAATTTAAGAGATCTTTAAAAATGACAAGAAATTTTAAAAGAAATCTAAAAACTTTGTTTGGAGGTTCTCACCAGAAACCACAAGTTTGTCATGTACTCTTTATATAAGACCATTTCTCTTCTACTCAGAGAAAGTTGTTCTCTTCAACCTAGATGAATCTTCAGGAGGGATGCATATGAGGCACTGAGAGCAGAAAAAGACACCCACATATAAAGAAAGACATATCAGCCAAATCATCTAGCAGTCAGTAAAGTAATAAATATTATAGGTGAGTGGACAGTAGGTAAGAGTAAGGATATTTGAAAAAGATATAAAGAATTATACTATTTACTATATACCTAAAAATACCTATAAATATGTAAGTCAGTGTATACATATAGAGTTTAAATAAAAGTATCCAATCTGGGCTGATAAAACTTTCCCCAAGATTTTATATATATATATATATATATATATATATATATATATATATATATATATATATATATATAAAATCAAAAAACTATATAATAAAACCCCCAGAATTGATCATGAAAAACTCTCTTTTGAGTTGGTCAGGTTGTACAAAAGTCTCCCCAAACATTATAGGATATTGCTGTCTCTTTTGTTTGCAACAGAGGTAGAAAATAAGACCTTATTCCTGAAGACTCCATGTACTCCAGACACAGTGACTAGAGGACCTGAATTAGAAATGATCTGAAACCATTCTCCATGAGGACTAGTTCTCATGGTTCAAGAAGGTACCGTGCAAGCTTTCAAGGGAGGGAATCAACCAACAGCCCTACTCTATTGTGACACCTACAGCACAACAATGTCAGCACATCATGTAACATGATTACCACCAAGAAAACAATAGTGGCACACATGCCTTGGTGGAGACCAACAGCTCTCCATATTTAAGACCCACTTAACCAAAGAAGATGTATGTGTGGTATTGAAATTGTAGCCAAATACCCAAGGCCAGTGAAGTTACAAATTTTGGAGGAAAACCTACAACCAGTACATTCTAAATATTCATCTTTATACCCACAGTTAAATGTATTTCTGGGCCCTTATCATTTCTTTTCCAACAAATGAAGGACATTACAGAAGCAATAACCAATTAAAATACAGAGTTGTGTAACCCAATCCCCATTAATGCATTTGTAACACAGCTCCGCACCTAAGACTCAGGGATTATTATAGCCTCCTGGAAGCTTGTAGGCTCCATATTATCTAATCTATACCTGGATTACTTTCAGCCCCTGAGACTAACTCTTGAATAGGCTCACCCTTTACAGATCTCTCTAAACTCTTGCTGGCAGGTTCAACTCAGCTGTTCTGGCTCAAACTCCTGTCCAAGCTGACTGACTTCAACTGCCCTCTCTCAGCATCTAGATGAATTGCTTTGCTTGGTCTCACACTAGCTCTAACAATCTGTTCTAATATTCTGGCTCCTTCTCATTCTCTGGCTTCTTCTGTCTTCATCTGTGTCTCACTTGTTATCTCTCTGCAACCTTTCTCTGTACAACTCTTCAAGTAGAACTGCCTCCTTTCTTTCGTGGCCCCTATCAACTTGACTTCCAATTGGCTGGCTGAAGCCCTATGAACTGAACTCAGCTGACTTCACTGAACTGACTCCTAAATTTTTATAAAGTGGAAAGTTCTGGTTTCTTTGGAGACTCAGTTGGGTCATTTTTTTTTTTTTTCTTTTTGGAAACTGAAGCGGACATGTGGGAGGATAAGTGTTTTGTTCTGGGGGGTGTTTGTTTGTTTCTGAAAACAAACACACAAGGTATTTTTCTGGAACCTGCCTAGACAAAGGACATGTGGTGTTTACTGGAGTGGACACTTGAGAAGACACCTGATGTTTGGAAATGATATAAGTAAAACCCAATAGAGAAGAGGCAATGCTGTGGCGTTGGTTCGCCTTACCACTCTGCTGCACACCATTTGTTGTGACTTCTTGTGATACTCTGTCAGTTTCTTGCCACCTTCATGGAACTGGTTCTTTGGCAGAGCCTCACAACCTCATCTGGATGAAAGTGCCATTGCCACTTTCTGAATAGTGCTTCTGAGTAGATTGAGCTATCACTGCTGGCTTATGTGATTGGAATTGCTAATATCCTGATAATAAAGATTGGAATCACCCCCCCAAAACTATTTCTAAACAGTTTCACATTCCTCTTTGCCCTATAAGCCTTTCTTTTCTACTACCTCTGGTGAGTGGTGGGTTAAAAGGGAGGTTGAAGTGTTTCCAAACTTTTATTGAAGAAGGTTTTGAAAAATAGAAGCCTATATTATTTTTTGTCCTTGGAGCCTTGTCTGGGACTCAGAAATCTGGTTGCTGCCATCTCCTGGAATTAAAGATATATTTGTATTCCAGCCTGAGTAGCCATATTGTAGGATTAAAATTCTTGTATTAGAGGATATACCAATAAAGTCTCAATGGTACAGCTGACATGCTAATGTGGAATAAAGAAAGCTCACAAGGGCCCAACTATAAAGAACTACAAGCAATTAAGGAATGATGGAAGTGGGAGATGTAGTTCTTCCCAGGAAAGAACATACCAACAGGTTATTCAGTAGCAAAAAAAAAAAAAAAAAAAAAAGTCCTAAATATGTAGAATATGGGGCTGGAGAGATGACTCAGAAGTTAAGAGCACTGGCTGCTCTTCCAGAGATCCTGAGTTCAATTTCCAGCATCCACATGGTGACTCACAACCATCTGTAATGAGATCTGTGCCCTTCTTCTGGTGTGTCTGAAGACAGCTACAAAGTACTCATATAAATAAAATAAATAAATATTAAAATATGTAGAATATATTTTGAAAATATTTAAAAATATATCTGTGTGTTTCTGCTTATAAATTATATATATAATTTAAAAGTTAAAAAAATTAAACAAAACAAAACATCTCATTGTGGAAGCTGTGTAGAATCATAATGTGTCCATAATATACTTCTTTGTCCTCATGTCTTCACTTGCAAATGTTCATTACAAGGAGTCATTGGTCTGGTCCAATGTTTTTGGCTTCTGTGACACCATCAATTCTCACTGGGACTCCTCCCTATTGAGTGGTTGCCCTATGTCATGGAGATCTGAAGCTTTGGATCAGCAGACTCAGCTCTTTGAGACATTCTAACAGTTCACATAATAATGAGCCAACTCAAAGCCCTGGATCTGGACCTGAGTGATAGCCAAGCTAAGTCAGCCTGCTGGCTGTCCTGCAACCAGTGAACTCAGGATGAGCTCCCCAGCACTGCTGTGGCTAGGCCACCTAATGCCCCCATATAGGCCACCCAATGCCCCCATATAGGCCACCCAATGCCCCCATATAGGCCACCCAATGCCCCCATATAGGCCACCCAATTCCCCCATATAGGCCACCCAATGCCCCCATGTAGGCCACCCAATGCCCCGTAAGCAGACAGCAGGAGCAGCTCTCCTGTTCTCAATACCAGGATGGCTCGCCTGTGCCTTCACTGTCAGGGCCGCTTGTGCTTGAAATGTGAGCTTTGGTCAGGTTATCAGGATTCTTAGTAGGGTTTCGGGGTTATAGTAGAAAGTATCACTCTTTCAGTTTGAAATCACACTGAATCTGGGAAGATGCCTGGAAATGCCTGTCCTGTCCACATAAGCATCTTCCTGGCCTCTGAGTCTCATACAAATTTATACCATTCAAAAGATAAGTCTGTTTTTCAAAACTACCATGCCACTTTAACTTTTACAGTTAGGCTAAAACAAACAGAACCTGCGTGCTTTGTCTAGCTGGACAGAGCAATATCTCCCATAAAATGTTGATTGAAATGTCTCCCAGGAAGTAAGAGATGGCTGTCACACATACTCCACACATTCCAGAGTAGTGTTTGGTATGCAAACTGCTTCTTGGATGCCTGGTCCTTCAGGATGAAGGGGCAGGCCCTACAAAATAACCAAACAAATAAATGGACAAAAACAAAATGAACAGCTGATCTCTGTAAGGTCTAGGCCAGCCCCGGTTACATAGTAGATTTCTGGCCTGCCAACCATGTCTCAAAAAAATCAAAAAATAAAAACACAAGCCACATGTCTCTATTTCTGAGGGCAGTACAACTTGACGTTTGTTGCAGGAGAAGAGGACAGTGGAGAGCAACAGTGACAAGTCTTTGGCCCCTTTTCAGACACACATTTGCCTCTGGCTGTTTCTTACCAAGACTGAATAGAAGAGTTTAGTATTCTTCCCACCTTGGCTTAAAGTAAAATGTAAGTGAAAAAAAAAAAAAAAAAAAAAAAAAAAAAAAAGCTTCTCTTAGCTAATGGAGGTCAGGTGTCCTCAGGAGTAGGAGTGAGGCTGGAAACTCTGCATGCTAAATGTTATTTTTGGCAAGAGTAACAGCAATAAAAAGCAGAAATATCCAAAACACAGAATATGCTATAAGAAGAAAATGTCTTAAAATTCCCAGGACATTTTAATCTAAAGCATATACAATTATATTTTGAACATAATTTTCGTAGATTGTAATATGATTTTTATACATTGAAAGGAGTCTTGGAACGTGGCCTGCTTCGGGCCATGGAGTGAGCTGAGATTCACACATGTGGCTGTACTGGGTACTGAAGCTGGGAACTCCTTAGCAGAAATGGATACTGTGCACAGGGTTAGGTGTGTGTTCAAATTGCCTTTGGCAAAACTTATACGTTACACATGAGTTTTATTATGAAATTAGTTGAATGATTTTGCATGTATATGTGTATATGTGCCGATGTGGGCGCACATCATATCCAGCTGTTTGTGTCCTTGTTTAAATGTGCATTCAAAGGACAGAGCCTGGGGTGTTATCCTCAGCTGCTGCTCAGCTTTCAGTTTGTTTCTCTGAAGTAGGTTCTCCCACTGAACTTGGAGCTAGGTAAGAGAGCTGTTCATTGAGCTCCATCCGTCCATCCATCCCTTCAGTGTCTGTCCATCTTCACCTCCCAAGAGCTAGGACTAAGTACCACCATGTCTAGCTTTTTCTTTTTTTTTTTTTAAACATGGGTTCTGGGAATCAGTCCACGGTCAGCTATCCCTTTATCGCTAAGCCATCTTCCAGCCTAGATTTTAAATTCTCTTCCGTATTCTTCTATGAAATCCTTCTTTAAAAATCAGTAGTTTGTGGATTCTTATTTAGGCTGCCATGTTGGTTGGACTTCATTGGTGTGAACTCTCTCATGTTTCTAGGAGCCAAATATCTCAGAGCAAACTTTCAGCCTATTTATAGTCTTCACTTCTCTCTTGAGCAATGATCTCTGGGCCTTAGATGCAGAAATGTGCTGCAGATATATCAACTGGGACTGGATACTTAGGATCTTTTTGTTTTCTTTCTTCATTTTAATTTGTCATGATTTCTTTAATGGCCTCTGTTGCAATTGTAAACAGCTAAAGAAAAAAGATTCCACATATTTGAGAGAGAGAGCAAGGCAGGGATGCATGGGAGGGGTTGGATGGAAGAAAGGGTAGTGAAGTAATTATTATTTGAAAAATATTATTTAAAAGGTCAGTAGAGCAACTGTCTCCCCAGCACAAGAGAGAGGGAGACCATGACTCACCCTGGGTCACCCAGAGACTTTTAACAGGAAAAAGGGAAGCTACTTCCAGACTTCTCAGTGAGGGCATGAGATGCTTTCTTCTTTTTCCAAAGCAACGAAGGAAGTGTCTCAGCAGGTTTCAGCCTAAAACCGGCCCTGAAAGTGTCAGTAACCACCTATGAGCAAGGCCGCCCTGCAACCAGTGTCTCCGAGTTCCTGAATGCCTCTTTCATTGCTTGTCTAGTGACCATAACAGTGGGGACACAGAAGAAGGCATGGGGAAGGCACGCCCATGGATTTCCAAGCAAAAAGCATTGTCACGTGGCCAGAGGCTGCTGTGAGCAGGAGTAAAGGCAACATAAACCTCATCCTACAAATCTTCCCTAGGCCGAATCTAAACACCCCCGTTTCTTTCAAAATCTCTTCCCTCAACAGTGAAGGCAGCTCTTGAGTTCATCTCTCCTGACATTTGTCGATTGAAAATCCGGCTGCTGGTCCCTGACTACTGGCCCCAGAACCCTGTAAATCTGAACAGCCAGGCTCACAGCAGAGTGTAGACTGGTGGTTACAAATGAGATTTCAGTCTCGGCCTCACTCTGAAAACTTCCTTTTTCTACCAGCAGTTCAGGCCTTGCCAAGAGTGACATAACCTTGGAATTATTTGTTACATTTTCCAGTGAACAAACCCTGCTTGTTAAGGAAATGGGCAGCTTGTATTATTAGCAAGGAGGACAATGGGGGACTCAGAACTCAGCCTCGACTGCTGGGCCCAGAGCAGGATTGCCTCAGGGAAATTTCTCTTGGTTTAGAAACAAGACTGTTCCCCCCACCCCACCCCACTCTGGTTGCAGGCTGAGCCCACTTCTAGAAGCCTTAAGACAGGGTGTTTGCTCTCTCCTCTACCACCTGAGTGTCCAAGTTCACCCCAGGCCATAAGACATGCACACACTCACACCAATCTCTCATCTTTATTTAAAACAGGCTAGTGGACAATTAATTAAAATCATGATAGTAACTGGAATTGGTGTGACTTGGTGGTGGTGGTAGTGGTGTGTGTGTATGTGTGTGTGTGTGTGTGTGTGTGTGTGTGTGTGGTTATAAAACAGGCATTGCTGAACACAATTTTAAAATTCTCTGAAGACTCAATTAGAAAGCCAGACTGTGATCTTGCCAGTGAATGGATCACAGGGAGATATGCCCAGGTACAGAGCGGGAGTCATACATGATGTGGCTTATGGCAATGAGCAACATGTATGAGGAGATGTAATATGTGCTGGCCTCATAATGTGCAGCTGGTGGTGAGAGCGCTGATTGGTGCATCTAGAAAACCCTGTTTGGAGACAGCCTGATTCATGCGCAGCAGGAACTTTCTGCTTTGCCTCTACAATGCTGTTTCCCAAGTTGACTTTAATTCTGGAAGACCAACACTTGTATTTCCAACAAATACTTGTTAGAATGTATTTTGAAATCTCTAAGGAGCTCTGGTTGTGGTTTTCTGGGTGAAATGCTACATAATGCAACACACGTGGAGCTCTGAATAGAGTCTGCAATACCTAGGAAGCTGACCACCTTAAATCCCCACACTCAGAAGACAGAGATAGAAGGATCAGATGTTTAAGGTTGTCCTGATTCCTTGGTTACACAGTGGGTCCCTGGGCAGCTTAGGCTACCTTTCTAAGGCACACAAAAAAAGGGATAAAAACAAAAATCCTTTCCGTTTCATTCTTACCTCTGCCCATTTCATTATATCTCTGGTTCCTACAAGAAACTGCATTTATCCACTTTGTGGTATGCAATTTATTGTGTAAGTAAGTAGGGATGTGTTTCCTTATCTTTGTTTTATATAAATAATGGTTCATTTCGTTACCACAAGCACTTTGAAGTTGCTGTAAATGTTTTTTTTCACAATGAGCTTCTCTTGTTCTGAAGACTGTATACTTTCCCTGTGTGGAAGGACAGTGGTCTGCAGTGCCCTGTACAACCACACAGCCTAAGCAGCACCGTGAGGTGACAAATGGTCTTTCTAGTATGCCTGTGCAAAGTTTCTGAACGTCTGAAGTCATGCTGGAAGAGCAAATTCCCAGAGATGGAATTACAAGGGCAAAAAGTAATTCATTTGTAATTTTGGAAGATGTGGTTGGAATTCAAAGAGGGCAGGCTCAAGGCCTATCATTGGCTGAGATGGAAGGGTAGACGGGAACAAAGTTTTAGAGGAGAGGGAAGCAAGAGAGGGGAGGCAAGATGGAGGAAGAGGAGGATGACCCTCTGAGTCTCTCTGCATAGCTACAGGTTGTTATAAATTAAGGGATGGATTTGTATAGAATAATTTATCTTGTCTAGGTGGGCAAATTATGTCATATCATTTGGCTCTGAGATTATGGTCTGGACATTTTGTGGAGTGTAAAGGTTACTGAGAAAATCTGGAATAAACCCTTGTTAAGTGACAAGTTTCTGGCGTTTTAAATGTGTCAGGCTGGTTGTGGGTAGAGTTCGCAGGTGGCCCTCTGCTGGGACACAGGGTCCCTGGAGGCAACGTGTTGTGGTGACTCGATAGAACTGGTCACCACCTTTTTGATATTTCCCACCACAGGAAGATGCTAACTTTGCTAGTCGGCTGGAAATGAGCATGACTGCTTTGCTTCAGTCATGGTGGCATTCTGTGCAGTCAGGTATTTAGGTCATCCACATGCTTACACACAGCATTTTACTGTAGCTCTACTCCATAAAGGATTTCTCTTTACCGTGGTAGCTTAAAGAGAAATCCTTTATGGAGTAGAGCTACAGTAAAATTTTATGTTGCATTAAGCGAAATGGTACGTGTGTTTGGGTGTTTTATTTTGTCTTCAACTTCTGGAGGGTTGGCTGCTCTTATGTCTGCCGATCCTTTCACAGGACTCCCCGCTTCTGATTTTACTGGCTTACCCTTACATAGGTTGATCCGTTTCTGTGATTTGAGTGTTGTAGTTTTAAAAGTGTTTTGGCAGGGCTGGAGAGATGACTTTGTCAGTAAAGTCACTGCCACTCACACATGAAGACCTGAGCCTGGACACCTGGTGTTCACATAAAAGCAAGGATCAGTGTGAATGTGTAATCCGGATCCTGGGATGTCAGAGACAAGCAGAACTCTCTGGTCAACCTTCCAGCCATCTGGTGAGTGAGAGCTCCTATGTCACCTCATTCTAGACCAGTGAAGGACACTATCGCAAAAAGAAGGAGGAGGAGGAGGAGGAGGAGGAGGAGGAGGAGGAGGAGGAGGAGGAGGAGGAGAGGAAGAAGAAGAAGAAGAAGAAGAAGAAGAAGAAGAAGAAGAAGAAGAAGAAGAAGAAGAAGAAGAAGAAGAAGAAGAAGAAGAAGAAGAAGAAGAAAACACCAAAATGAGGAACATGCCTGATATAGACTTCTGGCCTCCACATGCCTGTGTACAAACATGAAAATGTATGCACATCTACATTATACATCAAATATTTTGCTATTCCCCTTTTATAAATAATGTATGTTTTATGGACATATAGCAGCTGAACACATTTACAGGGACGCTGTGACATAACCAGTGTATCAGGTGGGGATGATGGGCACATCCTTCACTTCAGACACTTGGCATACTTGTGAATGTGTGTGTGTGTGTGTGTGTGTGTGTGTGTGTGTGTGTATGCATGTATGCGCGTGTGCATGCATGTGCCTTCTCCTAATCATTTCTAAATATTAAAATGTTGAGTTTTCTGTGGGCCACAGCTACCTCACTGTGCTATGAACATTAACAACTCTGCCTTACATCTACCTTTACCCAGCTTCCTTCTTTTGTTTTGTGGTTTTTTTTTTTTCCTTAAAATTGTGTTTTGCATTTTGATCTTTTCATTTGACCTGCCCTTTGTTTTAGGATTACCAATTATATCACCCTACATTTCTTTGGCCCTGACCAAGTTTAATTTTTCTTAAATAAAACTTTAATATGTCTTAGACAGAACAATGGCTGGGTACTTCCAAACCTCCTGACAGCTAACACACTCTCCCCTCTGATATTCTTGAATTATTACTTACTAAAACCTATATCCCATCCTGGCCACCAACCACCCAGGCCTGCAGCCCTCCTGGACCATGATACCTGACTTTTACTTATTGACAGTCTGTCTGTCTTCCACTTCTCAAGCCAGGACCTTCTTCCCCAGAAATAGCGATTTTAAATCTTCTTCTCTCCATAGTTCCCTTATACAGGAAATCTGAAGTCCCACCTCTGTATCCCTACCCAACCATTGGCCACTGACAACTTTATTTACCAATTAGAACCAGTTGGAGACAGGGACCAGCAGAGTATTACAGGCTGACATGTGTGTTCCCTTGTGATTTGGGAGCTGAATTAACACAAATAGCATTTAAACCAATCCAAAATTCACCCTTTTATTCATTAAAAAAAGGCCTTTTTCTCTCAGGTATACATTGAACATAGTTATTGTGTTTTGTATAAAGAAAAAGAAAAAGAAACCAGGGATATGTTTGGTAGAGGTGCAGTAAGGTTTGGGGAAAGGGGGTGCCTCTGTGGGTCCATGATAAGACACCCCCCCTGAGGGCCCAGCCACATGATGATATAGTATAGAATGGAATTTATTCAGGACATGGTGAGGTCAGTAGAGAGGGTAGTAGAGACAGAGAAAGGCAGGGAGAGACAGAGACAGAGACATGGAGATAGACAGAGAGAGAGAGAAAAGAAGAGGAATAGAAGAGGTGAGGCCAGCCCAGAGCATGTGAAGAGAAGGGGGAGGGGGATGGAGAGAGAGGACAAAGAGCATGAGCAAAAGCAAGAAAGCAAAGGAGGGGCAAGCAGCCTTTTATACAGTGAGTCAGGCATACTGGGCTGTTGCCAGGCAACTGTGGGGCAGAGCCTAGACTAAATGCCAACAGTTATAACAGTGATATAAACTATAAGGTATGATATGCACTAATGACAACTATTCCATTAGTTTTTGTCAATTTAGGTATCATTACTCTAACATCTATCCTAACTTAAAGAGTTTACAATTCTATACCGGAATCATGTTCTAATTTTTAACTTGTATTTTCATCTGAAAACCATTGTTTTCAATCTAGATCCTTAGTTCAAGACAACTTAAGTTTGGTTATGAGACTCTGACTAGTCTTCCTCCATCAGAGATCTGAGAACGAATTAAATATTACCTGAATATATAGGAAGCACAAAAACATAGCTTCCAAAACTTAACCAATTTGTAGAGACAGATGACACCTGGACAACGTTCCTCAGAACGTTGGAGCATCTGTCTCCAGCCTTCTTGCCCAGAACCATCTGATAGACCTTATGTGAAGCACTAATTATAAATTACTAGCTTACTCTGTCTTGGCACAGCTAAACTGTCAACTATCCCCCATCATGTGTCCTTTCCTGGACAGTATATTTTGTCTCTGGATACACTGGGACAATTCTTATCCAGTGGCTACCTTGCCACCGTGGGAGCAATTCCATAGGGGGGTGATGACACTCAGTATCTTCTTTGAACTATCAAAGGGGTACTGTCAGGAGCTGACATGTCTTTTAGTCAAAAAAACTAATAATAAATAAATGATTCTGTGGATTTCTGATGTCTTTGAAGTATATAAAGTATATCTGAACTTTGACTACTCTTAGCTCTTTCTATGTGAATAATATTGAATAATATTGAATATGAATAGAGAATACTTTATTATAATTAAATCAGAATCTAATAAAGCCATGAGTTTACTATCTGGCCCTTAACTTGCAATACTAAATCATTCTAAACAGTTTCTAATGGCAGCTTTAGAAAAACTGGGTCAAAGCCATGTATTTTTAACTGGGTTGTGTCTCTATCTAACAGTGACAATATTAATTTTAAAGTTTGTATAAATATACAAAGATTTATACCAATTAAACATTAAATATGCATCAATACATACACATACATTCTATATAAATGTAAGAAATCATAACTTCAATTTTGTATCAGTCAGAATGATTTCTATCAATATAAGATTATGGCTCTACAATGTTTTGTTCAAGAATAAATTTAGTAATCCATCTCCTCTATTTTCTCCCTGTTCAAAATTATGACCACTTGATAATTATCCTTTAAAACGACAACCTATCTATAATTTATAAAACTACCATAACCTGACACCCAAACCCAGGGGATTGGCATGAGGACACTCCACAATTTTTTCCTGCTAAATGTGGGCAATGAAAAATTTTAAAGGGATGGGGAGGAAAATTAGAAAAATTGGTAAGAAAGCTAGCTTTAGCATCTGTTATCCAGTCTCTGGATACTTAGGAGGCTCAGGACTTGACTGAAGTTCTAACTGGATTTGTCTGAAAGGCTGGATGAACCAAGTCCATCAGGAATCAGCAGTTATTTCTGAAGCTTTTTTGGCAGCAGTTTTCTGAAAACAGCTTCAGGGGAGCACATAGCTGGGACAGCAGGTCATTTCAGTGTCTCCACAGACAAATCCTGTCAATGCTGCACATTCTGTAATATATTAATCTTACATACAAAATTTTGGTACTATTAAAGTATCCATATGAATTGTCCAAGTCCACAGATCAGTTAAGGATAATTCTTTCCCCCTTGTTTAAGCAGGTGAAAGATAATTATACTCTTATGAGTTGATTTGCTCATAACGGATTGTAATAAATCTTCATTCATGTCATATGAAGGATGGCAGGATGAACCTTAAGGATTCCATAACCAACAAGATTTATTGTCTAATATTAGCTGAAGTTTTGGCAGAGAAATGTTTATATTTAAACCAGTTACAGGGCTGTTCTCATGTGGAGGAATCAGCAAATCACATTACCTGTCCTGTTTGATTTTTTTAAATTTTTTCTTTTCTGTATTCAAGATCTTCAGAGGGTCTTCCCATCATATCTGATTCATATCACTCTGGAACGGGTCCAGAAACGTTTTCTTCTTTCCTATTAACACAAATACAAATAATAGCATGTAAAAGCTAGTTCTTTATTCTCTTAGTTTGTCATACTAGGCTAAGCAATCCCAGAATTCATGGGTACCCCATGTTCAAAGAATCTGAGTATTGCCCTCGCATAGACTTTTTCAAATTTCTTTTAAAGCATTTCTCTCATTCATTTGTCCTTCTATTGTTTGTGATATCTTTCTCTTTATATAACTTGAATTAACCAGCTGGAGACAGAAACCTTCAGACAGACAGACAGACAGACATCTGGGTTCACTGGTGATTTGGGGAGCTGAATGAACACAAATAGCATTAAAACCAACCGACAGCAGCTCTCTGCTCTGGGAAGTCAATACGGACAGCATTCAGATGCTTCTAATGCAGCCCAACAGTTTGCTCATTGCACGCTAGCCCAAAGGATTTGACACCAAGTTTGTCTTCAGCTCGGCATGTCAAGACTATGTGGAATACTTCTATCTTTGATTTAGCTTGTATTGATACTATTCCTGAGTTTTGGATGTACTCAAAGCTTTTCAAGGCTCTAGCTGTAAAGACAGAATCATTGGTAAGTTCCCTCCAAACTCCCTTTGCTTGAATGTTCTCTGCTCATAGGTTCTTTATGACTCTCCCACAGCCAAGGCTCTGCTCCTGCCCAAAGTTCTGGCCTAGAAGAACTGTAACTTTGGAGAGTACATCTCTAGGTTCGATTGAGTCATGCTTTTCCTTGTCATTCTCAGAGGTGTCGTCTTCCAATTTCCATTTTCTGCTGTATAAGAGTAGGGCTTTAGGGCAGTAGCTGATGGCCGTTGATTGGAAGACATAGACTACTTAAAAAAAAAAAAACTAATATGAGAAGAACTCCTGTTCTTTATCTAAAGTTGATCAAAGAAAACCGACTACCTTAGACTTAGAATTCTCTCAAAAAAAAAAAATCATTCTGTGTTCATACAACACTCATTGTCACCTCACTGAGACATTTGTAGAACCCCACAAACAACATTTTCTGCAATGATTTCTTAGTTAACATATGTAACATCAACCTATACTTATCCTATTGCTCTGAAAGCCATAATAAATCTTGCCCTTCATTCCTTTCTTTCCCAAGTTCACTGTATGTTGTGTGCTGTTTAACCTACACTCCCCAGGTCCAAGTCAAGTCTGAGACCTAATTGCTATTAACATTCACAGCTGGCTGAAATGCTCATACCCACTGAGACAGTAGGACCACCATGCTGAGGTTCTGCGGATAGACATGAGCTTTGCAAAGCCTTATCCAGTCATTATGTTCTAAGCAATGTCCTGGGCCATGTCCAGCCTATATAAACAATGGCACTTACACGCCTATGTTATTTTTAAGGACACTATCTTACTTTTATGTCTGCTTAACATTTCTTTTCTTGAGATGCTCGGGCTGCTTGCTTGTGGTCATGTTTGATTTGTATTTAGCAACTAACAGTTGCTTGCCTGGTATACAGAGTTTTTGTTTGTTTGTTTGTTGTTCCTTAGGGGAAGGAATTATGTGCTTCATCACTAGAACTCTGAGTAGCTCTGGATGTGAGTATCAGAAAAGTCTCATAAAATTTACTTCTCGAATTTAATTCTGTTCCTGGGATTTCGGATAGCCTACAATTGAGTAATGTCTTCCACTGTTGCTGCAATCAAGTTTAAGTACAGTAACATCAACCATTACAGCTTCATTATCAGTCAAGGTATTGTGCACTGAAGCCAGTGCCCTGGGGACATTCTTTCACACTTGTGATTTCACGGTTGGTAACAAAAATTAATATCAACTTTATCAAGGGCACAACATTATACGCTATGCCCTGCCAGGCATTCTATGTTTATTCTTTCTTTAATATACTCACACAATCTGAAGAAATTAATCACATAATTGACTTATTTTATGGCTGCAAAATTTTGGAAGCATGGATAATCCAATAGTTTCTCTTAAGTTACAGTGAAAAATTCCAATTTTAACCCAGAAGCATGCAATATCAAAGCAAGCCCAATTTGCAAATACATTTTTATTCATAAAAACATTTATTAAAAAATAGTAATATTTGTATACTTGTGTATCTTTCAAGAAAATTTACCACCATTTCTACTCCAAACAGTATTTTATTAGTTAATTTCTGATATGTCCTTAAATAAGAAACAAGGTAAATAAAAAAACAATGTTTGCTATTTCCCCTTCTTAGCAAATACTATCTAAAACATTTCTATCCTTACTCCAGGCCCTGCTCTATCATTTGGATATTAAGGGTTATATCCTCTAGTGTGTTAACTCTGCGCTGAGTTGGAACAATAAAATATCCTTCTCATTTTTCTTAAAGTAAGCTGATGCCCCTCAGCCTAAGGACTGCACACTCAGTTCTAAGTACTTACAGAAAAGACACCTTACCTTTTGAAAATGAAACACAGATTCAACTTGCTATTTAACTAAGTTCACAGAAAAATGGCATTGCTGAAGCTGACAATGTGGTACAGGATTTAGTTGGCTGAGGGCTTGCCTAGTGCATAAGAAGACTTGGGCTCCATCTTCATTGACCACAGAGGGAGATGGGAGTGTGATGGGGACATGGAAAGGAGGAATAGTGAAGGCTTACTTGCTGCCCAAGCCTGAGGACTGGAATTCTGATTCTCAGAACCCACCAAATGTCTAATGAATATGCCAGCCACCTGTAATCCAAACATCAGATGACAGAGATGAGGGGTCCCAGAGCAAAAGGGCTTGTGAGTCTAATCATTGGGTTTTACTAGAAGACTCTCCCTCAATGAACACAGTAAAAGATCAGTGGAGAATGACTCTAACACCAACTTCAGGCTTCCCCACACACACATGTATCTGTGAATGTGTGTGCATATAAACACACACACACACACACACACACACACACACATACACACACATACACACACAGTTATTGTGAACAAGAATTTCTATAAAAAATTCTTTATAAACCTCTACAGAGGTTGATTGACCGATTAAAATGTCAATGACTGTGGAGAGTTTGAAATGTAGAACCATAAATTAAATGCAATATATCTTTGGCTGTCTTTAACCAACTAAGTAGGCATCCCCTGTTCCAATCTGTGCTGGACTGAACACCCTGGTACTAGACACTCAAACTACATAGACATAACCTAAGGCCAAGCTGCTGGAGGCAATTCCTCAACAATACCTTTCTCCTAGGTGATTCTAGTTTCTGTCAAGTTGCCAAAACTAACCAGCACACTAGACTCAATTTCATTCTCTTCTTTTTTTCTTTTTCTTTTTAAATATTTTTAATAATTAATATCACATTTCAAATGTTAGCCCTTTTTCCAGTTTCCTCTGCCAAAACCCTCTATCCTATCCCTCCTCCCCCTGCTTCTGTGAGGGTGCTTCCCCACCGAACCACCCACTCCCTCCCTCACACCTCCTCACCCTGGCATTCTCCTATACCAAGGAAATGAGCCTTCACAGGGCCTCTTCTCCCATGGATGCCTGGCAAAAGCATCCTCTGCTACATATGTAGCTGGTACCCTGGGTCACTCCCTGTGTATTCTATTGTTGGTAGTTTAGAGCCTGGGAGTCCCAGGGGGTCTGGTTGGTTGATACTGTTGTTCTTTCTATGGGGTTACAAACTTCTACAGCTCCTTCAGTGCTTTCTCTAAATCCTGCACTGGGGACCCAGTTCTCAGACCAATGGTTGGCTGTGATCATCCACCTCTGTATTTAGCAGGCTCTGACAGAACTTCTCAGAATACAGCTCCTGTCCGCAAGTACTATGGCATCTGCAGCATTGTCTGGGTTTGGTTGACTGTATATGGGACGGATCCCCAGGTGAGGCAGTCTCTGGATGGCCTTTCCTTTGTAGACTGTCTCTACACTTTGTCTCCATATTTCCTCCTGTGAGTATTTTGTTCCCCTTGCTAAGAAGGACTAAAGCAGCCACACTTTGGTCTTTCTTCTTCTTGAGTTTCATGTGGTCTGTGAATTGTTCTCTTGGGTATTCTGCGTGTTTGAGCTAATATCCACTTATCAGTGAGTGCATACCACGTGTGTTGTTTTGTGTGACTGGGTTACTGCACTCAGGATATTTTCTACTTTCATCCATTAGCCTAAGAATTTCATATTTCTTTCTTCCTTCCTCCCTCCCTCCCTCCCTCCCTCCCTCCCTGCCTCCCTCCCTGCCTCCTTCCCTCCCTCCCTACCTCCCTCCCTTCCTCCCTCCTTCCCTCCCTCTCTCTCTCTCTCCTCTCTCTCTCTCTCTCTCTCTCTCTCTCTCTCTCTCTCCAGCTATGTAATACATAGTTG
The DNA here is from genome assembly GCF_963924665.1 of Micromys minutus. Lineage (NCBI taxonomy): Eukaryota > Metazoa > Chordata > Mammalia > Rodentia > Muridae > Micromys > Micromys minutus. The sequence continues at coordinate 85,977,140 of NC_137974.1, forward strand.
AAAGGAACCAGGTAGATAACCCCCTGTGGTTTGTACTGTCACACCAGCAAGCAACTCTATCTGTTCCCTTGAGCTTCTAGGACGAAGCAGAGAGTACATGATGCCTGGTCCTGCAGAGGAGAAACTGTTCTTTGCCTCTGCCTTTTCTCTGCCTTCATTTTGGAAATATTAGCCGCCACTTTGAAAAAAATCAAGGTGTATTCTGCATACCACACTGATAACCGTTTTTAAAAGAAATAAATGCAGTCTTGTCACACTGTTGCTTGTTTTGCAGTGGTAAAGATCTTTAGACCTCATACATATAACAGGCACTATAGCCATTCACTCGGGAAGAAAGACAATCCAAGCAGACCTTGTGCCTGATTCCCAGACTGCCAGACTTCAGCTGTCAAGCTGCTGAAACAGCAGATTTGGGTAGTGTGATTTTCCCAGGAGTCTCATGCTGCGAGGGGGAAAAGGCTGAAGCCTGGTGCCAGCCAGGAGAGAAGTTGTCTCCCACAGAGACTTCACAGACTTCTGAAAACTTGTCAGGAAACCTAGCAGGAGTGACTAGAGCTGATGGTAATGATTGACAGGCCAAGACACTGAGCAGGACTGCTTAGCTATGCATACCCCTTGCCCTCTCTTTAGACTCAGATCTCATGTCAGGACCTTGAAGGTGGATTTAGGAGGAGGGTCACTGAACCTCCTGGTCTGTTCCTCTTTCTAATGGGACCACACTGAATACATGTCTTTTCTTTGCTTTTCACTATTGACCCTTTATATGGCCTTTTAAGGGCAGGAGGCCAAGCCCAGGGTCCAGGCTCTGATAAACCATTCAGGTAACAGTTCTGTGTCCCTGAGCTCTGCCTCAACACATAGGAAGCAGTTTTAAGTGCAGTTTGGTGACAGAGTTTTAAGTTGTTGGAGGCTACCGCTTAGATGCAAACTGGATGGCTTTATGCCACTGGGGTACTTTAATTGGCATGAAGTCTAGCAAGTATTGGATCCATTCTCAAGTTGGCTTCCCTATTTTTTCCAAACAAGTACTAAGAGTTAGTTTTGGGGGGGTTGAGAATTTTTTGCTTTTGTCTGGTTGAAGTATCTTGCAGGCTTGAGAGATGGCTCAATGGTGAGGAGCCCATACTCTGCCCTTTCAGATGAGTTGTGTTCTATTTCCAGTTCCCACGTCAGGCAGCTCACAACCGTCTACCAGTCTAATTCCAGGTGACGCTGTCTTCTGCCCCCTTTTGGCACTTGAGCACACATGTGAACACACACAAACACACATGGAAGAATGCATAAAATAAATCTTTTAAAAAATATTCTCACTGCCCTAAGTCAACATACTGCTTCCCATGTAAGCTATAATAATCAATAACAAAACAAAACCAAAAGATAAAGGACAGGAAGAAAGGGTGTGGGGACTGAGGAAGGAAAACAAAGGAGAAACTTAAGGACCTTGTCTTCGTTGCTGGGAAGAGTATGAACTGGATCTCTTAGCCACCACGTCATGAGTGGGAATCAGAGACCCTTTCCGGGCTCATGCTTCTCAGCCATCGTCTGTCTTTACTATGGCTGCCCCTGAACACGGGCAACCAGGAAGCTGGTTGGAAAATCCCCCCAACAGCTGCTTTGCTTGCTGCGGTTAGACTGGCGCTGGGTAAGCTCTATCCTGCCAATGCATCACTGGGCAAGTCTTGCTTTTTCTATGGAGAGCTGTGGATGTCAGCTTTCAGAAGGGAACTACAGGTCCAGTAGAAAGCCCAAGAAGTCTCACAAAAGCAGGGTTTTAAAGAGGTGAATTGTCTGACACCTCTCTCCTGCCTTAGGTTGAAAACTACCTTTCTTTACATGAGCTGTAGGTAAGAACAAAACATTTTTACCCAAGTAATACAAATTAAAGTTTTCATTCCATACTCACCTTTATATTTGAGTGATTTAGCCTTGTAGTTGATATTTAATATTTGCCATCACAGTTAGTTGGGTTTAAGATATTTTCCAGAGAAGTCTATTGGGCATTCTAGCATTCCTGGCAATCTGACACAGAAAAGAGAATGTTATATGGTTACACTTCTCTGCTAGTTACTGCTATAAACATTCAATCATTTAGATACCATAACTTGTGACATTACTATTAAAATAAGAACAAGAGGGTTAACTAGCCTTAGGTGGGACTGTTGGTATGTGGTAGAATCAGAATTAGAACATAATCTAGTAGAAATGGGAATTCCTCTCCTGTCTACACAGCTATTTCTTCTAGCATTTGCCTTGCTGTTAGCATAGACAGGGACATTCTTCCCTTCTACCTTCCTTCCCTCATATCCTTTATGTGAGCACAAGTTTATAGCCTTGGTTTTGAGTCTCTGCAAAGGAGATGTTGAAGAAACTTCAGACTTACCTCCCATATGCATGCAACTCCCTGTTTCTTATGATGTACTGGTTAAATTTCCCTAACTCTCTCAGTGTAAATGCAGAAACATGTTCTAATACTAACACATACCCATCTACCAACTTAGGCGACTTCATAACATGAAAGGGAAAAGACAAGAGGTCACCATATTATTAACATACTGTGTCCAGCCCATAACACTGGACTGAAGCCTTCAACAGTGCAGTGCCTTACTCTAAATATCTAAATATCATAGTTAGAAGTAATGGGCTTGGAACAAAGAGACTATATGTGTGTGTGTGTGTGTGTGTGTGTGTGTGTATGTGTATGTGTGTACATATATGTGTATGTGCCTGTATATATGTGTATGTGTGTTTCTCTCTCTCTCTCTCTCTCTCTCTCTTCTCTCTCTCTCTCTCTCTCTCTCTCTCTCTCTCTCTCTCTCTCTCTCCACACACACACATATATATATTTGAAAGAAAATCATATTTTTCAGGATGTCCTCAAAAGTCACTGTGTAGCTTATGATCCTTTTCCCTTCACTTCCTAAGTGCTTGGCTTACAAGGATATATCAGGACACCTGGTTTATGCAGTGCTAGGAATGAATGTAGAAATTCGTGCATACTCTGCAAGCATTCTACCATCTAAGCTGCAGCTCCTGCATACTGATAAATCTTGCAACTCACAAATTAAGTAAATCTAATAAAATTTTTCCCAAATTTATTTTTATTGGATATTCTCTGAATTTACATTTCCCCTAATCCCATCCCCCTCCCCCTCCCATTGCCTTCATAAAGGTGCTCCCTCTCCCAACCTCCCTCTCCCACCTCAGAGCCTTGGCATTTCTCTACACTGACACTTGATGGGAGTGTCATGGGAAAGCAAAAAAATGATGTTTATCTCAACGAGGGAAAATGAGCCCACCTGGCATTTTGGCAGTCTCTGGGGTATATCCTGAGGCTAATTATTACAGACTCCCAAATACTATGGCCTTGGAATCAGGGTGATTCTAAGATCTACCCTGAAATACAGTGAAGTACACTCTTGGCCATTGGGGTGGTCTGAACAAAAATGGCCTCTATAGGGTATTCATGACTCCAGCCCACAGGCTCACAAACGTGCAATGTGAAAAGCACCAGGCTGAGACCTGTGAAGTTACCTTGCAGATTTGGCAGACAAAGCCACGCTGCTCAGGGTCACCTGGGGCTTTGAGGGTGCGTCTGCTGGCCCAGTGTTTCTGCAAAGTAGGGCATGATGTCAAAGGTATCATGACCCGAATATATGACTCAGTTGGTAGAGTGTGTGCCCAGCACACAAATGTATCGGGGTTGGTTGTGTTAGATTAATGGGCATGATTATATACACCTACAATTCTGGCACAGAAGAATTTCAGCATTTCAAGCTCATCTTTGGCTTAGTATATCAGAAGCCTATTGAACTACATAAGACTGTCAACTGTCTCAAAAAAAACAAAAACAAAATTTTAAAGTTTTATTATTATTCTCCTTGTTGAAGGCCCTGCTTCCTTGCTTTTTGCTTTTGTTCCGGATGAAGATGTCTACCCAGCACTTGCTCCCCAATTTTATTTGGGAAATATGTGATTTGCTTGATTTCACATTGTCCTCGGGCTAAATAATATCTTTCCACTGATTTAGGCTGCGTTCAGATGAGACTGGGGTGATGCCAAAATTCAGATGCTTATGAACAAAGTGAATGTATTGTGTGTCCGGGGCATAAAATCCACAGTGGGATCCTGCTACCTGTCAACGTATGTCTTCATTCATACTTGAATTCATTCTTCTTGTCTCATGCAGATCAGTTGACCTCCAGCTGATTATAAAGCTAAGGATGACTGTGAATTACCTCCACCACCAAAGCAGTGGGATTACAGGAATGTACTAAGGTGCAGCGGATCAACCAGGAATCCCGGCCTGTGCATACTAGGCAAGTACTCAACCAACGGAGCTACAGCCCTGACCTTATTTGAGTAAATCTAACCCCGAAGTGTTGTTATCAGCAGGGGGGACTCTTGGGAGGTGATTAAGTCATAATGGCTAGGTTTGTTGAATAGGATTACCATTTCCAACCTAATAAAGGGAGCCTCATGCAGTGCAATCTTTTGTTCTGAGATTAGAGAGAGAAGCAGCCATACACCAGGAAGAAGACCCCCAACAGACACTAATCTTGTGACATTGCGCTTCTGGGGAGACTTGACTTTAAACTACAACACCCAATTCAGTGCTGTATATAAATCACCCAGAGTGAGTTATTTGATATGAAAGCAAAGGTGGACTCAGACACACTCAGTGCTACATACAGAAAACAAGAATTGGGGATGAAATGCCTGCAAGGAAAACAACACATGAGCTTTCAGAGTGCAGTGATATGTCTAAACAGACAATGGAACATCTGCTTGCCTTACTCTCTAGAAATTTGGAACTTGTATTTTTCTCTTCCGTTTTAAATATATACTTTCGTATTTATTTTGTGTCCTCATTCCAGCTTCCTAGTTTGGTTTGGTGTGTGCTCGTTTAGTTTAAGAAGATACCCTAGGGTCTTGTGTATGTTAAGCAAACACTCTCCAAGGAAGCCTCCTTCCACAGTTTGATTTCCATTCCTGTAAACATGTAGTAGCTTGAGTAGCAACAAAGTGACTTTTGAATGCAGGGAAAGTATCCAAGCCTCCCTGAGCACCCAGCATGCTGAAGTTTTGACTTCAGAACTCTCTCTCACTCTTCAAAACTATAAGGAAATGGGTTCTTGTTCTGTATCAACTACCTGGACGTGTTTGTTTGTTACAGCATCAAGAATATACATAGATGAATATAGACTTTATCCACATTAATGTGTCCTTCCTCATCCAGTTTTCTCTAGATGACTGCAGAGCTACAAGCCAGTCTTTGCCAGCTCCTCTCCTTTCCACTGTTAGCTTTGTTTAGTGAGGAACTTTGTCTACTTACAGATAACTGATTATTCTCATCAACAAAGCTTTGGAATTATTTCCACTGTCTTTTTCTAAATACTCTATTTTTTTTTTTTAGTAAATTCATTTGTAACCAGAAAAATGTTACCAATAAAATGCAAAATTTTTAAAGTTCTAAACTTATGTCAGGTTTGTGAGATCCAAAGGAAACTTCAGTTCCCCAAATTTCAAAGGCAGAAGGCCAAATGGCTGTCCACGGTGTCTATTATCATACCAAAATATATGTTGGCCTCCAGGCTCTCTGTATAACACAAGCACCTGTTACATACTTTAAAGTCTAGTCTAGCATCCAGCACTTCTCCCTCCCTTCTTTACCTAAATTCTTTCCAACTCCCCAGCTTCTCTCCTCGCCCCCAGCTACATATTTTCCTTACAATTCTATTTCACTATGTTTGTTTAGTCTTTCTCTGTTCTCCTCTTGTCCCCTCTAATCCCCCCCAACACATATTCTCTAATCTCCATCTTTTTATGTTCTTCATCTCTCCACCCCTCTCTGTTCTGCTTCTGTTTCTGTTTCTGTTTCCAGGTCTAGTTTGCGAACCATTTTCAGTCTAGGACTTTCTCTCTCTGCTTTGGACTTTTTCAGGTGGCCCTGCTATCTACAATAAAAATCATGGTCACAACAATACCATAGCATGGTTATAGTGTCAATTTATGCTAATTTATTATGGCAAAAGTGTTTTGGCCTTTTACCTTTTAATGATGTTAGTAATGAAAGAGATAGATAGAGATAGATAGATAGATGATAGATAGATAGATAGATAGATAGATAGATAGATAGATAGATATACACATAGATGTGTAGATAACAGATAGGTGGATAAATAAATGAATAAATGACACAGGAATAAATATGTGATAAGAAATAAATAAAAGAAAGGTAGATATGGATTTATAAAGATTAATGAATAGGTGACAAGGAAATAGATGATAGATTGATAGTAGATAGATTGATAGATGATCAGTGGTACATGAATAGAAATATGATACATGGATAGAAAGCTTTACAATATAAACAAAAAATATCTTAGAAATTTATACTCTAATCGTGTTTCCAACGTGCTATAATACTATATGTCATATAGTATTACCCCCCCACACACACATACACATTTAATATATAACTGATCCCTCTGACAGCAGTCTTGAGCATTTTATCCAAATTTCAGGTGCAGCCAGCCTGGAAGATCTTTGGATATACATCTCAGCTTACCAATTCTTGTTTAAAATTTGTCATTGTTGTGTTTACAAAAAATAAGGAGAGAAGGAATGTGCTTGGTAGATGTGTGATAAGGTGTGGGCAAAGGGGATGCCTTTGTGGACCCAGGCTGGGTCATCCCTTCACACTGAGGAATCAGCCACACAATGGTATAATATAGAATAGACTTTATTCAGGGCATGGGGTGGAGAGTCGAGAGGTTAGCAGAGAGAGAGAAAGGCAGCAAAAGATAGAAAGCAGAGAAAATACATACCTTAAAACTATATAACTCTGAGGCTGGAGAGAGGGCTCAATGTCTAAGAGTACTGATTACCCTTCCAGAGGATCTGAGTTCAGTTCCCAGTACCCACATGACAGCTTACAATTGTTTTTAACTCTCATTCTAGAGGATCTGACACTCTTATACAGATATACATGCAGTCAAATCACCAATGTACAAAAAATAAATTTTAAAAATTGTCTGGGCTCAATCAGTAGCTTTCTTCCACTCAAAGGTTGTACGTGCTAAGAAAGTAATTAGGGAAATGACACCCTTCACAACAATGACAAACAATATAAAATACCTTGGTGTGACTCTAACTAAGCAAGTGAAAGATCTATATGACAAGAACTTCAAGTATCTGAAGAAAAAAATTGAAAAATATCTCAGAAGATGAAAAGTTCTCCCATGCTCATGGATTGGCAGGATTAACATAGTAAAAGTGGCCATCTTGTCAAAAGCCATTGACAGATTGAAGCCATCTCTATCGATCTGTATTCAATCTGTATCAATATTCCCACTCCATTCTTCATAGAGTTAGAAAGAGCGATTTGCAAATTCATTTGGCAATACAAAAAAATGAGGTTAGAGAAAACTATTCTCAACAATAAAAGAACTTCTGTAGAAATCATCATCCCTGACCATAAGGGATGTATTACAGAGCAATAATGATTAAGAATTGTATGGTATTGGTACAGAGATAGGAAGGTAAATGAATCCACATACATATGGTTACTTGATCTCTGACTTAGGAGCTAAAACTATCCAGTCCAGCAATGTCTTATCTCTAAAACAAAGAATTAATAAAGGGGACCTCATAAAATTGCAAATCTTCTGAAAGACACAGGACACTGTTATTAGGACAAAATGGCAATCAACAGATTAGGAAAAGATCTTTGCTAGTCCTACATTTGATAGAGAGCTAATATCCAATATATTCAAAGAACTCAAGAAGTTAGCCTCCAGAGAATCAAATAACTGTATTTTTAAAAATGGGGGACAGAACTAAACAAAAAATTCTGAGAAATATTGATTGACTGAGAAGCACCTAAAGAAATGTTCAATACCTTTAGTCATCAGGGAAATGCAAATCAAAACAACTCTGAGATTCCACCTCACACCAGTCAGAATGGCTAAAATCAAAAACTCAGATGACAGCAGATGCTGGTGAGGATGTGGAGAATGAGGAACACTTCTTTATTGTTGGTGAGATTCCAAGCTGGTACAACCACTCCAGAAATCAGTCTGGCAGTTTCTCAGAAGATTGGGCATAGAACTGCCTGAAGACGCAGCTCTACCACTCCTGATCATATACCCAAAAGATACTCCAACATATATCAAGGATACGTGTTCTACTATGTTCATAGCAGCCTTGTTTATAATATCCTGAAGCTGGAAAGAACCCAGATGTCCTTCAAAAGAGTAATAGATCCAGAAAAAAAAGTGGTACATTTACACAATGGAGTACTACTCAACTATTAAAAACAATGACTTCATGAAATTATTAGGCAAATGGATGGAACTAGAAAATATTATCAGTGAAGTAACCAGGTCACAAAAGAACACACATGGTATGTACTCTCTGATAAGTGGATAATAGCCCAAAAGCTTTGAAATAATTCACAGACCAATTGAAGCTCAAGAAGAAAGAAGACCAAATTGTAGATGCTTCAGTCCTTAGAAGAGAGAACAAAAATATTCACAGGAGGAAATACCGAGACAAACTTTGAAGCAGAGACTGAAACAAGCCTTCCAGAGACTTTCTCACCTGGAGATCCATCCCATATGCAACCATCAAACACAGACATTATTACTGATACCAAGAAGTATATGCTGATTGGAGTCTGATATGGCTGTCTCCTGTGTGTATCTGCCAGATCATGACAAATACAGAGGTGGATGCTCACAGCCAGCCATTGAACTGAGAATGGGGTCCTTAATTGAGGAGTTAGAGAAAAGAAGAAGTTGAAGGGATTGAAGGGGTTTTCAACCCCATAAGAACAACAATACCAACTAACCAGAACTTCCAGGGAATAAACAACTATCCAAAAAGTACACATGAATGAACCTATGGTTCCAACTGCATATGGAACAGAGAATGGCTTTCTTGGGCATCACTGGGAGGACAATCCCTTGATCCTGCCAAGGCTTGATGTGCCAGTGTAGGAGAATGTCAGGGCAAGGACATGGGAGGTGGTGGGTTGGTGGGGGAGAATTCTCATAGAAGTAGGGAAGGGGGATGGGATAGGATGTTTATGGAGGGGAAACTGAGAAAGGGTATAGCATTTGAAATGTAAATAATAATATCCAATAGAAAAAATGAATCTCCAACTTGAAATGTGTATCAGTGTGTTGCTTGGCCTTTTGTGTGTGGGGAAAAACATGAATTAAATTATGTAAATGGAGAAAAGCAGCCAAAGAGTGGCGACACACACCTTTAATGACAGCACTCAGAGACAGAGCAGTTGGGTCTGTCAGTTCCAGGACAGTCAGGACCTCACAGAAAAATCCTGTTTTGAAAAATCAGTACTAAAGCCAAAAAGAAGAGGAGAAAGAGGAGAAGGAGGAGGAGGAAGAGGAGGAGGAGGAAGAGGAGGAGGAGGAGGAGGAGGAGGAGGAGGAGGAGGAGGAGGAGGAGGAGTCGGTAGAAGGTTCATGTTAGCTCATTAGTGCCAAGCTTTCACTTGTCCCCACTGCTGTGGATCTGTGGAAGGCAGAGTGTCATGGTTGAGAGGGTGAAAAAAAAAACAGAACTTCTTACTCTATGGCAGGAAAGAGAAATAGGGAGAGAGGAGAGAAGAAGGAGAGGAGGAAGGAAAGAGAGGGAAAGAAAGAGAGGGGAGGGAGAGGAAGAGGGAGAAAGAACCAGGACAGAACCAGAGACAAGGTCATCTTCAACCAACATCTTCCAAGAGGAACCCACCTAGGGACTAATCTGTTGGTTCAGCCAAAGCCCTTAGGAACCAGCCACCACCAAGAATTCTATCAGTTGGCAGTAAACCTTTAATGTGTGAACCTTTCAGAGGATGGCATAACAGGCTCCCAATCTAATATTTCTGAGTCCTCACAGAACACTATACAAAGATCACACCATGAAATATGTTTTAAAAGCTCCATTTTGCTGCTCTCATTAACAAGACTATTAAAAGTGTTGTCTAGGATTGTCTTCAGGCTTCATGCAAAAGGTGTATATAACATATAAATGAATTTACTCCCAACTTATCTCAATGTAGACGTAACATAGTCATTATGTCATAATGTAAAGAATAAGACAAAAGCTGATAATATTCCCGAAATCAACTCCTCTTGCCCCTCTCCTCTTCTCCTCTCTCTCCCCTCCCTTCTTTCTCTGTAGCCCAGAAGAATGTAGAACTTGCTCTGTCCACTCAGCCTCCCAACTGCTAGGTTTATAGGTGCCCCACCATCACACACAGATTCCCTAGAGTTCTGATTACTTAGACTAAGCTATCTTTACATGTCTTAAGCTATGCTCATTATACCAAGAGAGTCTGGGATCTCAGTAGCTGCCTGGTCTACAAATCTGGATGCCTTACAAATCACAATCTGGCACTGAAGACCTCTTCTTAAGATTGGTTTGGCTGTTTTTCCTGGCAATTTTTGAGGTTGTTTTTTATTTCCAAGAAAATGTCATTGAGATTTTGACAGAGATTTCATTGACTCTGTGGTGATATGTTAGTACAGACATTTGATATCTGCTCCAATCCATGCATACTTCATATTTATGGAAGCCTTTTTAAATTTATTTTACCAGTGTTTGATATTTATAATGCTAAGTATTTTAATCAGATTCTGCATAGGGTTTAGTTCATAATTTCTCCTTCTCATAGAAGTATTATAATAAAGGAATACTAGCTAATTTTGTATGTTGATTTTTTAAAAAATCTTTCAAGTTTACTGAGTTTACTTATCAGTTTTAAACAGGTTCTGAGTGTGTGGCCTTTGGTATTTTCTGTATTTAAGACTGTATTATTAGTGAGAAGAAACATGGCATTTTTTCCTCTGCTGTTAGAATGTCTTCTGATTCTTTTTCTTGTCTAATTGTTTGGGTAGAATTTCCAGTACTATGCTGGGTAGAAGTTGTAAGAGCCGCTGCTGCTTCTTCTGTGTCTCCTTCTCCTCCTCCTCCTCTTCCTCCTCCTCCTCCCCCTCCTCCTCCTCCTTCTCCTCTTTCCCTCTCTTTCTCCTTCTCCTCCTCTTCTTCCTCTTTTTCTTTTCCTCTTTTTCTTCCTCCTCCCGCTCCTCTTCTTTTTATTCCTGCTTTCTTTTAAATTATTTTGCAGGCTGATCATTTATTTCCACTTAATTTGGTCAGGTTTATTAGTTTCCTATGGTGGTGTCATATTTACCCAGCCCTGTTACTGGTGTAGCTTTGCATTTAGGGTCTGTCTTTGCAATATGGTTATTCATACTACTCTCTTGCTTGGCTTCTGGGATGTGAGGTTTACTCTTGGAGTTGCAATGTATTTAAGCTAAATTCAAGTAAGGTAACAGTTGTTGGGTCCACAGAAGATGTGGTTAACAGTCCTTATCAAAAGTTCTGTTAGAGGTTGTGTTGTATAACTTTAGTGAATCAGGGCTTTCCGTAGAACTTGATTTGTCCTGGGATGAGGGCAGTTTCAAGACAGTGTGCTTATGAATGTGACTTGAAGTCAGTCACTGGCTGGATCCCTAAGCTGTTCTTAGTTCCTAATCTATGGCTGAGATAGGCTGGAGTAAGACAAACGTCATTTCAGAATTGACCACAATTGAGACTGAGGTCTTCTGCCTGTCCAAGGATCATGGGGAGGCAGCTTTCTGGTGACGTCCTCTGTGAGAAAGTTTCATTTTAGAATGTAGTAGAGAGATATTGGAGGTGACTTATCAGCATGTTTTAAAGTCTCTGGCGGGACCATGTTCAATTTGTCAGCCCGCATTGTAAAATGTGTCTCCCCAAGGGAGGCAAAACTGTTACGAGTTCACAGAAAACACAAAAGTCTAGGACTAAACTGTAAGGCCATTTGAAAATCCTCCAGAGGATAGTGTTTGGAAAGTCTGTCTTGCAGAGTCAAATTGACATTCAGCCCTATGTAACACAGAAACTGAGCTGAGGACTAATTACTAGGCTAACTACGTTCATGAATATACTTGGGACACAGTAGGGATCAGTCAAGAGAACAAAATGATTCCTTTTCATTATTCCAGCTCCACAGAGCCACGCCAATGGCTCTACTGGTATTGATCTCCACCAACAGCATTCTTCTACTGAAGTAGCCTGTACACACCAGCATTTCCTTATCTCAAGGATAAAGCGGGCTTCTGATTTCTTTTTGTTTGTATTTTATACCTATTTATTTTCTTGAAACTGAGTCTAAGTGTCCCAGGTTGTTTTAGAACACGTTATGTAGCTAATGGCAAACATAAACTGTGGATCTTTCTCTCTCTACTTTTGGAGTTCTGGGATTTCTATGTAGCCAGTATACCTAATTTGTTTGTACTGGAGACAGAATCCAGGGCTTTGGATATATTAGATATGCCCTCTGCTAATTGAGTACAGCACCAGCTGAGCCTTTCTCTTTTAATTTTCTACTTCAGGCAAAGTGGTCTCCTTTCCCAAGGGAGACACTGTTTTGGGTGTTTCCCTCGGTGGCTTTGTCTCCTGGGCAGGTTGAGACATTACACTATGGGCCCTCTGTCACTTATCCATCTGGTCTTGTCACCGTCCCTTGTTTTCAATTTTAGGAAATACTTCTAGAAGCCAGTCTTGGGTTTGAGGCTCAGAAGTGTAAATCTGCTGCGAATCAGTGAGCCCTTGAATGCTCTGATGGATTCTCTGTTCCCCATAGGTGACTGCATGAGTGGTTCTGCCCTCCTGGATAGGATAACTGTTCATGTAAAGGAGGCCGAAGGTGCTTAGTTGTTGGTCCTTAGAGGCAACATCTTCACAAGATAGCAAATCTGCTGGGTTATTGAATCTGAATTCTAGATGAACGAGTAATAAATTCCTGTCCGTTATAAGTTGCAGACCTTAAGGCAGCTGAATAAAAGTCCAAAAAGACTTAAAGAAGCAAGAAGCTAAAGACTTACTTTACTCACAGTTGAATGTTACAGTAGTGTTCTTGCTAGTCTTATGTCGATTTGGCACAAGATAAAGTCATCAGAGAGGTGGGAGCTTCAATTTAGAAAATGCTGCTGAATGGTTGAATTTATCTCAGAAGGGGAAACAAAGTAGATATAGGAGTTCGATGGAAGGAGAGAACTGGAGGAGGGGATAGGGAAGGTTGGGACCTGGGGGTGGTGGTATAGATTATATCTAGGGAAAGCAGGGGAGAGAGAAAGGAGATTGGTGGTAGAGGGGGAGGAGAAGCAATCTCTAGAACTTGTCCGAGACCTGGGATGGGAACAGGTCCCAGAGGGTCCATGTGGGCGACTCTAGCTGAGACTCTTAGCAGTGGCAGATACAGAGCCTGAAGTACCAACTTCCTGTAGCCAGGCAGTACATCCAGGGGAGGAATAAGGACAGGAACCCACCCACAAATCCTTCAGCCATAACTGTTTTCCTGCGTACAAGGTGTACAGGAACAAAGGTAGAGTAGAAACTGAGGGAATGGCTAACCGGTAACTTTCCCAAATTGAGACCCATCTCATGGGCAAGCACCAATCCCTGATGCCATTAACATACTCTGTTATGCTTGCAGACAGAAACCTAGCATAAATGTCCTCTGAGAGACTCTACCCAGCAGCTAATGGGAAGAGATGTAGTAACTTATAGCCAAACATTAGATAGAACTCAGGGAGTCTTATGAAAGATTGGGAGAAGGAGTGAGGGACCCAAAGATAGGCACTCCACCAAAAGACCAACCGAGTCAACTGACCTGTACCCTTGGGGGCTCCCAGAGACTGAGAGCCAACCAAAGAGTCCATGCACATTTGTAGCAGATGAGCAGCTTGATCTACATAGGGTCCCTCAACAACTGGAGATGGAATGTCCCTGAATCTGTGACCTGCCTGTCTATAGATCTAAATGGGAGAGGATGCAACTAATCCCACAGTGACTTGATGTATGGGGGAAAGAGGAACCCAGAGGCAGGAAGGTGGAATGTGGAAAAGACTTGTGTGGGGGGGGGGTACTGGGAGTAAAGGGGATGCTCATAGTGTGGTGTAAAGTGAAAAGTAAGTAAGTAAATAAATAAATAAATAAATAAATAAATAAATAAATAAATAAGGGAAAACGGAAAACCTTCTTGTTTTTTTCTCTCTTTTCAGTCCAAGAACCTAGGCCCTTAAATGATACTGAGGATAGTTAAAAGTCTTTCCGGATCATGCAGTCACTCAAAGACCTGTGTTTCTATGGTGATTCTCAATCCAGCAATGCTGACAATCAACATGTACCTATTTGTTCATAAGAGTTCGGTGGTCATCAATGGGAACACTTTTGTTTCCTCCATGTAGAGGACAGAAAACATCTATCAATAAAAACAACCCTCTTGAGTCAGCAAATCTTATGGTGTTGAATGACATACTTCATATCTTTCAAGAGTTTGTAAATGACCCAGGCCAAGGCATTTTGTTATGGCAGTCCTAACTATACTCAGACACCAGTGTACTCATTCGATAAGAAAAGCAATAAGACGGGAAACACTCGATGTGATTGGAAAGGCAGATGTTTGCCTAATTCCTTCTGATCAGCATATTGGCTGTGAGAGATGATTTTCTAAACACTTTCTCTCAGGACAAGTGTCCTTTCCCTGTGTTCTGGAAATGCTCCATCCAAGCTTTGCATCTGGGAAGATGGCTCAGTGGTAATATTATGTAGCATATTTTCACCTTCATTGCCTTTATTATTATTATCATTTGAATTGCCATCTGAACAAATAGGTTTTACGAGGCTGGGGAGCACATCCAGGTGAGAGTGACAGGTTTGGAGGCTCGATTCCAGCCAGAGACACTTACACAGCACAGGTTGCTATTCTGTGCAGAAGGCCTTAGCAAAGAAGTCAAGGAGTTTGTTCCTTGCAATCTTGAACATTTTTATGTATCACCGGCCTAACTTCTCAATTAGTGCCGAATGGGCAAGAGTGAATTATTGGTTCCTTTATGAGAAGGGTGGAACCTCTTCAGGAAAAGTGTTGTGAAGCTCTAGGGTCAGATGGATATTAAATGAGATGGTGTCCCTGTAGAACCAAATGCTGCAGCTGAGCATCGTAACCACCATCAACCAGGAACAACTCCAAATACCTCCAGAAACAAGTCAAGGAGGGAATACAGTGAGCAATGTTTTCCAGCAGGATTTTATTTGCATCATGATGCCTGTATTTCAACAGAGGAAGAGGAACTGTGGTTCCAGAACCAGTGCATCTGCTCTGCCAGTGTGTGCCTTCTGCATAGTGATGGCTCGGTCAATATTGGGGGCTTTCCTGACTGAACCTAATTCCTTGTGTTTAAAGATCACTGCATTAATGTGGCATACCATTAGTCTATGGGAATCCAGTTACTGAAGGCAAGAACCTTGCCCTCTATTATACAAAACGGCATTGTTAGATATGCCTGTGAACTTCTGACTTCCAGCTCTTTGGCTGAATCCACTAATCCAGAACTGTTTCCTTTCTACTGCTTCACAAAAGAACTCATGTGCAGTAAGTGGCTGATGTGGATGGCAGCGTGAACTAAGCAGAGCGTCCGCTGGAAGCGTCACATGGCTCTCTCTCGGGAACGGAGGACCAGATGCAGGATCACTCCAGGTCAGCCTACACTAACACTTGGCCATTCATGCGTGCTGTCACTGGCCCCACAACCTGTACATTTTTGTCACTGCTCTGCAGACAGCATGAACAGGCTTCTGTTTCATTGGTCACTTCCCAGGAGAAAATAGCATATTGTTCATAAAGCAATGTTTGTTCCAGTAAATGTTTAGAATCCTTCTCTTTCTCCCACCCTGTAGCTTTCTTGCATGCCATTGACACATAGTAAGAATGTCTCACGTATCAGGTCATCTTGATTGAACACCAAGATTTAAGTGCAATAAAAATAAAATAGTTAACTCATTTCTGGATTGTATACTCCAATCATTTTACAACAAAAATTTAAAAATCTTAGAAATATAATTCAATGCTTTGTTACTGAAATAGGAAATACATGTTGCATTTTAACAGTTATAAATCAATATTTCTGATTCTGCAAAAACATTTTAAGTCTTATTAATTAATGTTGAATTATAATACATTGCTTCATCTTTATTCAAAGATTCAGGATGGAGGGGTTCAAGAGGGACGCGGAGAAAGATGGACACTTATATTCTTTTTTTTTTTCATTGCATTCATTTTGAATTGCAAACTTCAATATATACCAGAATATTTAGTACTATCAAGAACTACAGTCTAGGGCTGGAGAGATGGCTCAGCGGTTAAGAGCACTGACTGCTCTTCCAAAAGTCCTGAGTTCAAATTCCAGCAACCACATGGTGGTTCACAACCATCTATAATGGAATCTGATGCCCTCTTCTGGTGTGTCTGAAGACAGCTATAGTGAACTAACATAATAAAAAAAAAAATCTTTAAGAACTACAGTCTGTTAAGTTCAATTGGATTCTCTTATCAGTATCACATTTGGTTATTTCTCTGGAAATTGACTTGTTTACAACTCATTATGGCCAAACTTCCATAAGAGGTGTATGAGTTCAAGGTCCATGCTGTTGAGCTCAAACAGAATATGTCTGTCATTATTACTTCTAAACCTACGGGGAAAAAATTTCCTTTTCTTCCAAGTCTTTGTTCACAACCAACTGCATGCTGTGTTATGTTCTTACCCAGTAATTTTGAGGAGTCCTTTTATATAACACACACACACACACACACACACACACACACACATACACACACATACACACACACACACACACACACACACACACGTACACAGGCCCACCTGCACACACCACATAGTATTATAAATTAGTTTAAAACAACAGGAAAACACTAGTTTTTACTTTTTCTAGAGTTTGTGATAAGCGTTTCATTTTGGTACTCTGGAGTCACTATTAAGATTCACATAATATGTTTAAAATAAACCTGATACACAGTCATTAAGCCAACCTGTAAATAGATGAGACTAATTTGAATTTGTTGCAATTCTTTGCCTCTTAGTAGGCCAAGCCTGAGGTATATTCTGACTCTTTAACACTATGTTTCCCTAAGAGAGGTGACACGGTCAGGTAGTTAATTTGGAGAATGTCGTAAGCTGGGAGACAGCTCGGAGGGTTAAGAGCTCATCAGTGTATGATAATATGATAAGTGTATGAGGTTCTGATCTCCAGATGGTACTTGATGCTGGGTGTGGTTGACGTGTCTGCAGTCCCAGTGCTCCTAAGATGAGAGTCAGAGACAGGAGAATGCCCAGAAGCTTGTGGGCCAGTTAGCCTGGTGTGTGCAAGAGCCACTACCCACTGGGGAAAAATATGATTCTCTCTCAGAGTGGAAAATGAATGTCTGCACCCAAGGTTTTCTTCTTCTGTACCCAAATTAATGGCATCTGTTTGCCTGCACTCTCACATATAAAGGCACATACATCACCACACACACACACACACACACACACACACTGACACACAAGTGGAAAGAAAACTCATTTGTTTCAAAATACGAAAGGAAGGTGGCCATGGCTGGAAGCAAAGGGACAATGAAAAAGTTTCTTATAATGACCTAGGCCACCATTGTCTCCAAACAATGGAAAGGACCAATTGCTTGCAAAAAAAAAAAAAAAAAAGGATTTCTTTTAATTTATTTAGAAGTCAAAATACACACAAATATAGAACTAAAAGTAAGGAAATCTGTAACAGTAAAGGCTCCAGAGAAGAAAGCACTGTGAATTCTTGTTTAAGGTCATGGGACACCAAAGTGTAGACAATGAAGAGAAAGGTCGGACGGAGACAGGTGGGATTGGTATAGCATTTCTCTGAAAGTGATTGAAATTAACAAAAATGAATTACAGTGATAGGCACACAGTTTTGTAAATAAACTAAAAATATTTATTACCATTGTTTTATGATTTATTTCATTCATTTTGTATTGATGAACAGGATGATGCTCTGTAACCAGGCTGACCTTCAGCTTACGTACAGCCTGGTCTGGAAAAGGTGATTCCTTTCCCTAAGTAAGTCAGTACTGGGTTTGCAAGTGCCTTCCCCAAGCTTAATTATGAATTGGACTCTTTAAATGGATAAATAAAAATAGTCTTCTGTTGACCAGCAGTTTCAACTAACCCAGGTCCACAAGATCTCTCAAACATTGAGCCACCAACAAGGCAGCACACACAAGCTGGTCTAGGACCCGGACACATATCAACAGAAAACTGCCTGGTCTGACGTCAGTGGGAGAAGAGGCACCTAACCCTTGAGAGACTTGAGGGCCCAGGGAGTAGGGAAGCACAAGGAGGGGGGCATCTTCTTGGAGATAGAAATGAGAAATGACTGGACTGTATCAATCAATTAACAATCAATCAATCAATAAATAAGACAAAATAGTCTTCTCTTTTAAGACCAATTTTAGAGGCAAGTGGATAAGCCTTGATGCTTATTTAAATAACAATAAGGAAAGAGGAAGACAGAGAGAAGAGAAAACTCTTCCACTAGTTGGTGAATCTATGGGAAGAACACAGAAAAGGGAAAACCTCACCAAAGATGACAGGCGCAGTCTGAGACATGGGAAACCGGAGCAGAGGCGCAGGAATGCACAGGGCTGGGAGCTGTAGTCTAATTAATTAAAGTCCCAGGGCACATGTGGCCTGACAAGCTCCAGTGTTTGGATTTTCAGCAGAGAAAGGAGAATTGGCCTAAGGCAATGGTTTCTGTATCCATTCATTACCTGCACCAATTTGACATCCCCCTCCCCCCACTCTCTGGGGGGAAAAAAAGCAGGTGCAATGAATAGTTTTAATTGTCAACTGATACAATCTAGAATCATCGGGAAGGGAATCTTGATGACAGTTATCTTGGTAAAGTTGGATAGTGGGACATTTATCTTGATTAATGAGATCTGCTCACTGTGGGTGGTGTCATTCCCTGGGTAGGGGACCCTGGGTTGTGTAAGAGAGAACGTGAGCTGCATACTAATATGTTTGCATTAAGTCATTGCTCTCTGCTCTTAAATGTGGACGTAATGGACTAGTTGCTGCAGGTTCCTGCTTTCTTAACATCCCTGTGATGATGGACAGTTACATGGACTTGTGAAACAGAAAATAAAAAGCCCTTTACCCTTATACTGCTGTTTTATTTCTTCCTGAAATTCATTTTCTGTTCTGTCATTTACACCCTTAAATAACCAAAAGATTAATAATAGATATAGAGACACTAGAGACTTCATAGTAGAAAACAAAAGCTTGGTTCTTTCTTTCTTTCTTTCTTTCTTTCTTTCTTTCTTTCTTTCTTTCTTTCTTTCTTCAAGTAGTAACTGTTACTTAGGAACAAGGGATTGGAGAAATTGCTCAGAGTCCAATAGTGCTTGCTACTCTTTCAGATGACCTTAGCTTGGCTCCAGTATACATACTGGGCTCTTACCACTGCCTACAACCATTTCAGTGTATCTAATAACCTTTTCTGGCCTCAGTGGACAACTTTACACATATGGTATGTGCTCACAGAAACATGCCTCATATATATATATAAATGTATGCTGTTAAATTACATATTCTGTAACACAGAAATGGGCTTTTCCAATGCAAGATGATCTCTTAGTTATCTATACTTTAAGAAGTAGTCTGCTGGGCCTGCTGGTGCTCAGAAGGTTGGGGCCGAGATTTTATAAAATCAAAGCCATTGTAGACTACAGTGTGAGTTTGAGGATAGTCTTAGCAACTGAGTAAGACTCTGTTTAAAAAAATTAAAGAGAAATTAAAAATAAAAGTAATACTGAGACAGAGCTCAGTAGTAGTACTCTTGCCTAGCACACATGGGAGACACCCTGGGTTCAGCCATTAGTAAAATATGAGCAGCCTATTTCGTATAAACAGAAGGGTGTATTATCCTAAGACGTTCCATCCTCTGCAATTCGACTGTTGTTATTACTGTAGGTTATTGTTGAGACTGACTCAGCTGATGTTTATAACTGGCCAGTTAGAATGCCTTTTCTTCAGCATGACCTCCGTGGAACTGCTCACTTGGCAGCCAACTGCCTTTTCAAAGTAATGTACCGACAAGATAAGAATAATCAAGTTAAATATTTATTTGAACTCTCTCCAAAATAATTCCTTATGAGACTCAAAGCTGAAAAACAAAATGTAGTGAACAAGTGCAGACAGGCTTTGCTTTCACAACTGAACAGAGCACAGGGCACAGTGTATGGGTCACGAGCTCTGTCCATCACTGTGTCCAGGGCATACTGGACGGTGTATCTGGGGCTTTGATGTATATTTATGTTTCCAGGTGAAGTTTTATCTTTGCTACCAGATATTTATATACACATATGTGAAGACAAGTATATCTATGTCATCTCTATTTAAAAATCTGTATCTCTATATCTATGTCAAGAATACCCATCTATCAAATCTACAGCTGCACCTCGGTGCTTAACGTAATAGCCACAACTATTTATCACTTAGAATGAAGAGTTTATGGAGGCTTTTGTTCGATAATTTCCAGGAGAGAAGATATTAAAGCTGTTATGAGGATATGTTAGAGGGTAAACTGTTGAACACATATGCCTAACACATATGTCATCCCCAGCATAACAAAAACTAGGCATGGTAGTAAATGCTTGTATTCTAAGAGTTCACTTAGGAGATAGGGGCAGGATGATTATAAATTCAAGATTATCTTTGGCCATATATTGCAATTGAGGGTAGTATAGGCAACATAAAACAGTGTCTCTTTTTTCATAAACTAGATAATTTATTTTAGAATCTACAGGATTTCTTGCATACAGTAATACAGAAATTCTTGATGTAAAAATTAACTATTGTAAGTTATATGACAGATTACTATTCAAAACATATGAAAGAAAGTTCCAGAAATGATTATGTAGATGTAAATTATATTTACATTCCATCAGCCTCTTCAGTGCACTCATTAGCTTGCCTGGCAAATGGGAGCAGAGTGTAGACTGTGTAGTCTCACTAGTGCTGGAAAGTAAACAGAAAATGGTGGCATCAGATTCCCTTACGCTGTACATCTATTGGAGTCAGCCTTTGCTTCCTCATAGGAAATGCCTGCTCTGCCATGCACTTCCTGCTCTGCCATGCACTTCCTACTCTGCCATGCACTTCCTGCTCTGCCATGTATGTACTTCCTGCTCTGCCATGTGTGTACTTCCTGCTCTGCCATGCACTTCCTGCTCTGCCATGTGTGTACTTCCTACTCTGCCATGCACTTCCTGCTCTGCCATGTGTGTACTTCCTGCTCTGCCATGCACTTCCTGCTCTGCCATGTGTGTACTTTCTGCTCTGCCATGCACTTCCTGCTCTGCCATGTGTGTATTTCCTACTCTGCCATGCATTTTCTGTTCTTCTATGTGTGTACTTCCTGCTTTGTCATGCACTTCCTGCTCTGCCATGCACTTCCTGCTCTGCCATGTACTTCCTGCTCTGCCATGCACTTCCTGCTCTGCCATGCACTTCCTGCTCTGCCATGCACTTCCTGCTCTGCCATGTGTGTACTTCCTACTCTGCCATGCATTTTCTGTTCTTCTATGTGTGTACTTCCTGCTTTGTCATGCACTTCCTGCTCTGCCATGCACTTCCTGCTCTGCCATGTACTTCCTGCTTTGTCATGCACTTCCTGCTCTGCCATGCACTTCCTGCTCTGCCATACACTTCCTGCTCTGCCATGTACTTCCTGCTCTGCCATGTACTTCCTGCTCTGCCATGTTTGTACTTCTGGCTCTGCCATGCACTTCCTGCTCTGCTATGCACTTTCTGCTCTGCCATGTACTTCCTGCTCTGTCATGCATGTACTTCCTGTTCCTTGTATGCTCTTTAGACAGCAGTCCCAAGCAACTATCTCGCCTTCTAGTGAAGCCATTCCTTCTGCTTTACTTCATTGTTTGTGCTGGAGGGAGAATATTTTTACTTCCCACATTCCTCCTTTTCTTTTTCTTCATAGAATGATGTAAACTATACTTTTCTGACCATTTCATGCTGGCCGTTCTTCACTAAAACTGTTGTTTATGACTAACCTCAAGAACAAGTAGTTTTATTCTTCTAGTCATTCTAGTCAAATGTAGGGTTGGGGGTGATATCCAGGATTTTACAGGATTATTGCTTTTTTTTTTTTTGACATTGGAATTCTTTGTACATGGTACCAATCTATAACCATGTTTCACCACTAAAAATTTTTAAGCATTTTTGTAGCTAACAGATTGTATAACTAGGGAAAATTCTCACATGAATTTCTGTTAAATTTTACAAAAGAACTACAGAAATGTAAGTGGTATCTCCACAGTTTGCAAAGCTCGGCTGTATGCTCTGTGGGATAAGGAAGGACCCAGGGGGCTGTGGCAGAGTGAAGAACAGAAGAGGGGGAGCACATGGTTGTTGGCATGTGATAGTTTGTTTCATTTTATTTATTTTTCTAAGCTGATACATTCTCCCTTCTGATTGGAAAGAAAGGCTTAGAAGACTCAGGAAGCCTGGAAAGTGAAATAACCTAAAAAGTTTAGAACGTTTCAAGGTTTACAAGTCTCCACCTGAGCTTATGTAATCATGAACAACAACTGGAGGGAAGGCAAGAAACACTGGTCTCAAGGCGACTACTACACAGGACATGAACCATGAGCAACTGTTACAGCAGCCGGGGTGGAGAACACACACATGGGAAAACCCCAGCCATTCTGCAGAGGGCAGACCATAGACCAATAGTGCTGCATCAGTGAGAGACTGAGGCTCCCGATAAAACCTCAGTTTAACACATCTTGTGAAAATGTCCTAGCATAGATATTGTGTGAGCCTCCTTGTTGAGGATAAGTTGTTATGGAGCAAGAGAAAACTTAGAAGTCCTAAAAGCAGAGCACTGAAGAAACTGTGGACTTTTTATATAGATCTTCCTATCCTTACCTAGAGCACGCTATAAAATAAAGAGTAAGCATGACTTTGAATTATCTTAGTCTAAAAAAAACATTTTTTCCTCAAACAAAGGCTACCAATTTATTGTGTATTATTCATTTTAAATCAAATAAAAGACTAAAGAAATAATGGATTTTGTAATATTTTGTATTAAAGCATCATAACAAAAATATCATTTCCTTTTTAGTAGTTTTATTTTCTTATCAGAACTTTTATTTTAAGAAAGATCAACTGTACTGGTTAGTCTCAGGAATATCCAGTGTGTCCATTACTTCCCTCATGGAGTGACAAAATATCTTACAGGAAGCAACTCAAAGAAGGAAGGTTTTATTTCAGTTTAGAGTTCAAGGGGACAGTCCATCATGTAAGGGGGAAACATGACAGCAGGAGGTGGAAGTCCATGTCAGGAGGCAGAGAATAGTGAATGCAGATATATCAGTCAAGGTGTTGGTACCACCCACATGCAGAATGACTAACCATGTATGGAAATACTCTCACAAACATGTCAGAAATGTGTCTTTTCTGCAATTATACATCTTGTCCAGTTGACAGAATTATCCATCACTTTTTGTGGTTACCTTAAAGGCCAGACCAGCCAAGAAACACAGCAAATAATCAATTCCTGTCTTGAGGGGTAATATGAAAAACAGTAGTGTACAAGCACTTTAGTGTTATAAATAATCAATTCCTGTCTTGAGGAATAGTATGAAAAATGGTATTGTACAAGCACTTTAGTGTTATCGAATTTAGATTTTTTAATTGCCTTTGCTTATCCACTGTCTAGCTATCCTTCACACTTTTTCATATGCCACTTTAAAAATTACTATTAAATAAAATCATGGCTAGAAATGCAGCTCAGTACTAGAAAACTTGCCTAGCATTGTTCAATCTCCCATGTAGGAGAGAAAAGAAATGGGGAGGGGAAAGTAAAGGAAGGGAAGGAGAGGGTGGGAGTAGAAGAGAACTAGGAAATTATCCATTATTATCACCTACTTAGATCTCTTCATTTAGGAAAGTATTTTTCTAACTTTCTAAGTATTTCTTGGGACCTGCGGTAGTTAATGCTGAATGTCCTTTGGTAGACTCTATAATCACTCATGAAACAAACCTCTGGATATGTCTGTGGAGATTATCTAGACTAGGTCAGCCTCTAAGCCTACCTATGGGTATTATCTTGACTCAGTTAGACCTTGGGTAATATAGTAAGGCCTCTGGGTATATCTTTGAAAAATTAGTTAGGCCTTGGTTATATCTTTGAGGGATTAATTAGAGAATTTTCTCTGGGCATTTTGTAGATATTATAAAGATTAAGCTACCAGGCATTTGTATAGAGTTTATCTAGATATAGTCTCTGAATATACATGTAAAGATATATCTAGATAGTTTATGCTGGAGGCATGTGTGTTGGGATGCCCTAGATTTTAATAGCCTCTAAACACACCTGCAGGGATTATTTTGATTAGATTAAACAGGAGAGACCTAATGTGTAGGAGGCACCTTGCAATAAAATTACAGGTATAAGGAGACCCCAGAGCAAATCTTATTTTTGCCTATTTGTCTTTATCTCTTATTGGTTAATACTGCTGCTGGTGGTGGTGCTCATACTGGTGCTGCCACCTGTTTCTGATGTCAGAACCAGCTTCTTCAGGTTTCCAACCTTGACTAAAGGACAGTCACTTTTCAGGAATCTTTCAGGCCTTCAGCAGCAGATCAAGAATGCTGAGAAACTCCTCTTAATGAGCTGAGCAGACATCAGGTTGACAGCACCTTCATTGCAAGACAACCATTTATTGGACTACCTATGCTCTGTGATGCAGACTGATCTAATGAACTTTTTTATTATACATGTTTAGTCTACTATGAGGTTGTGGTCTATATGCAGATAAGGAGAGGCACAGGTAAGGCAAGGCCTGTGATTGGGCAGTGAAAAAGAAAGGCCGGCTGAGAATTTTAGAGATGGGACAGAGAGTATGGAGGAGAAGAAAAGATGGAGGAAGAGAAGGATGACCCAGATCTATGTGACTTTAAATAGCCACAGGTAGCTATGAATATCTTATAAGGGATGGATAATTATAGGACCTTTTTTCTTATGTAGGTGGGCAGTTTATATCATTATCAGTTGGCTCTGAGTTTATTGTGTGGACATTTTGTGGGGTGAGAATTTACTAATATAAATCTGATTGGTAAATTACAAGCCTATATAGTTTTAATTTTGTTGGGTTACAGGGATTTGGGACAGTTAACCATGAGATGGGTGGATACTGCTGGGGCTAGTCATAGTGGCAGGATCACTGCTGGGGCCAAAGAGTAGCCAGAAATAGTGTATCATGGTGCCTTTTTATTATTTATTGTTTAATGCAGCAGTCTACTGGTTTTGTTCCTTTAGAGAATCAAAATTGATATAAGTCCTATAACTTGTGAACAATTCACACTTATTGTAACTTTTCTAATTTTTTTTTTTTTTACAAAAATACTTTTTGAGGGGTTGGAGAGACAGCTCAGTAAGTAAAGTGCTTACTATAAAAGTACAGGGAATTGATCCCCAGAACCTGTGACAATATGTGTCTATGAACCCAGCACTGGGATAAAGCAGATTCTGGGGACTCACTAGTAGCCAGTCTAACAGAAAAAGTGAGCTGGGGCTTCATGAGCGATCCTTCAAGAGAGATAGGGGAGGATATCTGATGTTGACTTCTGGCCTATACAGAAACTTGTAGGCAAAAATATTTCCACCCTGTCCCCCACACATACTAGACATAGAACATTAAGAGAAATCCTGGTGAGAAATCAGACAGATGACCCCACCTCCAAAAATAATTAGCCTGTCTCCTCTTGATAATAAGTCTTTGTCCTTCCAAATCAGGGTCCCTACTTTTCCTTCCAGACTCTGGACTGAAGTCGAAAGAAGCCTTCCTCTATCAGATGTCCTAAAGTTCCACAGGAATGTTACTGTGTCCTTCCTGAGGAAGGCCCTCCTCCCTGAAACAGTGTGTTCCTTAGACACTCAGAGCCAAGAGTTTAGAAACAGAAAGCATGAGTTTTCCTTGCAGGAGGCTGCTTGTAATGAGAAGAAGACAACTCAGGTGTGCACTGCTTGGTTCCTGAGTATGTGACTTTTCTCTCCTGCAAATTCATAGATGGTGCATATTGTATAACATGTAATTTTTGGTGAGCATTATGTCTGAAGGATGGTACTGTGTCATTTGAGATTCCAACTAGATCCTTGCTACTACTTATGGGAGGCTACCAAACAATTACTTTGTGTCTGTGACTTTTGGGTAAGACAGTGTAATCTAACTCATGGAAGTCCACGTTAAGGCTGGTTACCTGTCAGAAGATCAAGTATTTTGACAGCTATGTAAGATCTGACTTAGCTCACACCTTCTAAGTAGGAAAGGGAAATCCATGCTCAGAAGACATATTGATTCTGCCCAAAATAAATCATTGTTCCTTCCTATGTAAAAGTGAAATATATTTCATTGGCCATTCTCAAATGACAGTGCCTTTATGGGAGCCTGGCAACTGAAAAGCTGGTTAATGATCATTTTTGACCAATGCACCAGGTCATTTTTGGTGAGTGGAATCTGTGCTGCTATTCAGACTATGTCTCTGCTACCATGGCAACTCTGTTTATGTGTTAGTTGCACCACATAGAGGAAGCTGATAAGAATTGATGCCTGAGTCACCTGCCAAGGCAACACAAACATTTCCCCCAGTATGTCCCGTGACCACTGCTTTTGTCTAGTCTTCCACAATCCATTCTACCAGTAGTTTGGCAATGTCTCCTGGGTTCCTCTCAGAGTGATAAAATACCATGTCACAGAAATATAACCCATACTCAAAAGCTCTAGCATGTCCTACATTATGTTTCACATCTATAATAAAGCATCTTCAAACACCAAGGCAATTCGATCAGGGAAGTCTAACAGGAGGCACACCCAGCTAGTAAATCACTCACCTCATTTGAGGGTTATGTATGGCTTAGAAATAGGTGGTGAGGGCTGTGCTTTAGCAAGAAACCAGGGGCCGCTCTTCAGACCCCATAGGCTCATGGGAACAGAGCAGATTATACGCTGCAAATGCTCAAATGCTCCAGCCCCAAGTCTCGGAACCTCACTTTGGATGCTTACATTAGCATATGGGAGCTGGCCAGGCTGAAGCTTTCTTACTCATTAATTTCAGTTCTTAGCTACATTCTCTGCTCTGTATGACTTCTAGCTATAAGGAGTAACGGCAAGGAAATCTGGCTTTCCCATTTTCCGTGAATTAGTAATTAATAGCCCCATGTCTAACATTCTTTCTTCTAGCAAACTATTGGTCTTGAGAAATAGCTACCAGAACCCTCAAAGTCCTTATATTTATTATTTCCTTCTCTGCGTATACATTTAAGTGTCAGTGCATCTCCTTCCATTAGCATTCCTTCCCAGAGAAGGTTTACATTACCGCAAGCTGAAAGACTTGGCTGTTGCTGCACAGCACCGGCTTATTCATGCATCATCTCTCATGGACAGTGCCATTTTTATTGCAAGGCAGCTGGGCACCACATGGTGCTTTGGCTCCTGCTCCCTAGGATCGAGCCTGGAATTGGCGAGAAGAATGTTAGAAGTAATTACCATGTGGGTGCTGTGATGTACCAACCGCTCTACATGTGACCAGGGCGTGTGCTATGCTAACTCTCTAGACCATTGCCCGTTGGCAGCTCAAGATGGCATGTCTCAGCAAGTTCAGAAAGAGCTGTTTCACCTAGCGTTATGGTATGTTTTCAGACACGGCCTGCACTGAATGGCTTTTCCATGCAGAAATGGCGAAGGTTAGGACATATGTGAAGGGTGATCTGGCTCTGAGTTCCCCATGAGTTTCGATCGTGCTTTTGTTGCAATTATGTCTCAGGTCAATGTTTTTCCTGTCAGTTCCCACAAGGTGTTGGTTTAGGAGAGCACCACCGTATGAATCAGCTATACTACCTCTGCATATATGTTTAGAATATTCGATACGGAACCACAGAGATGGGCATAACCATCCACACGGACTGGAACACACAAAACCAAAACCTAGAACCATCCTACAGTTTCATCAGGGGAGGAATGTGTGATCAAAATGTGGTAAATGTATGCTGTAGGATTTTATAAAATTATAGAAGTAAAAATTATACAGAAGAATGAAATCCTGACATTTTCAGGAAAATGAATGGAGCTGCAGAGCATCATATTAAGTGAAGGAAACCAGACATAGAAAGACAAATAGTGTGTGCTTTCTATGTGGATTCTACATTATAATTTGATATATTTGAATGTATGGATGCCTATGAGGTTTGCATCAGAGACCCAGGAAGGGGACCATTAAAGGAGGAAAGTGGACTGTAGGCAGAGGAGACAAAAGTAAAAAATGTGGGGATGATAAAATATATGGCTTGAGAACAGAGTGGAAGTTACTGGGTGGGGGGCAGAGCAGCAGGAGGGGAGCAGAGGAGGGGATGCAGGGTCCACAAGAGCAGCCTGTGTGAAATACTACAGGGAAACTCATTGCTTTGGATGCTAGCTAAAAACAAACAAACAAATATAAATAAATAAATAAATAAATAAATAAATAAATAAAAGCATTTGTAGGTAAGTCTACTGCCCATTGCTACTTAGCTCAGATGTATGTATCAAACTGGATAGAAAATTCCCTGGAGAAATCTCATACAAAAAATTTTGGAATTAAGCAAAGTATAGATTGACCCTCCGTCTGGCTGTCTGTGTTTGGGAGCCTCAGAGAAGCTTAGACTTTGGAGGCCACATTTTTCTTAAGAATTTCTTTAAATTGCAGTGTGGGGTTGGGTTAGTGATCAGGTATAGAAAGATTGCCAAAGTTAACTACAGTGTATACTGTATTTGTCTGAACAGATTTTTATTAAAATATCAAAATTATTATAACCTATTTATCATTATAAACACAAGTTTTTCTGTTGCTCTTGTTAAAAATCTCATTACTTAGGCTCCAACTTTATGATCCATGTGTGATGACGATTGTGTCAGCTTGACTTGGCCACAACACTAAGATGCTTTGTTAAACACTAGCCTAGATATTGAACATAAACTATTTTTTAAAGGAGACTAAAAAGGAGATTAAAACATTCCACGGTTGGTAAAAATGCTTTTTTTAAAAATCATGATGACCTGTGTTTGATTCCCCAGGAACCACATAAAAATGAATATAGTAGTTTATGTGTGCTCCAGAGCATGTGAGGAAGCAGAAGGAATCCTTTTGGGGTCCAGAAAGAAGAGTCTCTGTGTCTTTCAAAACAGCCTGATTGACCAAGTACAGACCTGAAAGAACTTCTCAAAACAAAGCAAATGGCTGCTGAGAAACAATATCTGATATTGCCCTGTGGCCTACACACACACACACATACACACACACACACACACACACACATACACATACATACATACACACACAAGTCAAATTTGAACCAGCATATTTCAGTAAGAAGACCCTCCATTAGTTAGAAGGAAACCTTGAAAGAGAAAGATGGAGCTTCATTAAAGGACACATTTGATTACAGATCCCAGCTAAGGATCAATATTCCCCAGTCCTTAGCCTGCTGAGACGCCCTGCAAAGTTCAGACTTGGTAGTCATAATGTACATACATTAGGCCATTCCTCCAATATGTTCTCTCTCTCTCTCTCTCTCTCTCTCTCTCTCTCTCTCTCTCTCTCTCTCTCTCTCTCTTTCTCTCTTTCTCTCTTTCTCCCTCTCCCTCCCTCTCTCTCACCATAACCCCCCTACCTCCCTCCCTCCCTCCCTCTTTACCTACCTCCTCTCTCACACACACCCTTGGTTCGTCTTCACAAACACGGTATTTAATGTTTATGAGCTCATAAACCTAAATATTAGGCCAACATATAAAAAACAAATTTTCCTATAGACCAGAAAGAGTGGATTTTTCTCTCAACACATATTTTGAAACAGAATATTGAATCTTTTCTAAAAGACTTAAAATATATTTATATTCAATTAGTATCAAAATTGGATTAATCAAAAATTTAAAACTAGAAACATATCTAGATTATTTTTATATTATCTGTCAGTCATAGGCTAAAATATTAAATAAGAGCAGGAATTTTACCAGTCATCAACATTATCTATTGAATTTATTGTCTTTTAGAACAAATGTGGCACTAATTATACAATGGTCCATTTTAATAACAGATTATATGTGACCAAAATCATAATTTATAAGTTAGAATACAAATCTGAAAAACTTCAAATCTTTTGCCTAAGAAGCAAATGAGTTGGAAATGCAGAAGAAATAAGGAATATGTTAAGAGTGTAGAGACTTACACACGACCAAACTGAGGAGAAAAAGGGGCGATTGGCCAGGAGGGTCTATGAGGGGATATTCTGGCACCCAGACATAGCAGTCACAGGGGAGAGAAGCAAAGGAGCCCAAACAGTGCATATACACACAAGAGCTGAGCTAGGAAAGGGTGTGAGACTGTTGATAAACAGAGGAAAATGAACTAACTAGACAGAGATCAGGGCACTTCAGCTGATCAACAATGTCAAGCCAAACCCTGCTTGTTTTTTCTCTCTTTTCTTTCTCCTCTTCTTCCTCCCCCTCCCTCTCCTCCTTCCCTCCCTTTCCCTTCCTCCCTTCCTCGCTTCCCTTTTTTTGTCTTCCTGTCTTATTGTTTCCTTCTCTCCTTTATCATCCCTTCTCCTTTCTCTTTCTTTCCTTTTTGTCAGACAGGATTTCAGTTGACATTCAGGATGGCCCAAAACTCACTAAGTAGCTAGGGCTGACAATTCTCTTTGACTCAGTCTCTCAAATGAGAGGATTTCAGGCATCTGACCAATAAGTGCTTCTTAGTACTTCTTATATGTTTTATCTTAGTTTCCTTTGTGTGTGTGGAGGGTGTGTCTGTGTCTGGTTGCTGGCATAGGAGAGTGCCCATGGAGGCATCCCGAGTTACAGTTATAAGCCACCTGATGCAAGTGCTTAAACTCAGGTCCTCTGCAAGTGCTCTTAAATTCGGAGACATCTTTCCATCCCCCTGATAGCTGATTTCTTAAGAGAAACAACAGACATCAAACACTATGCTGTAGAAATAAGAATCTACAAAGTACCCTTCTATTCGAAACATAGTTAAAATACCCAAAGATCTGTTAAAAAAATTGAGTCCAGGTAAAGAGAAAGAAAATCAAGAATGAAAGAATAAATTAAGGCTAGCTGCACAGGCCTGATCCTGGTTTCCAGTTCCCTAGAAAAGGAACCAGAGATGGAGGGAAGAGGAAACCATGGCTTGTGTTGTTGCAGTGCAGAAAGTAAAAAAGTCATGATAACAAAAGAACAAAATTTCAGCGACAGCAAATACAGCTGAACTGTTTATGACTGTGGTGAGACACAGGTCCACAATCAGTCTAAGAATTATCAAATCTTCAGTGTCTGAACAAGCTCCGAAGGAACTAAAAGGGAAAGGATGCTCATATCCAGAGAGCTCTAGAGGAAACATTAAGCAGAATTAAAAATGTTAAATCTTACAAAAAGTAATTCAAGAGAGCCAAAGAATATAGTCAGGCTGAAGGTCAAAGAGTTGATTGAAATGCAAAATAGATATCCGGAAGGACTGGAAAGCTGGTGTAATTCCAGTGGTGTGGCCTAACAATTTAGATAGAAAGTGTGTTTTAAGGAACAAACATTGGTGTGCATTAAAAGGGGCATTTCTATTGATTAAAAAAAGACCAGTCACATGATATAGCATTCATATTGAAATGCTCCTAATAACATATATCTAGAGTACATAAATCATGCTAGTTCGGGAAAAAGATAGGGCAAATCCACAAAATCAGATCCTTTAATTCAATTCTCTCAAAAAACTGATAAAACTCACAGACCTTAAGTCTCACTGGAAATCTCATTTGATGAATACCAAAAAGAGGTAAAGGTATTGCCATAAATCCTGACCACCTGCATTCAGTGCCTAGAATCCATGTGGTTCAAGGAGAAACCAAATCCCATGGGGTTTTGTCCAAAAAGCAATTGTCTGGTGCCTTTGCATTGTGTCTGCAAATTGCAGCAGCTCTGAGCAGCATCCAGGAAGTCTTCTTTCCTGCTTTTGAACCTGAAATTCTCCCACAGATGTCCTATCAACATCATGAGCATTATCTTAGTTCCTCTGCCATTTGCTAACAATGGCTGACAGCTCTGTCACTATCTCAATGTCTCCCCAACTGTCCCTTTCTGCCCTTGCCTTCATGAGGCAGGCAGCACTGCATGGGGTCCCTGAGGCTAAGTGGGCTGGCTGTATCTCAAAGTGCCCAGTAAGCACCTTCTCTTCTTTTCTGCCTTGTGTTTTCCCACAATGAACCGTCCTTTCTGGTTCTATGGGAAGACCATTTCTCATTTCAAAATCCACATTCTTATTTAGCACAGCTGATAGAGTGCTCACCTAGCAAGCTTAAAGAAATAACACGATTGCATCCCGAGGCTGCACCAGGCACAGGGGCTCCGGCCTGAAGTCTCAGCAGGAAAATTAAGGGTTGAAGGTCATCTCTGTATAAATAAAACCACATCTCAAAAATTAAATACATGAATGAATAAATAAACAGTTCTCTGTATTAAGTCTTTGGTTTATGTTGGAAAACATGATTTATAGCCAAATGCCCGTGTGTATGTGTGTGTGTGTGTGTGTGTGTGTGTGTGTGTGAGAGAGAGAGAGAGAGAGAGAGAGAGAGAGAGAGAGAGAGAGAGAGAGAGAGAGAATGTTCTCTGCAAAATTATGCTTTCAACAAATGATTTAAATTGGGGATTCTTTGTAATATAGAGATAAAAAAACATAACATTTTTTTAAAACTTGGGTGGTCCTTTCAGAGTCCTGCTTGAATTTTGGATCCTGGTAGATCCAAATGCACAATCCAAACAGTGATTTTCAACAGTGAAAGGAAAGAGAAATATTTAAAGATTGAAAGGGAGGGAAGAGGAGAGAGAGACAGGGAGAGAGAGAGAGACAGGGAGAGAGAGAGAGACAGGGAGAGAGAGAGACAGGGAGAGAGAGAGAGACAGAGAGACAAAGAGAAACAGAGAGACAGAGATAGGAGACAGTACACTTTTCTTTCAATGCCTTCTGAAAGAGAAGAATCTGTTTTATAAGGAAGCCATTGTTATGATTTTGAGAGCCTCTTTGCTTTCCCATGTCCACTCAGTGCGCTGAGACGTTAGGTAAAGAAAGACAGGGTCCTCCGAGGTCTTACAAAGTGAGACGTTCCTATTCATCTGAGTGGGGTTTCACTGACAGGCACACTCCCCAGCTATGCAACCAGAAGTGCAGGGAAGCTGGCTCATCCCCAGCAGAGTCTTTGTCATGAATTCTGGTTTTTGAATTCCTTAGAAATGTCTCCCTTTTTGGTGGTGGCTTCTAGTGCACGTCTCAATACAGACAGACTACTAGAGCCACTGATAAGCAAAAGCTTCACATTGGAGGAAAGAGAAAGGTATCATCAGACTGCCGTTGCCAGCCACCTGTCTGCATGAGAGTACCCACCTCTAATACCCACACAAAAGCTCGGACCTGAACCGGGAAACCCGTGGCATCTGCCTCCTAGCATCCTGTATCAAGTGCACCATTTTCTTTGGTTTTGTTTCTAACTCTTTCTTCCTTCTGCCTCTTTCCCTTTCCTTTCTTGCCCAGACTGCATGCAGGTCTGCAGAACTGAGCCCATGCTCTTGGCTTCTCTCCAAGTTTTCATGCAGATCTGACCTCTTGCAGGAGCTTCAGGAGCAAGGCTTAGAGTCATGTCCTTGTTCTCTCCTTTGCTGAAAGCTCAAGGCCAGTCCCGCGGTAGATAGAAGCGTAGCTGGACACAGGGGCCAGCAGTTTAACACCAGCATGGGTTGCAGCACAGGCCAGCCCCTGAGCAAAGTAAGGAACTTGTGTTTGCAGCTCTCTGTCCATTTTCTTCTGAAACTGCCACTCAGCACTGCCATCTCCGACAGCTGTAGGAACTGTGCACTCGAGTTACACAAAAACTGACTTCCCGAATAATCTCATATGTTTTACATTTACATTTTATATAAATTTTATATTTTCACATTTATATATTAACTTGTATTAGGTCATGTTCACAGTTACCTTGGGAAACGTGATCCTGAGCCACATGTGAGGTACGGAGTTCGTCCTAGCTCTATCCCAGCTGTTCTAGGCATCCGTGCTGCTGTGGGTCAGTCAGCCACGCCACTGCTTTGTCCCTTGATGCTGCCCCTAAAATAACGGTGCTGCCAGGCTCCAGAGCGTATCCATCCATCCATCCCTAAATTTTTGGTACAGTTTGAGTCCTCCTCATCTAGAATACTTGTAACCACGAGTGATTCATATATGGCCTTGCTTGTGTGTACATAATAAACTCAGGAAGTGAGCAACATCTAAACTCATAAATCAAGCGGGTTTCATCTATACCTCATACACAGAGCCCTGCAGTAATGTGTAAAATATGTTTGATAATT
Source organism: Micromys minutus (assembly GCF_963924665.1). Taxonomy (NCBI): domain Eukaryota; kingdom Metazoa; phylum Chordata; class Mammalia; order Rodentia; family Muridae; genus Micromys; species Micromys minutus. The sequence goes on from NC_137974.1 coordinate 86,011,503, forward strand.
CTGTAGAGAACATGTTTGATAATTCTTTGTGCAAGGTAAAGGTTATATCCACCTAACCATCAGAGTAGCCTCCAAGAGAAGGACCTATTGCTTGTCATCACAGTCTTTTTGTCTCTGAATATATACGCCACTACCAAATGGCCATTTAGTCAGAATTACTCCCACATAAGTACTGAACATAGGAAAGTATCGTGCCCCACAAGAAGAGTGAGAATCATGGTTAGGGTACCTAAGCAATCCATTGTATCAGCAAGAACAAACAGCAACAGCACAGCAGCCCCCCCCCCCCAACTCCATTTCAGATGCTGCAATTTGATTCACAAGTTACTTACCACACCTAGCATTTTATTTTGATTTGCTTCTATGTTTTGAGAAGAAACGTCAGAGGTAATTGAGGGATCAAGATGTTTGATTCCTCCAGGGATAAGGAGGCATCTGCTGGGTGGCTCTTGAGACTATTTCTCCTAGAGTTGTTTTTGTCTTAGCATCTCTTTTGGATTCCATAAACTTATTTGAAATCTTAGGCAGCCGAGGCTTCTCTAGTCTTCACATGTTTTCAACACATTGTCACTGGCATTTTTCCACAGTGTTGACAATGTCATCATAATGGTCTCTGTTACCATGATCTGATCGGTTTATTCAGAACTATCCCAGTCCATGAACTATACCTGTTTCCATCTTTAGAAGTGACTTATCCCTTAATAAACTTTGTTCCTACCTCTTCCACTTGCCTCTGGAACAATCCCTTGTTCTAGGACACAAGAACCTTGAAATTCAGTGGGTACCCTCTGACCCAGATCCACATCTGTAACAACAGTCTAAATATTTGTAAAAAGAGTTCCAGCTGTTAGAATAAAGCCTATTGGTCCTCCTCCAACCGTGCATTCCTGTGAGAATCACATACCGCATGTGAGTAGGAGCTTCTAGTCCAGACCTGGGAGCAGGAGCCGCCTGTCAAGATGTTTTTTTCAGTCTACTCAGGATAATGCTCTTTGCCTTCCCTCCCTGCCTTTGTGTTGTCAAAGCAATGGGCTCATAAGAAATTTGCTTATTGGAAATTTCCAGAGTGCATCTTTTGTATATTATAATAGATTGATAGTGATGCTTGGCTGAGGTATTAGAATGCCCCAGGACTTTCAACTCCTGTACACTGTTGGTTTGTTTGGCTGTAGACAATGTTTTTCAAAAGCAATGGCACTGGAGCAATGGTCTCCAAGCATCATCAACCTTTTCTGGCATGAGATTTTCAGCAGCAGTAACTGACATACTCTTGATGGGGTTTCTCTGCTGCTTTATCTGCAGCAGGTGTTTTATCTCCAACTCTTTAATCACGTGACAAGGGCTGGAAGGATGGCTCACTCGGTAAAGTTCTTGCCGTGCAAACATGACTGCCTCGATTTAGATCCAAGCATCCATTCAAAACAGCTAATGATGGTGCGTGCCTGTAATCCTGTACTGGGGAAGTAGTAACTGTAGAATCCCTGAACAGTCTTTGGGAAGAAAGTCTAGCTGAACCGGTGACCTCCAGGTTCAGTGAGGGATTCGATCTCAAAATATAAAGTGGAGAATGATGGAGGAATCATCTCTGACTACAAGCACATACACTCACACATGTGCAAGCACATACACTCACACATGTGGAAGCATATACACTCACACATGTGCAAGCATATACACTCACACATGTGCAAGCACATACACTCACACATGTGCAAGCACATACACTCACACATGTGCACATGTGCCAGCACACACACAAATACACACATACAAATTTAATGCCATAAGTTTTTAAAATCCTGTAATCTCACTATAGTAAAACACCCATATTCCCCCACGAGATTTTGGCTTATCACACTAGCCTTTGTTTTATTTCATGATCCATATGCTGAATTCATTGGCTTCTTTGATTTATAACAAAGGCCAGGCCTTCACTTCTGGTTTCATTAGGGACTTTTCTTTCATTGTTTTCTTTTCAACACTTTCAACACATAATATAGACGACTTATTCTTTGAGTGGTAATTCAACTCTACAGTCTTATGTAAGATGAGTTTCACACTAAACCACCCTTTATTTTTGCTAGAATTTTATCTTCTATGCATGAATTTAAATGTTTCTTACTCACTGATGCTCCCCAGGTTTACTTGAACTCCCCACCAATTTGTTTGTAAGATTATAATACATAAGACAATACAAAAGGAAGGACAGAAGGAAGAGAGGGAGGGAGGGAGGGAGGCAGGGAGGGAGAGAGGCAGGGAGGGAGAGAGGGAGGGAGAGAGGGAGGGAGAGAGAAAGGGAGGGAGGGAGGGAGAGAGGGAGGGAGAGAGGGAGGCAGGGAGGGAGGGAGGCAGGGAGGGAGAGAGGGAGGGAGGGAGGGAGGGAGGGAGAGAGGGAGGCAGGGAGGGAGGGAGGGTGAGGGATACTGGGCATGGTCTATTTGCGTTTTGCTTTGCCCTTGTTGCATTCAACTGGCCCATGGACTATTTTATTACTTTTTTTCATTGTGCTCCTGAGCAGAGGATTCTAGTATTACAGGAGAAGGCACATCACAGCTGCCGGGGTCTGGAAAAGGCTCTTTTACCTATGACCTGATATATGAGGTTGGATGTGGAGTACTGCATAAATAACAGCTTGTTCCTTTGGGGGATTTATGAGGCTCATTAGGCTTCTGTTCTTGTTTAACCACAAGTCTCTTCTTGGGCAGTATAAAACTAGTGATTTACTACTTGGGAATGAATTGTAATTTTGAATTTGGAGTTTTTGTGCTGTGCTCTATGTGTATGTGTTTGTGTGTGTGTGTGTGTGTGTGTGTGTGTGTGTGAGAGAGAGAGAGAGAGAGAGAGAGAGAGAGAGAGAGAGAGAGAGAACAAACTTAGCTAATAGAGTATTTCTAAACTGGCTGTGAATTAAAAGATTTACTGATTTGTGGGGAAGGATCAGCAGAACCGAGAATGACTTGCTTTACCTGTATGTTTTACAATATTGTCAGTTACTGAGCATTTCCGGTATTTCCTACCTTGCTTTGAATTCATGTCATTTATCTTCTATTTCCTAAACTTTGTTATTGTAGAAGGTATTAGCTCTGGAGGCTGAAAAGTGATGGCTCCTCCTCTTTTTATTGCCCTTCCTCTTCTCCTCCTCCTCTTCCTTCTCCTCATCCAGATCCCAGAACATAGCTGAGAATAACCCTGAACTTCTAATCCTCCTTCATTTATATCTCAAGTGCTAGGACTATAGATGTGAGCCACCACACAATGTTTAAACAATACTGGGGATCAAACCCAAGGTTCCATACATGCTAGGAAGCCCTCTACCAATTGAACCACATCCATTGCCTTGGGGAGTGACCCCCAGTGAATTGCATGGCTAATTCCCGCTGTTATCGTTCTAATCCTGAATGTCCTTCTCTCCAGGGTCATATGAAGATGATAGGTTTCCAGCTTCATAATGTTTCAAAACTTCAGAATCCATAGTATATCAGATCTGCCAAATAGAAGGACATCACTGGGAATGCCACAAGGCCATATCAACCACAGGTTCTGTGCTGACCTCTCTATTTCCTGGCCAATGACCTTTGAAAAATAGCCACTCTCTGCCTCTCTGTTTCTGCTGCCCTGAAGCTGAGCCTTTCTAACCCTATTTTTTTTCTACCATTGTGGACTGAGTCCTTTTAACTGTGAACCCTCCCTCTGCCCTTAACTTTTTACACAGCAATGGATAGGTAGCAAACACCTTTGCTTAGCTAAGGTTGCATCCTGCAAGCTCACTATCTTCTAGCTCATTCGCTTAATAGAATGTTGGTGCTGTTCCCCTAGCTAGAAGAGAAAGCTCATAGATCTGCAGTTATTCTAAGAGATGAAGTAACATTTCTTGTCTCCATTCACAGGGATTGTCTGTCTTCAGGCTCCATTACAGCTTCAGAATCAGCTTTTGAGTGTTAATAACAACCAACAAACAAGTTTTAATGTTTAAGTTTTAATGTTTAAGGTGCTGGAAATTAGTTTGAGTCTGAGCAGAAAGAGTTGATTTGTGCATGTGTGTTTATATGTGTGAGTGTGTTTGTGTGAATGTGTGTGAGTGTGTGTGTGAATGTATGAGAGAAAGAGAGAGAGAGAAAATTCCATCATTTCCAAAAAACTCAAAACATTGATAAGCATCTAAACCATAGAACTGCTTTATGATAGAGGACATAGCATAAAAAAGAAAGTACCTTCATTATTATTAAAAAGGTAAATGGGTTGCACAGAGTTAGTAGAAAGAAAACCCTCTTTTCTAGAATAGGGAAGAGTTAATCATGCTCCCCACCCCCACCCCCACCCCCACCCATGAAGGGGCCTTGATTTCAGTTATAATTAGCAAGAACACAGCAAGGAAATGGCCCTGCAGCCACTTTCTTTTTTTCTTTTTTATTGGATATATTTTATTTACATTTCAAATGTTATCAGCTTTCCTGGTTTCTTCTCCATACCTCCCATCCCCTACCGTCTCCCCCTGCTTCTATGAGGGTGTTCACCTACCCACCCAACCCCTCCTGCCTCCCCACACTGACATTCTCCTACACGGGGGCATCAAGCCTTGGCAGGACCAAGGGCTTCTCCTCCTATTGATGTTCAACAAGGCCATCCTCTGTTACATATGCAGCTGGAGCCATGGGTCCATCCATGTGCACTCTTTGGATAGTGGTTTAGTCCCTAGGAGCTCTTCTTGGTTAGTATTGTTGTTCTTACAGGGTTGTAAACCCCTTCAGATCTTTCAATCCTTTCTCTAACTCCTCCATTGAGGACCTTGTTCTCAGTTCAGTGGTTGGCTGTGAGCATTCACCACTGTATTTGTCAAGCTCTGGCATAGCCTCTCAGGAAACAGCTATATCAGGCTCCTGTCAGTATGCACTTTTTGGCATCAACAATACTGTCTGGATTTGGTGGCTTATATGGGCTAGATACCCAGGTGGGGCAGTCTTTGGATGACCTTTCTTTCAGTCCTACTCTGAACTTTGTCTCTGTATTTCCTCCTAAGAATATTTTTGTTCCCCCTTCTAAGAAGGCCTGTCGTCTGTGAATTGTATCTTGGGTTTCCTGAGCTTTTGGGCTAATATCCACTTATCAGTGAGTGCACATCATGGTGGTTTTCTTTTCTTTTTTTCTTTTTTGTACGTGTGTGTGTGTGTGTGTGTGTGTGTGTGTGTGTGTGTGTGTGTGAAGGAGAGAGAGAGAGAGAGAGAGAGAGAGAGAGAGAGAGAGAGAGAGAGAGAGAGAGAGAGAGAGATTGGGTTACCACACTCAGGATGATATTTTCTAGATTCATCTATTTGCATAAGAATTTCATGAACTCATTAGCTGAGTAGTACTCCAATGTGTAAATGTACCACATTTTCTGTATCTATTCCTCTGTTGAAGAATAGCTAGATTGTTTCCAGTTTCTGGTTATTATAAATAAGGCTGCTATGAACATGGTGGAGCATGTGTTCTTGTTGTATGTTAGAGCATCTTTTATGTATATGCCCAGGAATAGTATAGCTGCATCCTCAGGTAGTACTATGTCCAATTTTCTGAGGAACCTCCGGACTGATTTTCAGAGTGGTTGTACCAGCTTACAATCCCACCAAAAACGGAGGGGTGTTCCTCCTTCTTCACATCTTTGCCAGCATCTGTGGTCACCTGAGTTTTTGATCTTAGCCATTCTGAGTGGTGTGAGGTAGAATCTCAGGGTTGTTTTGATTTGCACTTCCCTGATGACTAAAAATATTGAACATTTCTTTAGGTGCTTCTCAGCCATTCGATATTCCTCAGTTGAGAATTCTTTGTTTAGCTCTGTACCTCATTTTTAATAGGATTGTTTGATTCTCTGGAGTCTAACTTCTTGAGTTCTTTGTACATATTGGATATTAGCCCGCTATTAGATATAGGATTGTCAAGGATCTTTTCCATTCTGTTGGTTGACATTTTGTCCTAATGACAGTCTCCTTTGCTTTACAGAAGCTTTGCAATTTTATGAGGTCCCATTTGTCACTTTTTGATGGTCACTTTTATCACATCACAGCTACCAAGTGACTCAAAAGTTACATTTTATGACTTAAAACTAAATTTTATATATTGGAAAACCAATACATTTTATTTCATGATGGCCCAGATTCAACTTTGTGTAATATTCTTGGCCAATCTAAACCTGCTTTTCAAGCACGTACCTCTGGTGCTTAGAGACTGAATAAAACAAGCATGGGCACTCTTACAGGGAACACAATTTAGTTGCAAGTGAACAAAAAGTTAAAATAAAACTTCTAGAAATGTGGTGGGAAACAGCTCTTAGGCAGAGTGGTGATTCTTCATGTGTTTAGGATTGCTTTCATCCAGATCAGTAATGATACATGTCTTGCTTCTCTAACAATAGTTGGTGTTGCTTTTATAATGCATGCATGCCTAAACACTACAATGCTACGTGTTGGACATGGCTGTTAGTCCTGTTCACAGTGAACACCTTCCTCTCAGTCCCTCTTATGTAACTCATCTTTGAACTTTTGGGAATTCCAGGCATGAACAAGACCAGCAGGTGTGGGCTGCTTATATATACAGGTTTGTTTCGGTTGTAAAGAAAACAATGTAGCCATCACAGGAAGGAGAGTAGATGGTCATCTGGAAGGGACAAGTTGGTGAGTTTTTGTTTCTATTCATCTTCCCTACTCAGTCTCAACATATCAAGCTTCTTCACTGATGAATGTCTTCAAATCTAGCCATACATAACAATTTTCTTGTTTACTTACCTCCTAGTACTGTTTTAAAAATGAATATAAAGCAAGTAGATGTCACATATCTAAGCAACATTTCATGTTGAAAAGTTAATTCAAGTTTCTTACAGCAAAATTAAAATTCTAAAACTATTTCAATGACACAAGAGATTGCTCTATCAGTAAAGTGCTTAATATTCAAGAACAAGGACTTGAATTTGGTCCCTAAGAATTTATAAATATCAAGACATTTGGTATACACATGTAGTCCCGCACTGGGGAGACAGAGACAGAGCATCCCTGCATCTTTCTGTCTAACTAAATCAAATAACTCCAGGTTTAATGGGAGTTCCTATCTCAAGAACTAAGAGGTCTAATGGCATGGCTCAGTTAAAGATGCTTGTTCTGCAAGCAGATCTAAGTTGAATACTAGAGATCCATGTAAAAGTGGAGGGAGACAACCAAGTCTACAGAGTTGTTGTCTGGCCCCCACACTCATACCAGAACACATAGTATGTGTGCTTGCCCCGCCCCATACACAAAGAAAGAAAAATTTAGCCAAGAAACATGATGAACAAGTTTGCTTATATTTTAAAATATCTTTATAAATAATTGTGTGTGTCTGTGTGATTGTGAATTTTCCTTGTCAGCTTGTCTGTATTTGAGATCAGTGGGGAAACATACTTCTGAGAGTGTCTGTGAGAGAAGACCAGCTCTAAATGTGGGCAGTACCACCCAATGGGCTCATGTCCTTTGCTGAATGAGTAAGACCCAGGGAGCCGGCCGGCAGCACTCCTCTCTCATGCTCCAGACTGTAGAAGCAATATGCCAACTTGCACTCTGCCACCATCATGACTCCCCAGAAAATGGGTGAATACTGTGAGCCAAAATAAATCCTCTCTGAAAACGTTCATTGTCAGAGATCCGGTTTCAGTAAAAAGATGGGCAACCAAATCAGCATGTATATGCCATGCATACAAATTCAGCAAATGCAGCTCTCAATTCAAAACTTTCGTTTCCATACAGCCTGGAAGAGATGTTTTCTGTAGATCCCAATATTAAATAGGTGGCAATGAGAGAGATGTTCTACAAGACTTCTTATTGTCACGAGGGATCTTCATGCTGTGCAACCAAGACTCTTCCTGACACTTCGCATCTGTCACTGCCACTCAGTGCCCTAGCCTCTCCCAGGTAGAGCATCTGTCCAGCTGCTTTGGAATGATTCTGTCCTATAATTGCAAAGTGGGTGCTTCTCCACATTGTCACCTCCCTCTGAGTTAATCCCCTCTTCCGTTCACTGCAGGTGGCCTGCCACACAGTTTGTGTCCTCCTGACTCCACCTTGTCCTGGCTTCCCAGATATCTCTTCAGGGAATCATTCTTTGAAACCTCTCTTGATCTGCTCATTACTTCCTGGCGTTGCAGATAGCCATCAAGTTATTTTTTGATACCTGCTTTCAGACTGAAACAGTGTGAGGTTTTTGTGTGACTCTTTCTAGGGGGCATTTTTTTTAAAGGAAACAGAGTATTAATGAAAAGGAACTGGCCATGTCTGGCTGAGGTGAAAAAGAGATGTGGCAATTAAGAGAGTTCTTTTCTTACAGGGAGTCAGTGTGACTCCCACAAAAACAGGGGATTCATCTTTGTGTAAACTCCAGGGAGTGTTTTCGGTGTGCCCCAAATTAAACTTCTCCAATATTTTCAAAAATGCCTATTATTAAAACAATATTTGTGGCTGTTGAAGATTAACATGTTTCTGAAAGATTATGGGATACTGGACAATAATGGTGCAGTGCTGAAAGTTCAGTTGAAGATGTTTCTAAAAAGACATATTAGAAACAATGACTTCATGAAATTCCTAGGCAAATGGATGGAACTAGAGACTATCATCCTGAGTGAGGTAACCCAATCACAAAAGAACACACAAGGTATGTACTCACTGATAAGCAGATACTAACCCCAGAAAGCTCTGAATACCCAAGAAACAATTCACAGACCTTATGAAGCCCAGAAAGAAGGAAGGCCAGAATGTGCATACCTCAATCTTTCTTAGAAGGGAGAACAAAACACTCACAGGAAGAAATACAAGGTCAAATAGAGGAACAGGGATTAAAGAAAAGAATCACTCAGAGGCTGCCTCACCCAGGGATCCATGCCACCAAACCTAAACACTACTGCTGATGCCAAGAAGTACTACCTTGGGAAAATGGGCCCTCCCTGGACCAAGGCCTCTGTTCACATTGATGCCAGACACTGCTATCTTCAGCTACATATACAACTGAATCCATAGGTCTCTCAGTGGTGCTCAGTGGTTACTGGGAGTTGTGGAGCTTTTCGTAAACTGGGCGTGAGGACAGAAGCAGTTGGAAGTTCAGAGTCATCCTTGGCCACGCAGTGATTTTGAGGTCAGCCTGGGTATATGAGACTCCTCTTAAAAAAGGAGAAAAAAGAAAAGACAGCATTTTAAATATGAAAGGGCCTGTTGTTCTCTATGTCCTCTTCTCTTGCTTTCTTTCCCTGTGGAAACTGAGTCCCCTCTGGCCTATTCACCCTCATCCTCAGGAGCCTGGGCTGATATTTCCTTCAGGGCACGTCTGAAGTAATGAATTCTTCTAGCTTCTATTTGTTTTAAAATGTCCCTATTTCATTTTAATTTTAGAAGAATTTCTACTGGTTATAGAATTCTGGTTTGAAATGTTTTTTTTTTTTTTTTCTTTCGGTATTTTCATCTCTCCTTCTGATGTCCTAAGGCTTACATTGTTCCTGATGAAAACTAAAATCATTTTTACACATTTGTTTTCCTACTCATGTTTATTTTCACTGCTTTTAAGGGATTTTCTTTGTTAACAGGGCTTCTCACAAATCAGACTCTGGAAGCTCTACTTGTGTTTGTTGTATGTGTGTTAAATCAGAATTTATGCTATATATTATGATGCTTATTGGTAAATTTTGAAAGCGAAAGAATACTTTTCAAATGTTATTTCTGTCCTAATGCTGTGTTAATATAGGTAGGAACACTTGGGTCTCCTTCAGTACCATGTCTCCTGATTTTCACATGTTTTTCTCCGGTGTCTAGCTGTCCGGAAACTGCATTTACTGACAACTTGAGTTCAGGCTTTTCGGTTTGAGCACCTAGAATCTGAGTTTAAACACTTTTCAGTTTCCAGTTTTCTGATCGCCTTCCCTGTTACTCATTGCTTTGTTTCTTCTCTCCGGTCACCTTGTTTCCTGGTCTGTTGTCACAGAAACACTGGGTCTTATTCCTTCTTTGTCTGTCTAGTCATTGGAACTAAAATGTCTGGGACTAGTCAGGGTTCGGATTTCAGTTTCTGGGTTCCGTGCAATGCTGTTCGTTTTTCAGGCTGCGTGTGGATCTTGGAACTTGTGATGCTTCTGTTTCTGCTTCCCATGTCTGCGGTCCCAGACGAGGACCACCTTGACAGGCTACCAAGCCAGTGAGTGCCCGCTTTGTTCTTCTGGGTCAACCATTTATTGACTAGCAACACTACGCTTTGTTATCTTTAAAACATCGAGAAAGAGGATTATGCAGTTCAAGCTAGTCTTGAACTTGTTAAGTAGGGGAGGAAGACGTTGAATTCCTCGTCCTCCTGTCTCCAGCTCCCAGTGCTGAGTTTCCAGGAGTATAGAAGGACAGCTGGTTTCTTCTGAGTGGTTTTTAAAGCACATGGATATGGGCTGACTGTATAGTCAGTTTTGAATGGATTCTCTTCTGAGCTAATGTTTAGAGATCTCTAAAGAATGGCTAGAGGTCTCAGGAAGCTCTCTGTAACCTTCTCGCTGTGTGTCAGAAAATTTTAAGGGACCATTTTGTAGACATGGCTTCTTGATTCTGTCACTTTTTCTTGTGACCTGCAGCCTCCCTGATGTCCCTGATTGCTAATCTGAAAGGTGCTGATTTTTGCACCAGAACCTAATTGTATCTTTTTCTTAGGAAGCACCTAAGGGAAGTGGCTAGAACCACAGCATTTATTTGACCTTTCTCAATCTTTCAAGGAACAGAGTGACTCCTTGTCTGAGTTTTTCTTTCATTACTTTTATGCCTGTTGCCACCAGAAGGTGTATCTCATGGTAGTTAATCTGCTTGTCTAGAAGTAGGAGATGCTCTTCATGGAGTTAAGACTGTGGGTGACTTTCTAGAGGGCTATTCGTCTTGAGAGACTAGAAGCAGCCTGAAAGGAGGCACTTTTCTACTTTGTCTTCATCAAGTGTTCTGTGCAGCTTGACATGCATTTTTGCCTTTTTAGTTGATTAGTTGAGTAGTTATTACATACGATGCTTAAATGAGGAAATGAAATAAACTTCACAAACCACCAAGTCCATTGCCTAGATCAGTTTCAACAACGGTTCCTTTGCCTTATTCAGCAACCATGAGAAGAGCCGTGAGAATTGAGACTACTCCTTTATTCCCTTCTCCCAACTGTGATTGTCCCAGAAAGCTATGGGAAACTAAGAACCATGGAAAATCACTCTGGAAAACATATGGGCCCAGAAGCCATTCAGTTTGAGTCAATTTAATCATTCCCTCCCTCCTTTCTTACTTTCTTTTAAAGCAGGGTTTTCTGTATCCCAGGTTGGTGTCAAACTTCCTACGTAGCAGAGGATGACCTTGAGGATGACCTTGAGGATGACCTTGAGGATGACCTTGAATTCTGTTCTCCTGCTTTCACCTCCTGAAAGATGAGATTCCAAGCATGGGCCACCAGGCTGGGCTTATACGGTACTCATTTGGAGTTCAGGGCTCCTCGTATTCTAGGCGAGTACTCCAGGTAATGAATCTCATCCTCAGCGTGCACCTGCCCCCCTCCTCTTTTAGGTTGCATTGCAGATATTGTTCTCTATAGAACCTGAGACTGAGCGTGGTCCTACAAGTAGAGATGATGATGAGAGTTCAGTGGTCAAACAAATACTGAAGATGAAGGGTTAGAACTCTGCTCACAGCCAGAATGCACATTTGTGACAAGTACCCAATCCCAAGTTCACTACAGCTGGGCACAGACACTCACCTTGGAGTGGAAAGCGCTCTTCACATTCTCCTATAACATCCGTGTGATTACCTGTAGATATGAAGCTAGAAGCTGTAATGCTGGGGAGACAACAAAGGTGCTATTTACCATGAAAGCATGAAAACCCAAGTTCAATCACCAACATCTACATAAAAAAATTGGTCATGAGGATCCACATCTGTAAGCCCAATGCTGAGGAGTAAGACAGGGCTTGATGGCCAATGTGGCATAATGGCTGAGCTCCAGGCCAAAACAGACTCTGCCTCAAAAAGACAAGAACGATGTCTCCTGAGGAATGATTCTTGAAATTGACCCTAGGCCTCAACATACATGCATTCAGTCCCTGCCCCCCACATACGTGAACATACACCTGCCCCTGACATACAGAACAGGAGCTTACACCATAGTGCTCGGACCCTTTTCTATAAACTTACATTCCAGAGACTTCCCAGCTCCTAAATGGTTTGTGCCAAACGTCCTAGGTATCCACCCTCTGTGATTCCTACCCTCTGACATCAGGCTGTGACGTTGATCGAATATGTATCCAACCCCCAACCAGTCTTTGCATATATTTGAGCTTATACATGTCTTCCCTTTCTTCAAATTAGTATTTTTATTTCCCTTGGGTACCAATACTATCTTCTTGCTTGAAAAAATGGGAACCAAGCATGGCAGAGGGTGCAGGGAGATGGATCTGTTGGTAGAGAACCTACAGTGGAAATGTAAAGACCTGACTTCCCAGAACCCATATAAAAGACCAGGCATGGTGGCTCGCACCCCTGTAATCCTCATTCAAGGGAGGCCCACTGAGTGGCCAGCTGAGCTCACGCAGAAGTTTCAGGGCAGTGAGAGACCTTATTTTAGAAGACAAGGTGGAGAACACCTAAGGAACAGCATCCAAGGCTGACTTTTGAACTGGACACACACACACATGTTGTAGTAAATATTAAAAAATAAAAGGTGGTTTATCTCTTTACCAGTCCTGTGGTCTCACTCCTCAGACCTGATTTTAGTTTGAGCCCCACACAGCTCTGTTGCCTGGTCCGAGCTGCCAACAAGGCCCAACTCATCCGTGAAACTCCCTTTTCTTGGCAGTTTTCTACCACCTGTTCTCTGCCTCTGTCTCAGAGTATTTCTGTACCACACAAACACAACTCTAAAACCCCACAGCTTTTCATACAGGTTTGTATATTCAACTATCAATCCACAAATCCTCTACACAACAAGATTGCATCAGATAGACAAAGATACAAACTGCACTTCTATATGAGATATTAGACCTGTAAAATTCTTAATCTTCATAGTTTTTAACACCACTTGATCCCACCTGGGTCCAGCTGGTCCTTGGGAAGCTCCATGTTGCCACGATCTCTAACCTCTGTCATCTCCCTTCTCAGAGCTTTCCACCCTCTCCAGCTCCTTCACCCTGCCCAATCACTGGCTTTCCTTTACTTTACTAATAAAAATGGGAAGGTTCAGTTGGAGTCACATGACTAGCCACCCCTTCTTGGGGAAGTGGAATTAACATTAAAATACAAACAGCTTCAGGACAATCTACACACACACACACACACACACACACACACACACACACACACACACTGCACACATATGTACCTACAAGCACACCCATACACATGTACATTTAAAATTATATAAAAATATCAATATGTTTCTTTTACTAGGCACAAGAATCTGAGTCAGTCAAGTTTTCCTGAATTCTTCTTTAAAATAGTTTCTGTTCCAAAGCTTTGTATCCAAAGTGAGCTACAAGTTGATTTTTCATTGCATTGAGGAAGACTGCTGAGGTTGTCATCAGCCTCTTCTTCCCAGAATTCTCAGTAGCCAGGTCTACTAGACCGACGTCCACTATTCATTCCCATTGTATCTTCTGTCCATTCATGCTTCTAGACAATCACTCATTTAATGACACATTACAATGGGTGTTGTGCTTTCAGTGTGTCTTCATGTGTTGAGCTTCCTTGGCTATGCAGGAGTCCTGTCTCTGAAGGCATACACTGGGACTCACCACAGCTTGCTGTGTCTGGGTTAGAGCCTTCCTGCCAATGGCATTGCTGCACTGTCCCTGCACGCTTTCCCTCTCACCTTCCAAGGTCTCTCAGCATAGCAAGCTGTTTATTCTGGTCATACACAATCATGTGACCAGTGTGTCTGCCAACATCTCCACAGGGTGATGTTCATGAACTGCTCACTTAAGGCTTCTACCTTACCTACAGTGCATGGTCTAAGCCTGTCTAAAGTCATACTTGCACATCCTTCCTTAAAAAGTCCCTTTGTCTGCTGAGCAGCTGAGGCATACTATCAGGTGACCATGTGGCTTTCTGCAAGTAAAAAAATCTCACTCTTTATCAGTAGCTTCAGATAGGTACAGACTGGCTCACTGCTAGCAAAATTTCTCACTGAGGGGCATGCTGATAGGGCTGGAATCTGGGAGCTGTCCAGTTTTTAGTAACCCTATGAGTAGGTGACACATTTATCTCAGTCTGAGACACCACATGGGAGGTTCATTTAAGTATGTTTCCATGTTCCCATTGTTCATAGAAAAGAATCTCACTTTAGGCCTGTTAAAGCTTATTCCATGGCCACTGAGGAGAAGAAAATCTAAGGGCAGCAGGTTCTGTGTGTTGCCTGTACCCACCAACATACAATGCCAAATCTTGTTCTCCCTCTGTCTCAATCTCTCTGTCTTTTCCTTTTATTGGATACTCTCTGTATTTACATTTGAGATGTTATCCCCCTCCCCCACCCCACTTCCATCCCCCCTCCCCCTCTACTTGCTTTCATGAAGGTGCAGTCCCTCCTAATCACCCTCTGCACCTCAGTGCCTTGGCATTCCTCTACATTGGGAAAATGTGCCCTCCCTGGACCAAGGGCCTCTTCTCACATTGATGCCAGTCTGTCTCTCTTTTCTTCCAACCCCCCCTTGTTTTTTTCAAAAAAAAATCTTTGTTATACTCTTAAAAGACACTTGATTTAATTAAGACATAGGAGGGCTGCTGAGAGAAATTATGCACCAAAATAATTTTGGGAAATAAGTTTGAGTTAAAGAGGAGTGACGTGTCTGGAGGGAAGGGCTGTGTGGAACAATGCTATCTGGGACTTTGCCTAGAACACAAATTGTAAAGTCACCTTTAAAATTGAATCATTAAATTTCCAGACATAGCAAGTTTCTAAGAATGGCTGAACAGTTGCACAGCTCTGGCTCCAAGTCGGGTGCTTATTATGAAGGGCGTGCCTTCATTTGGGTTGGAGAGTCGCCTTATTCTCAGACTGGTACTTGCATGAGTGTCTCTGGACACAGGAAGCATTGGCCTGAGGACGGTGGCTGCCGGATGCTGTCAGGGGCTTCCGAAGTTCTGTGCAGATCTCGGCACTTTATTTTACTGGCCTGTTCCCATAGGAGTTCCCCAGATGTGTCAGTCAGCTCTCTATTACTGCTATCCAAAACTTCACAAAACCAACAGTGGAGAGAGTAGGTCTATCTTCAGTTCACATTTGAGGGCTTTGTGTCTGCATCTATTGGCCATACTTCATGGTGGAGCAGAACACGAAGTGGGACTCCTAGGCTCATTGCCAGGAAGCACAAACAGGCAGAAGGCCCTGCTCCCATGTCTTACAGGCTTCACCCCCTCAAGCAGCACTACTCTGGGGTAGCAACAGTTTTTGACTTAGACTGTGGAAGATCTGAGGGGCTGGAACATTCCAGATAGAGACTTTATCGAGAGAAAGGTGGAGTTGACATCTGACGCAGAGCAGTAGAATTCGTAGCCATTCCATGCACCTCTCTGTTGAAGGGCACACATATTTTATACATGGAATATAAATACATATAGTGAAACTAATGAGAGAAAATATTCAAACCATAGAAAAATGAACAAAAGATTAGCTTCATAAAATAAATCACATTTTAAAAAACTGCATGTTCATTTTAGACAAGTATAACAATATTCTTAAGACTTACCTTTTAGAAAGGATCTGTGCACAGAAACTCACAGTTATGTGCAACTGGAGTAAAAATATGAAAATGCATTACTTATACATAAATTTTTGTTATTTCCACAAGAAAATCTTCGCCTGTACTGTGAGGTGGTAGGTTCAGCTTTCTAGAAACTTGGTTTTTAGTGTATTTTCTTTTCATATAGTCTTTTCAGGAGACTTCCCGGCAGTTCTTCGGTTGTAGAGTCTTTGTTTTTGTTTGTTTTTCTTATGATCAATTTTTTATTATTATTTTATTTACATGCTAGGGTTGTCCTCCCTCTTAGTCCCCACTCCCACATTTCCTCATCCCATTCCTCCCCCACCCCCTTGCCTCTGAGAGGGTGCTTGCACCCCACCAGGCCTCCTTCTTTCCTGCCAAGTCTCTTCAGGATTAGGCTCACCTTCTCCCACTGAAGCCTAACAAGGAAGGCCTCTGCTATGTTTGTGTCAGGAGCCTGGGTCCTGTGAATGCTTGTGGTTGGTGGCTCAGTCTCGGGAGCTCCCTGGGCTCTGGGTTAGTTAACACAGTTGGTCTTCCTATGGGGTCACTTTATTGTTCAGCTTCCATCCTTCTCCTGATTCAAACACAGGGGTCCCTGACTTCAGTCCAATGGTTGGGTGTAAGTATCTGCTTCTGTCTCGGTCAGTGTTGGTAGGGTCTCTCAGAGGGCAGCCATGCCAGGCTCCCCTCAGTAACCACATCATAACATCAATAACAGAGTCACGCCTTGGTGCCCACTCCCCCCATGAGATGGATCCCAAGTTGAGATCATTGTACCACCTTTCCTTCGGTCTTTTCTCCATTTTCTGTGTCTGCAGTTCTTTTGGACAGGAACAATTCTTTTAGGTCAGAAAATTTAACTATAGGTTAGTTACCTTGTCCCTTTGCTTGAGGCCCGGTCTACCCACTAGAAGCAGGCTCTTCAAATTCCCTCTCACTAGTGTTGGCCATTTTGGCTATTAAGGTCACCCCATTGAATCCTGAGAGTTTCACATCTCCCTGGTCTCTAGTACTTTCTAGAGGATCCCCCATCTCCCACCCCCAGAAGTGGCATATTTCCATTCATTCTTTTGGCACTCTGTGATTTCTCTCCTATCACCCCACTGATACACACACACATACCTGGTCCTGTTCCCCTCTTCCTCTCCCTTTGTTCTCTCCCACCCAAACCCTCCCTCCCTCTGTCTCCCATGATTATTTCCTTCCTCCTTTTAAATGGAATTAAAGCACCTAAAGAAATGTTCTTTTGTGACTGGGTTACCTGACTCAGGATGATATTCTCTAGTTCCATCCATTTGCCTAGGAATTTCATAAGTCATTGTTTCTAATAGCTGAGTAGTACTCCATTGTGTAAATGTACCACAATTTCTGTATCCATTCATCTAATGGGATGAAGCCTACTTGATCATGATAGATGATTGTTTTGATATGTTCTCAGATTCAGTTTGCTATGGTTTTATTGAGTATTTTTGCATCAATATTCATAAGAAAAATTGGTATGAAGTTCTCTTTCTTTGTTGGATCTTTGTGTGGTTAATGTATAAGCAAAACTGTAGCTTCATAGAACAGTTTGGGTAGTGTTCCTTCTATTTCTATCTTGTGGAATAGTTTGAAGAGTATTGATATTAGGTATTCTTTAAGTGTTTGTTAGAATTCTGCACTAAACCAATCTGGTACTGGAATTTTTTTGGGGGGTGGGGGGTGGGAGATTTTTATTGTGTGCTTCTTTTTTATAGGCTTTATGGGACAGTTTAGAAGATTTATCAGATCCAGATTTAACTTTGGTATCTGGTATCTGTCTAGAAAATTGTCTATTTCATCCAGATTTCCCAGTCTTGTTGAGTGTAGGCTTTTGTAGTAGGATGTGATGATTTCTTAAATTTCCTCAGTTTCTGTTGTATCTCCCTTTTCATTTCTGATTTTGTTAATTTGGATACTGTCTGCGTCCTCTGGTTATTCTGGCTAAGGATTTATTTATGTTGTTGATTTTCTCAAAGATCCAGCTCCTTGGTTTTGTTCATTCTTTGTATAATTTCTTTTGTTCTACTTGGTTGATTTCAGCCCTGAGTTTGATTATTTTCTGCCATCTATTCCTCTTGAATGTATTCGCTTCTGTTTGTTCTAGAGCTTTCAGCTGTGCTGTCAAGCTGCTAGTATATGCTCTCTCCAGTTTCTTTTTGGAGACACCCTGAGCTATGAGTTTTCCTTTTAGCACTGCTTTCATTGTGTCCTGTGAGTTTTGATATGCTGTGTCTTTATTTTCACTAAATTCTAAAAAGTCTTTCATTTTGTTCTTTATTTCTTCCTTGAACAAGTTATCACTGAGTAGAGAGTTATTCAGCTTTCGTGTGTATGTGGCTTTTTGTTGTACTTTTGTTATTGAAGAACAGCTTTAGTCCATGGTGATTTGATAAGATGCATGGGATAACTTCAATCTTTTTGCATCTGTTCAAGTTTGTTTTGTGACTAATTATATAGTCAATTTTGGGGAAGGTACCATGATGTGCTGAGAAGAAGGTGTATTCTTTTGTTTTGGGATGAAATGTTCTATAGATGTCTGTTAAATTCATTTGATTTATAACTTCTGTCCGTTTTACTATATCTTTGTTTTGTTTCTGTTTTCATGATCCATTGCTAAGGGTGGGGTGTTGAAGTCTCCCACTATTATTGTGTGAGGTGCAATGTGTGCTTTGAGCTTTAAAAAAGTGTCTTTTATGAAATTGGTTGCCCTTGTATTTAGAGCACAGATGTTTAGGAATGAGAGTTTATCTTGGCAGATTTTCCTTTGAAGAATATGAAGTATCTCTCCTTTTCTTTTTTGATATGTTTTGGTCAAAAGTCTATTTTATTCAATATTAGGATGGTTACTCCAGCTTTTGTCTTGGGACCATTTCCTTGGAAATATTTTTTTTCCAGACCTTTACTCTGAGGTAGTGTTTGTTTTTGTCTCTGAGGTACATTTCCTGTATGAAGCAAAATGCTGAGTCCTATTTACAAATCCTGTCAGTTAGACTATGTCTTTTTATTGGGGAATGGACTCCATTGATGTTAAGATACAGTTTTAAAAAAAGGTGATTGTTGTTTTGTTATTTTTGTTGTTAGAGGTGGAGCTTTGTTTGTGTAGCTGTCTTCTTTTGGGTTAGTCTGTCTTGCTTTTTCTAGGGTGTAGTTTCCCTCTTTTTCCATCTACTGACCTTTAGAGGGTTGGATTTATGAAAAGATATTGTGTAAATTTGATTTTGTCAGGGAATATCTTGGTTTCTTTATCTATGGTAATTGAGAGTTTTGCTGGGTATAGTAGCCTGGGCTGGCATTTGTGTTCTCTTAGAGTTCGTATGATGTCTGCCCAGAATCTTCTGGCTTTTAGAGTCCCTGGTGAGAATTCTGGTGTAATTCTGACAGGTCTGCCTTTATATGTTACTTGACCTTTTATCCTTACTTCCTTTAATAGTCTTTCTTTGTTTTGTGCAGTTGGTGCTTTAACTCTTATGTAACAGGAGGAATTTCGTTTCTGGTCCAGTCTATTTGAAGTTCTCTAAGCTTCTCGCATGTTCCTGGGCATCTCATTGTTTATGTTAGGGAAGTTTTCTTTTATAAGTTTGTTGAAGATATTTACTGGCCCTTTATGTTAGGGATCTTCACTCTCTTCTATACCTACTATCCCTAGGTCTGGTCTCCTGTGTCCTGGTCTCCAGGATGTTTTGGGTGAGGAGACCTTTGCATTTTCATTTTTTTCACAGTTGTGTCAATGTCGGCTTCTCCATCTGGGATCCTCTCTTCCATCTCTCGTACTCTGTGGGCGATGCTCGCTTCTGTGACTCCTGATCTCTTTCCTAGGTTCTCTATCTCCAGCTTTGTCTCCCCTTTTGACTGTTTTATTGTATTCCTGTGTTTAGAACCCGGATGGTTTTGTTCAATTCCTTTACCTGCTTGGTTGTGCTTCCCTATAATCCTTTAGGAGATTTTTTTCTTTCCTCCTTAAGGGCTTCTATCTGTTTACCTGTGTTCTCCTGTATTTCTTCAAGGGAGTTGTTTACATCCTTCATAAAGTTCTCTCTCTTCATCTTGTGATGTGATTTTAAATCAGAATCTTGTTTTTCCGGTGCATTGGGGTATCCAGGACTTGCTGTAGAGTGAGAAATGGGTTCTGATGATGCCAAATGGCCTTGGTTTACGTTGCTTAGGTTCTGGCACTTACCTTTCACCCTCTGGTTATCTCCACTGCTACCTGCCCTTGCTTTCTCTGACGGTCCTTCCTGGAATCCTGGTTATGTGTGGACTGTTCAGAGTCCTGCTCTCTCTGTGATCCTGTGATCCTGTGATCCTGAGATCCTGAGATCCTGAGATCCTGAGTGTGTATTCTGTACCTCTGAATTCTTCTTTTTTTGTCTCTGCCATTTGTGTCTGCCATTCCCAGTTGAATTTTAAATAAGAACTACGACAATGAGCAATATGATTTATCACCACATTTGTAGTAAGATCACAGTTATTGTCTAACATCTAGATACATTTATTGCCATATATAATCAAGGTGTGTCTCATAGATGGCAGATTTTATTAATTAAAAGATTAAAATAGAGTCAGGAGCATATCTTTTTAATAAGTGGAGTGCATTCCTAGCATGCAGAAAGCCCTGAGTTTGATCATCAGTATCACATAAACTAGGTGTAGTGGTTCATGCCTACAATTTCAGTTGTTGGAAGGTACTGTTTGAAATATTCTCTAATAGAAGGAGAAGGTGACAGGAGATAAGGAGCTCGAAGAGATTTCGAGGAGCTTTAGGCAAATGAGGTATCATTTATTTATCCCAGCAGAAGACCAAAAGGCACGTGGAGACACGTGGAGACACGTGGAGACTACCACGAAGGCTGCATGCGTGTAGATACACAGACTATAGACAGACACATAGGCAGTCTGGAGAAAGCAAAGGCCTCTGGCCTTAATGCCACATTTACACAGAACCTACACAGAAGTTTCATTCAGCCAGAAAGAGCTATAAAAACACAGTTTATCACCGTTTACTCGAGGTTTCCTCAGACATCCTGTGTCAGCCATTTTGCGCCCACTCTAAGTCCAATGTCAATCACATTTTACCTAACTCATACCAGAAATTGACATTATCACCATGTTGATTAAACTTAAGCGGTCCTTATAGCCTTCTGCTCTCCGCAGATCGACTCATTCAGGGTCTGAGTTCAAAGGCATTTCCAGCCACACGGTGAGTTCAAGCCCAGTTTAGCTACATTAAAGCTTGTCTTTTAAAAATGATGGCATAAAATAAAGGTTAACTGGTCATAGACATCTAGAAATATCTATAAGCAACAATTATGCTCATAAGGTTTATATAATTTGTTACAGCTTGTATGCTGCATGTGCAATACATGTTGATAGAGCTTATTTAATAGACATCATCTGAGATGTTGGCAGACAGAAAGAGATAAATTGACTCTGACAGGGATTTGAAAAATAGAGAAACTGAAACTATGTGCTGAGCGAATGCCGCAAATAGCGGAGCAGTCCGGAGGGTGCTAGATCATAGCGTGCAGTCTTTAAAGGCTCCCCAGCAGCAAGGCCTGCTCCAGTCTAAGCTGGGTATATTTATTATAAAACACCACCGCTTTTCTGGATAAAATGGAAACTTTTACAATCAGCATGAAAGCAGAAATAAGCCAAGTAATCATTGTCATGGTAAAAATAGCTGGAAAAGCAATGTTCGATTTAGTATGAAATCAAAGTCAGGGTGCTTTTTGGCCCGATCTGCTAATGCTTTCTGTGACCATAAAATCTGGCAACAGCAAGGTAACACAATACTGGTGAGAAATGCTGGTGTGAGAGGAGGTGACTGACACACACAAAGTGGGGTGCTGGCTGCCTGGCAGCTGAAACATCTGAGGTTCTCTGGGTGAACACTGCAGTCTGCAGAGGAGATTCACACTCATGGGCCCTGGCATCCTCCCCTGGCACAGTACTGCTTGTGCCCTCGCATAGTGTTGGTTCCCAGCCTCTATCCCTCGGTGTCCGTGTGTCCCAGACTCCAGCTCTGCTCTAGAAAGATCTTGTGTAGAGGACAATGCAGCTATCAGCAAGAACGGAACAGAACAAGCATCCTGAATGTGTCCACACAGCTGTTCCATTCAAAGCACATACATCCTGACTGCCAACATACGTGTGTGTGTGTGTGTGTGGTGTGTGTGTGTATGCGCCTGAAAGCATTAAAAAGACACATGTCACAGGAATGGTGACTTTATGGTAACAGGGTGGCTCAGTGAGTAAACAGGCTTGAGTACCTGGTATGAGACCCCCACCACCACACCAACGGAAAAGCTGAAGCACATGTCTGCAAGCTCGGTACCTGAGGAGACGGAGACAGGACTCTCTCCAAGGTTTGGTGGCCGGCCACCCTGAGAAAACGTACCAGGTTCAGTGAAGAAAGTGTCTCAAAAAAATAAGGTTGAGAGTGATAGAGAAGGACACTCACACCTGAGGTTGAATTGTGGCCTCCACACACATGTCCACCCATTCACACACACACACACACACACACACACACACACACACACACACACACACACACACACACACGCACACACACACGATCCAATCAAACCCAGGGGCAGTTCAGAGGTTGAGGGATGAGACACCAACTTGATCTTTTGAAAATGTTTTCTAATTCAAAAGTGTCCTTTCTATTCATGGGGCCACAAGAAGTTGGAGCCTTCTCAGTGATCAAAGCCTCTTGTTGATGGACAGTTTTCTTTGTCCAGTCTCCTGACACATTCTCTCCTTATCCTAACGACAACTGATCAGTATTTGGATTGGATTATCACTGTAACAGATCTTTATTTTATTTTATTTTTTTACTTTTCTCTTTTAGAGCTGAGTCATCCTGACTTTCCTAGTTTTGTTTCAGAAATCATTTGAAGGTTTTGTTTGTTTTGTGTGGCAGAATATTTTATTCTAAAATTATAAAATGAAATAAAACTGTAAAAGTGTCGTGTGAGCAGGAGTTACTTAGCAGCTCCCATGTGCTCCCTTTCTCCCTAGGAGGCAGGTTAGGTGTGGGTCACCCTGGAGCGCCACAGCGGCCCATGCCTTCCTTTGGTGCACTATAACTAGACTGACTCTGACATCTTCAATTGTGGCTTGAAATCCCGCGTGCAACCAGAGCTGTGATTTTGGTTCTTACATAGACGGAACAGCATATGGCTGAGTCAGTGGAAAATCTGAGTTTCCATTTCTCTATACGGCCTCCGTGTGACATTTAGCAGAAAAGCACATCAGCAGCGCTGAGGACAGAAGTATGTGTGTCTAATGTGTGCATAAGGCCTGGGTGGAGGGGCAACGTGTGCTGTTGTGCAACGCACTCCACCTTCCCAGCAGGACAGTGGCTTTCTCTCACCCCAACCACGCGGGAGCATGTCTCACTGACTTGTGTAATTTCTGCCAATGATTGTCCTCTCTCTCTCTCTCTCTCTCTCTCTCTCTCTCTCTCTCTCTCTCTCTCTCTCTCTTTCTCTCCACCCCCTCCTTTCTTCTTTCTCCTCTCTCTCTTCTCTCCTTTCCTTCCTTTGTGTGAGTTTGTGTGTGTATGTGTGTGAGGTCTGTGTGTGTGTGTGGTGTGTATGTGTGTGTATGTGTGTGTGGTGTGTATGTTTGTGTGTGTGGTATGTGTGGTGTGTGTGTGTGTATGTGGTGTGTGTGTGGTGTGTCTGTGTGTGTATGTGTTTGTGTGTGTGTGATGTGGTGTGTCTGTGTGTGGTGTGGTGTGTGTGAAGAATGTGTGTAATGTGTGTGTGTGATGAGTGTGTGTAATGTGTATGTGTGTGTGTGTGGTATGTGTGTGGTGTGTATGTGTGTGTATGTGTGTGTGGTGTGTATGTTTGTGTGTATGGTATGTGTGGTGTGTGTGTGTGTATGTGGTGTGTGTGTGGTGTGTCTGTGTGTGTATGTGTATGTGTGTGTGATGTGGTATGTCTGTGTGTGGTGTGGTGTGTGTGAAGAATGTGTTTAGTGCGTGTGTGTGATGAGTGTGTGTAATGTGTATATGTGTGTGTGTGGTGTGTGTATGTGTGTGTATGTTTGTATGTTTGGTGTGTGTGTGGTGTGTGTGTGTATATGTGTGTGTGTGTGGAGAATGTGTGTGGTGTGTGTCTGTGTGTGGTGTGTATGTGGTATGTGTGTGGTGTGTATATGTGTGTGTATGTGTGTGTGGTGTGGTGTGTGAAGAATGTGTGTGGTGTGTGTGTGTGATAAGTGTGTATAGTGTGTGGGTATGTGTGTGTGATATGTGTGTGGTGTGTGTATGTGTGTGTTGTGTGTGTGTGATATAAGTGTATAACTATACATGCATATACATGCATGTATGTGGAGCCCAGAGTCCAGTGCCCATGTCTTCCTTTATTACTCTCACCTTATTTTTGAGGGTCTTTCACTGAACCTGGAGCTCTTCGGTGTGCAAAGGTGTTTAGTGTCTGCTAGAGCCTTCTTCCCTTCTCTAGAGCTGCATCTCTTGGCAGTGTTTCCTTTATCTCACAACTGCCTCGCAGAAGGCAGGTCAAGAATTGGAAGGATGCCCCGAGGACAGAGGGCCTGCCGTTCCAGATGAGTCATGTTGAGCTGGGTGTTCCCACCTAACCTTGTAAGTTTTTGAGCTGAGGCTAGGAAGAAACTACCGCAGTAGAACCAATTTCTACCCAAGAAGAGCAGCCAGTTACACTGAGATGACGATCCAAGTTCCCACTGCGTCTGTTGGGGCTCAGTGGGGCTGGGAAGAGAAACTCAAGGCTGAAATCATGTAGTGGGAAGAATGCAAACAGCTTGCCCTCTGAGAGAACATGTGTTGTTATAATTGCAGACACATTTCTTCAGCAACACCATGCCAAATTCTATTTTTACACTTTGCAGACAATTAACAGTTGTTCTCACCCCAAGTATGCATAGCCAAATGTGCTGAGGATTTGTCTTCTCTGAACTGGGGGTGAGGCACCCTGTTTCAGACGTCCTGGTTCCAGTCTGTCTTCTGCTTTCTGGGCAGCATCACTCAGAGACAGTGCGGAGGCAGCTGATGGCCAGACAGTGCAAAAGCCATTCTAGTCTGGCCTCTGATCGGTGTGCCAGAAAGAGCTGTATGAACCAGTGGGAAGAAGTATTCAGTTGCTTGCAAGAAAGTATGTGGGAAAATCTTAGTTGAGAGGAGGGGGAAGGGTCAAGGCTGGGAGAAAGGACACACTGACTTCTCAAGCGTTACCCTGACTTTTCTATTTAGAAAACGAAGTCATCCATGGCGTGTGTGGCGCCTCCCGTGTGATGCCACAGACAGAGCCTCCTGTATTCACTCGTGCTCTTTGGAATTAATAAATTCCCTTCTTCTGTTGAGACTACATTTTGCTTTTTGCAAGTCATCTACCATATTTCTGCCTCTTCTAGATCACTTTAGGAAAGCCCCTACAAAATAATTGAGGCTGTCCAGCCTCTGTTTCCTTTCTTTCCTGCCTATTGCAGCCCACACTAGATACTTCCCTCCTTGCCTTTGGTCCTCCTCTCTTTTTGCTTCTAGTTCCCTGTCTGCTTCTTTCTTATGAAAGGGGCTCACGTCTTCCCAGCGGGCCTTGGACTCACTACCTAGTTGAAGAAGACTTTGCACCCTCAGTGGCCTGCATCCCCTAAGGCTGGGACAGGCAAATACCCATCACCATACCCAGATAAAACAACTCACGGGCTGAGGACACGCTAGGCAGGTACCCTACCAACGGAGCCACCCTGCTTGCAATGTAGTAACCACTGGGACACTTGGGATTGCGTTGTTTCGTAAGAACCTTTTCCTTGGGTCTGTCTGATCAATGCCCTTCAGCTCTTAAATCTTAGTCGTCTTGACGCAGTTTTACTTGTTCCATCGCTAATGTCTTCTGGGTTTATCAAAAATGTTTCCTCCCATGGCATGCTAGTGTCTGTGAACATGACAGAGATCGGCATGTTGCTGTCTTCCCGTGAGAGCTTTACACTCATATTACATCTCATAGCTTATTGTTTTTAAAAGGCTTTTCTCAGTCTCCGGTGGCACCATCCTTAAGGAGAAATTCCTAAATCATAGCTCCTGTAACTAGTTCACCTCCTTCCTCTGTATGTGTCTCATTACGGCTCTGCCCAGGACTCCCGCGATGGGGTAAACGTAGGCAGTAAGAGCAGACAGGTTTGTCCTTTTACAAACCTCAGGAGGAGGGAATCCAGCTTGTACTACTCTTAAGGGTGGTGATAACTG
Organism: Micromys minutus; assembly: GCF_963924665.1. Lineage (NCBI taxonomy): Eukaryota > Metazoa > Chordata > Mammalia > Rodentia > Muridae > Micromys > Micromys minutus. The sequence goes on from NC_137974.1 coordinate 86,037,506, forward strand.
TGGTTTTTAAACAACAAAAAAAAAATTTTTATAGATTTACTTCTTTTGTTGAGTAAGTATCCTTCTGTTGCTAATTTGTGGAAAGATTTTTCTTACAGTGCACAGATGTTGGAGTTTGTCAAACAGTGTTGCTAAATCTAAGATGATAAAGGAGTGTTGCTGCTCTTGTTTTTGTTGAAAAGGGGGAATTACAGAGTAACCCCCAGCTGAGCAGCATATGTTCCTACATTCGAATGAGTAGAATTTTGTGCATGAGTTTACATGATCCTCTAAATACCCTTTTGTCTTCCTTATTAGACAGAAATCTTTCGTTCTTTCCCAGCCTCCTTGGATGTTAGTTTAAAGGTACGTGGCTGGTTCTGAACAACTGCACAGCAGAGACACCTGTGGCTCCGCAGTCATGCATGAGTTCTTTTGTCACTGGAGGGCCATTGAACTGACTCCAAAGTGCCCGAACGTGAGGACAGATTCAGTCCGGAATCACTGCTAGAAGAGATCTTGATCAAAGCATGTCTGGGGCTGGGGCAGCCCCTGGGTACATAGACAAGAAACCACAGTAAGTTTTGAGAACTGTAAAAGAAATAAAATTGATGGTGTGTAAATTGGACTATTCTATCAAGTGAATGCATGTGACTTTAAGAGGTACTATGGTCAGGATATAGCCCCCGAAAACATCTCTTAGATTCAGTCTTCCCAGAATGACAATAAGAGGCAGGACATTTCAGAGGTGATTAGTAACTTGACCTCATGGCCTGGATCTTCAGTGGCAGGTAAGTAAATAACAATAAATGTAGGCATCAAACTTTCAAGGTCTGTTTCGGCCACAGACAGTTCAAATACGCAACATAATGAGACCCTGTCTCAAAATGAAATGTGCAAAGAAGGTTGAGGGTACAGCTTGCCTAGCATGTGTAAGGCAATTAGTTCTCTGTCTTGCAAAGTAGTAAGTTAATGAGTCAATAAACAAGTAGTTGATTCAACCTGTGGCTCTGCCCTTCCGAGCTGACTGAAGCTGCTAATAGGGGAAGAGAGTCCCAGCAAGAGGATGGATGCATTATACTGATTTGGTCCTTCTGCTTTCTACCACGGGATAATGGAACAGTCACCTGCCAATACTTTGATTTTGAACTCAGTCTCCAGGAGTTTGAGCAGATAAATTTCTGCTTATCACCATAGTACAGTCTAGGGTCTGCTGCAGGATGATAAATAGACAAAGGCAAGAAGAGTAAAAAAGTCTTATTGAGGCACGAGGGTATGTCCGTTTATTTGTTGACACAGAGTCTCACTGGGGAAAGGTGTGGGACTGTAGTGGGCCACACAGAAATAAAGTAAATCCAAGGTGATGGCCAGGTCATGTTACTCAGGTTGCACACCTGATATCCAGATTCAACTTAATATTAACTGTTTGAACGAAAGTACTTAGAGTCAAATGAGTCCTTCCAAAGCATAGTTAGGAATCATAGTAATTATTGCTCAGCATTTGGAATCATAGTAATTATTGCTCAGCATTTGAGACTTCTCAAGCCACAACAGCCATACTTGAAACTGATGCTTCATTCCCAGGCCACGGGATTCCAAAACTAAGATTTCCTACGTGAATACGCAGTAAAAAGTTTGTGAGTAGCCACCTTTGTTTTCATCAGCACTCTCAGGGAGCCTTTGTCATATGAAAAGACCACAGAAGCAAGGTAAAATGCTCAAGACAACAGACACAGGACTCCAGTCACTGATTATTCCAACAGTTGAAGTAAATTCTGGGCAGCAGTGCTAAAACACATTTCTCCCCCTTTCCTAAGTGACATTGTATTCAGTCATATCTATCTGTAAAACTAGTATATGAAGGGAAAAATGAATCACTAGCTTAACACACTATCAAGTCTCACCTGGCAATTGATCTTACACACACATGTTCGAGCGTGCGCGCACTCACACACACACACACACACACACACACACGTACATACACAGGGCATATAGAGACTATCAAAATATCATAGTGGATAAAAGTGCTCATTTTATAAGCATGAAGACTTGCCTTTGTCCCCCAGCACCCACACAAGGCTGGATATGGAGAGAGATGGCTATGACGTCAACTCTGGGGAGGCGAAGAGAATAGGATCCTGGGCTTACCCATAGCCTAATCCACAAGAACCAGGTCTCTCTGAGAGACCTTGTCTCAAAAACACAAGGTACATGGTGAAGGAATGGCATCATAGATTAACCTCTAGATTCTGGACTTTCTCTCTCTCTCTCTCTCTCTCTCTCTCTCTCTCTCTCTCTCTCTCTCTCCCTCCCTCCCTCCCTCCCTCACACACACACACACACACACACACACACACACACACACACACACACACACACAATGCACCTACATAAATATACAAGCAACAAAAATCGTAGAAAAAATGCTTGGTTGCTTTCAGTTATAAACATTAATTGTCAGTGACAAGGGAGTAAAATTGGTTTGAGAATGATGTTAATCCTATCCTGGCACTAGCTGTGATCCCCATTTTGGATGCCATACCCAAGTGACAAAAGCTCCTGAGCAACTGTCATACTGTTCTGAAGTGCACCATCTTTACTTGACTTGGCAGAGAAAATTCTAAGCACAAGAGGGTCTGAGCATAAATTAAGATGAACCTGTGCCAATCAATACCCAGACCCACTGTCCTAGAACCTCTCCTAATCTATCTATGGACAGACCTCTCAACACCAACTGAGCTGTCTCTTGTCATCTCTCATGCCCTGGTTCCGATAGGCACTCATTTAAACAGTCTTGTGAACACAGTGATGAAGAGTGATGAAGCTTTCTGGCTTCTCTCTTCTGCCATGATGTTGCTGTGTCACTCAAAGGTACTTTTTTGTCTCCTGTTGTTCCGAATTGCTTAAGCCACTATCCTTTTGTCTCTGTAGCTGTCTAGTCCTCCTTAGGAACATGTATGTCATGCTTTGAACTCTTCCTTTTATCCTTATGGTAAACAATTTAATTAACATTTTACTGAGGTTATATGTAAGATTACCCCACAATATTTTTACCTCATATTAAAAAATTATCTGTTTACTCAGAAAAAAAATGTTGTGTGAGAAATTTCAGGAAAAAATTCTAAAGCCTACATGCACTATGATTTCAAGAATTTACATTTTTGTAGAGAGTTCAAAAGACTTACCACAAAATGGACTGAATGAACCACTCTCTCCCAAAAAACAGTATGTACAGAAAGCATGCCAGTTTACAACTCCTCTCCTAACAATATCTACTAAACTCTTTCCAGAGGCCTGTTACCTGATTTGCCTTTGATCCAACAGAGGTAATTGGAACTCTGACACTCCTGAGGAAGTGTGTTCACACTCAGCCCCAATCTAGACTTAGCTTCATGTTCTCTCCCTTCACTGAGGTCTTGACCTGATTTTCTGACTCCAAATGCCTTGCAAAGTATTGTGCTTTCGTGTTTTATAAAAGTATCTTTTAAAATCAAATATCACAATTTCATTTGGAGTGACTGAAACTCTGTGTGTTTCCCGATTGGTTCAGTATTTCCTAGGAGGCATGTACTTTCCTGGCATTTGTGACTTTCTGGTTGCTACCCTAGTTCTTCATCCACCTTTGCTATACACATCTGTTCAATTTCCTGGCCCTCTAAACGTCTCCTCCCATATCTGATTCTGCTCCTCTTTTTACCCTTGCCTTCCTCTCTTCCTCCAAAGTCCCTCCCACCCTCTACTTCCCTTGATTATTTTGTTTCCCCTTTTAAGTAGGACTGAAGCATCCCCTCTTTGTTCTTCCTTCCTCTTGATCTTCATGTGGTCCATGAATTGTACTATGGGTACTTATATCCACTTATCAATGAATATATACCGCGTGTATTCTTTTGTGACTGAGTTACCTCACTCAGGATGAAAAATTACTTTTGTAACTTAGTTATTATGCATTTCCATTTAGATTGCTTTATTCTGATTGTGAATAGTGTTGCGATCCTATCTTTAGTTTCTGTGAACAGAAGACAGTCCTCCAGGACCTCCATTAAGGAAATCTTGAACAGACTAAGAATCTAAGTCCTGTATGAAACTGTCACTCACTATGGTGTTATGTGAGAAGCAGCAGCAAATCTGCTAAAACTGGAGAATCAGCCACATCTGGTCAATAGAATAGGTTCCTACATTGGTTGGCTCTTACATTTGTGGTCCATGATATCTCCATGATGGCAGCCTCCAGCGTGTGCGTCATATGTGGAAGGCCATCAGCAAGCCTGTTGACACTGGAAGCTCCCTGAGATGTTCCATTGTCAAACACTTTAAAAAGTGGGAAATGGGGCACAATAGGTCATACTCATCTTTGACTTATAATTTTTTTCTTTTCTTTTTTCTAAAACGGTCAATCAAAATGTGTCTTAACTACTTTAAAATGCATATCACTCCTATACAGAAGACTAGTTGGGGTTCTGATGTCAAGTACTATCATAAACGGCACTGGTTATACATACACACAAGGATAATTTACATATGGATTAAAATATTAAAAATATACATATACACCTTTAATCCAAGCACTTGAGAGGCAGAGGCAGGTATATCTCTGAATTCAAGTCTAGCCTTCTGTACAGAGAAAGTTTCAGGATAACCAGAGCTACACAGAAAAACCTTGTCTTAAAAATTAAAGGAAAATAAAATAAATTATTTATTAACAACTAAATGTAGAGATATTCTGTAGTCTAATGATCTATGTGACATGATACAACTAAAAATAAAATTTTAATATGTTCAGTTCAGAAAAAAAGATCTGTGATATTCAAGTTCAGTGTGGAGGTATAGACCTGGAATCCCAACACTTTGGGAGGTAGAGGCTGAAGGAGCAGATGGCCACCGTTAGCTCTATAGTGAGTCTGAGGCCAGCCTAGACTACAGTAGACTTTGCCTCAAAAACAAACAAACAAACAACAACAACAACGAATACCAAGCAGAATAACCAGAGGAACAAGTAAAAACCTTTGGCTTCTTTTTCAAATTGAGGCAAGTTTGGAAATAAGTGTCAAAATAGGGTGTCTTCTTGTATTACAAAGGAAATGATATATTCAGAAAGCTTCCAAAAGGAGAACTGAGAAAGCATACGATTGGCACAAGATTCTTTCAGACTTCAACACGGCCAGGCTAAAGCAAAACATTGAAAATCGAAGAGAAATACTAAAAGATATGTGGTAATTTAATACTGGGTTTTGAAACAGGGCTTCAGATCTCCAGGTTGGATTACAGTATTAACTCACTCTGAGGTTAATACTGACCTTGAACTCCTTATTTCCCTGCCTCTACACCTCAAGTACTGTGGTTTCAGAATATACCATTAGATCCAGTTTATGTGGTATCAAGGAATCCAACCCAGGAATCTGTGCATATTAGACGAGCACTCGACCAAGTGAGCCACTAATCTAGCCTGGTGTTTACAACCTTATTGGAACTGTATCCTCTATCCAAGGACACATTTACAGAGGCCTCTGGGAAGATGTATCTGCTTGCTCAGTTCTGGGCTCTGGATTCCTAATAAAGTTCTCCGTAGTTCATTTTTCTGTTCATGTGGCAGTGGAGAGCTTTATCTGTAAAACACAGATGATAACCACTTTGTTTACATGGGCTTATTGTCAGAACTAAATGAATTCATGTCAAACATATTTAAAAGTCCCTAAGTACAGTGAACACGAAGGCACTGGCTGTTAGCAATTTTAATGGTTATAAAATATCCAGTAGGTGGTTACAGAAACAATGTAGTATGATCTTTCCATGTTGGCTTCTGTAAATCAATGCACCCCTATGGGACCTTTATCAGAAGTCTTGGAAACAGAGCACACTTAATTCTTTACATCCAAGTTCTTTAAACAAAGTACTGAGCAGAGGTGAAATCAGATCAGTAGTCAGCATGGATGAGGAAAGCATTTGTTCACAGTGTTCCACACGGTTGTTGCTTCTGTTTAGCCCACCCACAAGCATCACCAAACTCTAGTTCCTCCTTTTTAGGTGAAGTCAGAGAGGTTTTCAAAGGTGATGATCACATGTGAGTTGTTGGCAAATGGTTCTAGATGCTGGGCAGGAAGATGGGTTACCCAAATTTAGATGGGCATTTACATTTATTTCAACAACCCCACTAAAATATGGTGTGTTGGTTTTTATTAAGTGTCATAGAGGACTTCTTGATGACAATATGGTGACACTGTGTAATCTCCCAGCCAACCCTGGGCTGCAGTACATGCTCTCAGAGAAAGGGTGTGGTGGATGAAAGAACAACAGACCTTTCAGTACAGGCAAATGCCTATATTTCATGGGGACTTCCTGTTTGAAGTTTCTCATGGTTTCATTTTATTTCTGTTTAGAAAAATCTGCTTTATAATGATTCACTAGCATCATACTGAAATGGGGAGATGACTGTGAAGAAGAACAGTGCTTGCTGTACCAGCAGGAAGACGTGAATTCAGAACCACAACACCAATGTCAAAAAACAGGTGTAGGAGTATGACTATAATCCAAGTTTAGCACAATAGAGACAGAAAAGATTCTTGTGTCTGCTGGCAGTCCAGCCTAATCGCCATGATTAGTTAGAGATTCAAACTGTTAGACTCAATCTTACAGCATTAAGGCGGAGAGCAATTGAGAAAGATACTGAATGTTGTCTTCTGACTTCCATAGACATGTGCACTTACGTGGATGTGCATATGTGTATGTGTGTGTGTGTGTGTATATATATATATGTATATATATATATACATATATATATGGTGATATATATTTGTAAGAGAAATAGACATTTCTTGAAAACAAAGTGCTATAAAATGCATGGTTGGTACTAATTTACAAGTTGTGAATACAACATAGTTATTAGTAGTTTGATGTTCCACCCTAAAGTCCTTTAACAATCAGGTTCTGACTTATCAGAATGTCTTTGGAAACAAGAAACCTTTGGGTTCAAGGTGCACACACACACGGCCTTGGGGAAAATGAGCTTGTGAGCTACACTCCCCAAGTGTCTGGATGAGCCATAGACGTAAAAACTGGAAAGTTCTCATGTTTTTGAATAATCTTTAAGCATTGTGTTGGTGTGGAACGGGAATCTGAGCTATTCTTGTATCCTCTTCGTGAGGGAGCTCTCATCTTTGTTGACTTCCCAGTGACTGGGAGTCTGGAAGAAATGATGCTCTAGTGAACTCTGCTGAGATTCCCGAAGTCATCCTTTCATTCTCATCTTGTCAGAAGTCCTTGCCAAAGCCACTTTAACATTTATGTGACATGCACCAAGAGAAATTCGCAGAGGTGTGCGTCAGCACAGCACGGTGATACAAGGAACCAATCCAAAATGTAAGGCTGACTGTAAAAGGATGAGGTGTGGCTGAGGTGTGTTGTGTAGCCCAATGAATGAAAGAAAACAGGAGTCCTTCTAAAATATGGCTGAGGTATAAACAACTTTGAGATTAAACTTGACAAATTCTGACTAATGTACAGCAGAAAACAAATAAGGACAAACAGATCACTTAAAAACCCTCCCAGGTGGTTTTTTGGTAATTTTGGCCCATGGTACAGACAACATCAGCCATTTCTAAGATCTCTTTAAACTTGTTTTATCAGTTATTTCTCTTCCATCAAGGGCACAACACGTGTTGTGAATGTCCTGAGCATAAGGTGTGTGATCTGCTATGCATTCAGCACGATTTTACTTTCTCTCTGTGAAGCTTTGTCACCTATAGGGCAGCAGCTCACTGGGATGAGCAAGCTCTGGTCTTTCTCCAGCAAGCTGTAGTTAGAAAGGGGTTCAGAGAAATGCTGACTCTGATGATTCCAGAGCAAAGTAAGGACATTAAAAACAAATGCACTGGCTTCTGAACTCTAACCATGTGATGGTTATGTGATGGCAACCAGACTGGCTTTAGAGTCACCACAGAAATACCCCTGTATAACTATGCTCTGATAACCTTTCTTACTATTTTTCTTCCTCATATCTGTGGGAAAACAGACTTCTGAATATTTTGAAAAGCTGCTTCGAACATCACTATTTAAATGACCTGGAAGCAGAGGTCGCTCACGAAGTCCATTAAAGAGAGAAGGTTGCAGGGATGTACCCTGGGTAGAACACGCCCCTGTGTGTGCAAGTCCCTCGGCTCAATCTCATGTCACAAGTGAGCAAGCAGCAACAGTGACAAAAAGAGTGAAGTCTCCTAATTTCTTTGACTTCAAAACATATCTTGAGAAGTGACTTCAGCAGAAAAAAAAATAGCCATGGTTCTAAGGTGTTTTTGACTATCTTAGTAGGTAGTCGCACAGCTTGACCAAGTTATGGGAGCAGGACTGGAGCTATTACAGGCTACAGACGTTTGCTGTCTTTGTAGCGGATTCAAGTTTAGTTTACCAGCACTCCACACTGACTCAAACTGTAACTTCAGTTCCTGGACCGTCAATGCCCTCTTCCGGTGGGGCAAAGGGCATGTGCTGGATATACAAAAGGCCAATGGCTCACACATTCATGTGAAATAAAAGTGGATGAACGAGTTATTTTTTCAAAAGGTAATAAAATGTGATAACATACGTGAGATCGCATCCTTCATATGTTTAAATGAGTCCAGTGTTTCTTTGGCAAACCTTACTTGAAATAATGAAGTTTAAAAAATTGCTTTATCAAGTGAAGGATCTGTATGACAAGAACTTTAAGCCTCTGAAGAATGAAATTGAAGACCTCAGAAGGTGGAAAGATCTTCCATACTCATGGACTGGAAAGATCAACATAGTAAAAGTGGCCATTTTGCCTAAGGTAATCTACAAATTCAATGTGATCCCCATCAAAATTCCAACTCAATTCTTCATAGAGTTAGAAAGAGCAGTGTGCAAATTCATTTGGATTATAAAAACCCAGAATAGTGAAAACTATTCTCAACAACAACAAAAAAAACCTTCTGGAGGAATCACCATCTCTGACCTCAAACTGTATTACAGATGAATTGTGATAAAAAAAAACTGCATGATATTGGTACAGACACAGGCAGGTAGATCAATGGAACAGAACTGAAGACCCAGAAATGAACTCACACACCTATGGTCACTTGATCTTTGACAAAGGAGCTAAAAACATTCAATGGATAAAGGACAGCATCTTCAACAAATGGTGTTGGCTCAACTGGCAGTCAGCATGCAGAAGAATGAAAATAGACCCTTTCTTATCTCCTGTACAAAGCTCAAGTCCAAGTGGATCAAAGACCTCTACATCAAACCAGGTACACTGAAGCTAAGAGAACTAAAAGTGGGGAAGAGTTTAGAACACATTGGCACAGGGGGAAAATTCCCAAACAGAACACCAATGACTTACATTCTAAGATCAAGAATCAACAAATGAGACCTCATGAAATTGCAAAGCTTCTGTAAGGCAAAGGACACTGTCAAGAAAACAAAATGGCAGCCAACAGACTGGAAAAGGATCTTTACCAATCTCACATCTGATAGAGAGCTAGTATCCAATATATACAAAGAACTCAAGAAGTTGGACTCTAGAGAATCAAATAATCCTATTGAAAAATGGGGTACAGAGCTAAACAAAGAATTCTCAACTGAGGAATACTTAATGGCTAAGAAGCACCTCAAGAAATGCTCAACATCCCTAGGGAAATGCAAATCAAAACAACCCTAAGATTCCACCTCACACCAATCAGAATAGCTAAGATCAAAAACACAGGGGACAGCAGATGCTGGCAAGGATGTGGAGAAAGAACACTCCTCCACTGTTGATGGGATTGTAAACTGGTACAACCACCCTGGAAATCAGTCTGGTGATTACTCAGAAAATCGGACATAATACTACCTGAAGACCCAGCTATACCACTCCTGGGCATATACCCAAAAAAATCTCCAACATCTAACAAGGACACATGCTCCACCATGTTCATAGAAGCCTTGTTTATCATAACCAGAAGCTGGAAAGAACCCAGATGACTTTCAACAGAGGAATGGATACAGAAATTGTGATACAAATACACAATGGAGTACTATCCAGCTATTAAAAACAATGGCTTCATGAAATTACTAGGCAAATGGATAGAACGTGAAGCTATCATCCTGAGTGAGATAATCCAGTCACAAAAGAACATTCACTGTATGTAGTCACTTATAAGCAGATACTAGTCCTAAATGCTCAGAATACCGAAAAAAACAATTACCAGAACTTATGAGGCTCAAAAAGAAGCAATTCCAGAAGGTGGATGCCTCAGTTCTTCTTAGAAGGGAGAACAACATACTCATGGGAAGAAATAAAGAAAGAAATAGAGGAGCAGGGTTTGGAAAAAAGATTATCCAGAGACTGTCCCACCTGTGCATCCATCCCATATTCAGCCACTAAACCCAAGCACTATTGCTGATGCCAAGTAGTGCTTACTGGCAGGAAACTGATATGGATGCCTCCTCAGAGGCTCTGCCAGAGTTATATTGATACCGTTGAGGATGCTTGCAGTTAACCATCAGACTGAACATGAGGACTCCAATGAAGGAGCTAGAGAAAGGACTGAAGGAGTTGAAAGGATCTGCAACTCCATGGGAAGAACAAAATGATCAACTATCCAAACCCACCCCAGCTCCCAGGGACTAAACACCAACCAATGAGTTCCCATGGAGAGACCCATGGCCCCACGTGCATATGCAGCAGAGGATAACATTTTCTAATGGAAGGAGAGGCCTTTGGTCCAGTGAAGGCTTGTTTTCCCAATGTAGGAGAATGCCAAGGTGCTGAGTTGGGAGAGGGTGGTTGGGAGAGGGAGCACCTTCATAGAGGCAATGGGAGGGGCATAGAGGAAGGGATTGTGGGAAAGGGATAACATCTAAAATGTAAATGCAGAGAATATCCAATAACAAAGAAATGTAAATACATAAACTATCCAATAAAAAAGAAAAAGAAAAGAGACAATGCAGGAGATCCGTGTGTGTGTGTGTGTGTGTGTGTGTGTGTGTGTGTGTGAAAAAATTTTTTCTAAGAAAGTTAAATGTATTTGTTCACACTAAAAAAAAAAAAAAAAAAGAGCTCATGGAGTCTTATGGAAGGGGGTGAGACAGAATTCAGGAGGGATCAAGACTATGTAGAGAATAGCATAATTTAGGACCATAGGTGCTCACAGAGACTGAGCACAAATCAAAGAGCATGCAGGGCTGCACATAGACCCTCACACATTTGTGGCAAACGTGCATCTTGAACTGTATTTAGGTCCCCTAACCAGTGGAGTTAAGGCTGACTCAGTCTCTCTTTTCTGCCATGAGATTTCCTTCCCCTACCTGAACTACCTGGTTGGGCCTCAGTGGGAGAAGAAGTGGCTAGTCCTGCTGGGAAGAGATGTCCCAGGGTAGGGTGGCATTCAAGGAAGGTTCCCCTTCTCTGAGGACAAGGTGAGGGGAGAATGGGAGGAGTTGTAAGGGTGGGACTGAGAAAAAAGGAGAGAGAGAAGGGTCTATGACTGGGATATAAAGTGCATAAAAATGTAACAGTCTAGAAAAAAAAAGGGTCTAACAGAAGAGTGTTGTTAACACATATAATCCAAACATCAAGGGCAAAAGGGATGGGAGACACATGGTAAGTTCGCTGCTCAGCCGGTCTTCTACAATGAAACAGGAAGGATTCTGAGAACTCAAGTCCTGCCCATGCCTGTAACATTTGCTTCACTTACCATAGGAATGACTGTGGGTATACGACGGTGTTTAATCCAGTTTATTTTTTAAAAAAAGGAAGAATATATACCTCATTTCATTTACTATCGAAAAAAAAAATGCTTAAAAAGCATTAGTTGGGAGATACCCACGTCGATACATAAGATGTCCTTTTTAATAATGCCAGTGCTCACGGCGCATCTCGTAAGCCCTCGTTATCGTAGTACGCCTCCTCCCTCCTTGCCAGCTTTCAGCAAAAGTGGCTGGTGGCTCAGGTACTCAGAAAGCCTCTCCTCCCCTTGCTTCTATGAGAATGGAGTGTGTGTCTATGGAATTACTAATTAAATCAGATCTCAGTGTGCGGATTCAAAAATTTAATTAGGAGAGTTGACTGTTAAAGCAAATTATTTCTCCAAATCACATATTCCATAATATTTATCCCACTGAGCTGCCATTCTAAGAATTTTAATCATAATCTCTATTTTTTGAAATAAGACTCTTTTTTAAGCCTTTTTTTATTCAGCCAACTATTTATATGAAGTACTTGGCAAGCGAGAACAAATCCCAAACCCTGCTTAGTGAGTAACAGCACCCAGATACTCTCAATTATAGTTAAGGCCTCCCAACCTTAGCTAATCCAATTCAAGTTTAAATTTGGTGTGTGTGTGTGTGCGTGTGTGTGTGAACATGCATACTCATGTAGGTGTGCATCTTCCTGCGCATGAGAATGTTTGTTCTCAAATACAGAGGCCTGAAGACACAACTGTCCTTTTAAATACATCTCAAATCAGAAAAAGTGTGAACAAATTTGAAAATCTTAGAAAATGGGTGTACATATTCTAACTTTCAAATATTCCTTCCCTCCACACTTTACCAACTATTGTGGAATATTTCGGAATGCTTCCAGAGACCATGGCATTGCTTTGTAGACAAAGGCACTTTCTATCCAACCTGACTGATTTAAGACCCCCGGGAAAAGGAGAGATCAAACTTCAATAAGCTGTCTTTTAACCTATATGCACATACACACCCATGTGTGCAAACACAGACACATATAGAGACACTCATGTACACACCCAGGGGAAGGGGGTAAGAGGAGAAAATGTATTCAGTTTTTTTTAAAAAGCTCTTAGAAAATTTCCCCATAAAGGTTAAACAGGAGATGCTGCAAGATTCGATCTGCTGCCTTGGGTACGTGTACAGCATCTCCAGATCTCACACAGACACATCACAGGGAGAGTGCCGAGAGCAGGATTTCTTCTTTGACTTACAATCTAAATGACTTTATTTCAGATAAGGCTGTCTCATAAATAACCCAGCATGGATAAAGATGCTCGGTTGCTCACACCATATTGTCTGGTGCTTGTCTTGACCCATGTTTTATGAGGTAAGAACAGTGGTTTGAACATTCTGATCATAACCTGATGCCCTCTCCCTCCGTGATAAACACAGCCCTTCCTGCAGAGTGGCCTAGTGACAAGACCTCTCCCCTGCTCTCTTAAAGATGTGTGCTATGGTAATTGACCCATAGGACTGCAGGGAAGTAGACCTCAGTGTTCATTAGACAAAATACAGTACAGTTGGGAGACCCGCCGTGGTTCAACTCCATTAAAAAGATACATATGCATAGAAGGCTTCATCCAGCTTCCCGTAGGTCTGGGGTGTTTCAGAGAAAAGGTCAGAGGACCTTCTATTACAAAGTCATTTTTTGTTCCTGGAGAAAGGTTCCTGTGCAGTAAGAAGAGGAATGAATCTGAATCTGGCTTTCAAAGGCAGGTATATGTAACAATGATCATGGCCTCTAGTCTGGAAACCCAGAAATTTGCATTAAAAAAAGTTTGTGTGTTCTTTCCTTCTTCTCAAAGCATTGCCAAAACTGTCTTTTACTCTTGAGTTTATAATCTACTAAGCCTACATTTCTCCGTGGATCAAAAGTAATAACAAGCCATTGGTTTGTGTTGAAGTCACTGATTTTGAACAAGATGTATATTATATTATTTAGAATTTTCATCATTATGGTGGTTGAATTATTAAAGTATTTAGAAATACATATAAATAGAAGCTCAATGAATATTAGCTTTTATTCTCAAGAGCTAATCTATTAATAATGATAATTTTTATTTCCTTATGGCTTTGACAGCATTAACTATTTCCTCTGTGCCCTGTTCTGGCCCTGTATGGCCCAAGCAGTGACTATGGCCATATTGTGTATCATGACACCGAGTCTCAGAAGTGCTGGCAGGTATCTCCAAGATGATCTTTCCATCCCATGAGTCTCTTGGTAAGATCAAAACAGTGGCCAAACTAATTTGGAAGGGTGAAAGGATTTTGTGTATGTGCCTACAGACGTTGAAGGAGGAGGCAGCAGTAAGCCAAGATTTAGTTGGATTCCCTTTTTGTGTCCCTGGAGCGTGATTCCGGAACCAAACAGGAAGAGTTAACACTTAAAAGATGGGTCATAACTCAGATGCCAAGGATGGATTTGCCAGTCCCCTGAGAGCTCAGCTCAGAGGTCTCCCAGTGGTCTGTGGATCAGTGTCACAGTGGTGATGGGCTAGCCTGGACACAGGTTGGTCAGGGGAGCAAGCGCTGTGTCTGGATGGAAAAGCATCAAGGAATCTTTGTCCTTCTCTAAATGGCCATGCCTAGAGTGAAGAAACACACACACACACACACAAGTGTGAGCACGTGTGGAAAAGCGAAAGCCTTAGCCAAGGTAGGCAAGCCTGAGGTCTGGTTTAATTTTCATTATAATATGCCCACTACAGTAAACTAATACTGTGTTAAAACCACACAGAAATAAATGACCTCTGCATTTTAAACAAGCATCTCAATGTGAACAAACACAACAGGGAAAAAAAAAAAGACTTGTTTTAAGAAACAACAAATAAGTTCTGACTCCACTCTTTTTGTTTTTTAGTATCTAACACCTTCTTACTCTACTTTACTGTTAGGAATCATTTAAAAGACTTCTGCAGGAGAACGGGTATTCCATAGCAGAAAGCGTCATCTGATGCATCCACAATCGATGACGTCAACTGGGATAAACTCAAATGCCCAAAACTCAGGACTAAAGCAGTAATGTATAAAACTGTCAAGTTGCATTCATCTAAAGAATTAATGGGGAGAATGTAGAAATAAGCTCATTATCAGAGACTCGAGTTAATTTATGCATGAATAAAAAAGGACACTTCATCAGACTGTGTTACATCGGGTTTCCAACCTGGTGGCTTTCTGTGATGCGTGCAGCTCAGGGAGTCTCATGAGATTCAGAGCAGGAGGCAGTGAGTGAAGTGAATTCTTCAATAAGATATTTACATGACAATAAATATTTGCTTCACATGCCATCATTTATCCCCCTCCGACCTGTGTGTACAATATAAGCATTTCTATATTATTTGGGCAAGGCTGACGTCTCATTTCCATACTACAATAAATAATTTAAGGCACGTCACACACAAAATGTTTTTCTGTTTTTGTGTGGTGTGCTGGGAATTTAACCCAGTATTTCCTACACTCGAGGGAAAGTGTTCTGTCTACAGAAGCCAGGTAGCTACGAAGCTACGTCTCCATAGATTATAGAAAAAAATAAAATTAATTTATAGAGTAACACCTAAGGTAGTAGTGTGCAAACTTTCCCTTTGTTGTTTGTATTAATTAATTTGTCATTTAAAATATTCATCCTCATTTGGCATTCTGTGAATTGGCATGCATCACACACAGATGTGTGTTGTGGAGTGTCTTGCAGCCATTTGTATTTTGATGTTAATTCCACCTCTCCAAGAAGGGCTGCCCAGTCATGTACTCAGGACTTCATCAGAACCTTCTCATTTTAATTAGTAAAATAAAGGCAAGAGCCGGCGATTGGGCAGGGGAAGGGAAGGTGCGGGAGGGTCGGAGGGGAGAGAGGGAGGGCACAGGAGGATCAAGATGGAGCTCAGGAAGGAGGAATTGGATCCAGGTGGACTTAATTGGCAATAGGTAGCTATAAACATTTTAAGGATTTTATAATTCCTTTATCAGTTTGTATCTTTGTCCATTGGATGTAATCTTATTGTATAAAAGGTTTGTGGATTGAGAATTAAATATATAAACCTGTATGAAAAGCTTAGAGTCATGTTTGTTTTGGGAATTGGGGTAAAGAAACATGCCGGGGCTGTAATTCCACCCAGGGCAGAAGCACCAGGGAGGGGGGAATAAACAGCTAGGGAAGGGAGCCACGTGAAGAGTATGGCTTGCGGACCAAGTGACAGTGTTTGTGTGCCCGGCTAAAAGTGGCACCTCGAGGAATGAGACCACAATGCAGATAAAGAGATAAGCAATTCCTTTCTTAATATTTACTGCAACGTGTGTGTGTGTGTAATAGCTTTAAATTATAACCACCTTTCTCACTTGATATGCAGATGAAAGTACTTCAGTATTTTTTAAGTAAGTGCTTACACTTGTACTTCTGATACAACGTTGATTGTTTTCTTGTGATGATGAGGGCGGAGTCCTGGACCTTGAGCAGGTGAAGCAAAAACTCTGATACTGGGTTATACCTTCAGCTCTGAAGTAAGCAATTTACACACACACACACACACACACACACACACGTATGTATATATATTCATATATGGGTGTGTGCATGTGAGAAATGTACTAAGCACACCATTAAATAACCACTGACAAGAAAGAGTGAGCTCTGCTTAGGAACCAGGTGCAGGGTGTGGATATGAAGAACCACTTTTCAGGTGGAATTTGATCCCTTCTGACTTCAGACGGTTTCAGGGCTGTGATGTGACATTTTCCACAGTTACTTCCCTCCTTCGGAGTGGATGCAGGGCCGGGACAAGCTCTGCGAGGCAGCAAACAGGGAAGAAGTGAGACACAGACGCAGACATGGTGTGTGTCCAGGTGATTCGGGCTGGGGATGAAGACCCTGGCAGGTAGGCAGGTGAACCTAAACAAAGGAATTGTGATTATCAAAAACAGTAAGAACATGAGTTTAAAAATACAAGACAGAACAATAAATTATAGTCTCAAATCAAATTAAGAACAGGATTTTGTTTGATTTTTAAGAAGGTTTCTGTGTGTAACAGCCCTGGCTGTCCGGGAACTCACTTTGTAGAGCGGGTTGGCTTCAGCTCAAGGAGATCCACCTACCCCTATTTCCCGAGTGCTTGGACAAAAAGTGTGTGTCACTATTGCCTTAAACTAGAAAAACAGAACTTTAAAGTGTGCTACAACTTACATTTTTTGGCTCAGTAAAATAGTAAATTTGAATCAAAGTTAAAATTATTCTGCAAACTTGCACCGAAAAATAAAATATAAATATTAATAACTTGTGGAATGTTTTAAAACGGTTAAATATTAATGAAAGCATTAAAATATGGAAAATGAAAGCTGAGCAGGTAAAACAAAATTATGAAAGGATGTATTAGAAAATAGAAAAATATAAGTTAAATCTTTTCTCAAGTTAAAGAGCAAAAAGTATTTTCCAAGAGTTGTTTTGCTTTTTGTCTGCCTTCCCTTGTCTAAATCATGAAGAAGCAGAGGAGTTGAAAATTGATCAGCAATGACACCAGACAGGAGGGACGATAATCATGAAGCCACAAACCAACCACATGCTTGGTTACATGGCAAAGGCAAGGTGAATATGAATGACTTGGCAAGACCAGGTCTCAAGAACAAAAATAAAATGGGGGCTTTGGTGCAGTGGTCACTCAGCAGTAGACACTTGTCAACATGACTAAAACCTTAGAAAGGATTCCTAGCAGTCAAGAGAATTATTTGTAACTGTATATGGTCAAAATGAAACTTGTTAGTTTAATTAATAACAAAAATCCTTGCAAATCATATTTGTTTCCAGAAGCAACCTGGGAAATTTTAAAGAAAAAGTACCTTAAGAAATACTTGATATTCATAAAACATTAACTTGACTATATAATATTTTTATTTACAAGTTCTTTACAATTAAGTTTTAATTATTAACACAATCAAAACAAGCCAACAGCAATAACAAAAAGAAAGTGTTTAAGATTTCATGTTTCTCAAATTGGACTCTCAGGTCTAGAAAGATGACGTGGCAGTTAAGAATGCTTGCTGCTCATGAAAGACCTGGGCTTGGTTGCCAGCACCCTCATGGCAGCTCATAACCTCTATGTAACCCCAGTTCTAGAATGTGGTACTAAGCACATGGCACGTATACATACAGGCAGGTAATATAATAAAAATGCATAATATAATTAGCAAGCATTACTTAAAAGTTCATACAGAAAAGGAAAACGAGTTACTGTGTCTGAGAATTGTAGAATATACATGCTTCTTGAACATATAATGAGAACATATACTAACTGAAAATCCTGAATCCATAAATTAATCCTTACAGAATTTCTATTCGGAATAATATAGGGTATATTCTAGAAACACACAATTTAATTGAGTTGGAAATAAATTACAAAAAAAGCTGGCAAACTTCCCAAATGAGTGAAATTAGGAAACATATCAAAGATATGAGATATCAAAGGTACAAGAGATATCAATGAGCTGGAAGATGTTTGATTTGTAGGGAATATCAAAGAAGTAAAGAGATGTCCGTCTGAAATGATGAATAAAGCTGGAATACCTTTCAAAGTACTGGTGACAGAAAAGAGGCAGAAGCTAACAGCCAATGTGGAGAAGTCCTAACAGAGGACTGAGGTCATGCACGTGTGTGACAACATTTTATGAAGCTTACCCCATGAAAATACATTTTGGGGAAAAAGGAAGAAAAACACAACAGAAAAATTAATCCAAGAAAAAATAGAAACTCTGCTTAGTGCCAAAACCATTACAATAGGTAGACAATCTTCAGAAGGGTCCCTCAGATCTTTCCAGACTAGCTGATTTCACCAGTGTTTACAAAGAATGAAGGAATAAATCTAACCTAACGTAAATTTCTGTGTGTCTCTGTATATATGGTACGTTTGAGTGTACCTCTCTCTCCCCTTCCCCCCCTCTCTCTGTCTCTCTGTCTCTCTGTCTCTCTCTCTCTCTCTCTCTCTCTCTCTCTCTCTCTCTCTCTCTCTCTCTCTCTCTGTGTGTGTGTGTGTGTGTGTGTGTGTGTGTGTAAATCAGAAGTTGACATATGTTCCTTCTACAGATACTCTCCATCTTATTTTCTTTTTAAAAAAGATTTCTTTCTAAACATGGAGCTTGCTTTTTTGACGAGAATGACAGCCAGTTGATGCAAATCTCGGGTCCCTCTCAATTAAAACAATTACTCAGATAAAAACCACTGACTCTGTGTCTGTAGGAACCCTTGGGAAATGCTGGGTCTGGCCACGTGGGAAGACAGAGACATGGGGATCCCTAGGGCTTAACTAGAAAGTCATAATTTAAAAATAACAGCATTGCTAGGCATACTGACACATGCCTTTCATCTCAGTACTCAGGAGGCAGAGGCAGACAGATCTCTGTAAGGTGAAGACCAGCATAAGCTACATAGTGTGTTCCATTCAATAGATCCTAAAAGTGTCCTAACAAAATTTGAACTCTTTCAATGGTAAAAATTATCATCCTATTAATAAATAAGTTTCTTCTTCATACAAAGCACATTAGTAACCCCACCTTCCTGCAATGTTCGAAACAAAGCTCTGTGGGTAGAGTCAATATAAAAACACCCAAGTCTATTAACATTTTACTAAAAATTGAAACATAAAAAAGAACAAAAGAGAACAAAATGAGTAAGAGAATTGCAAGAGTGATTACTAATACTATTAAGATATTAGAAAGCCGGTCTTGGTAACAAGCTGTCTCAGCTTGTCCCAGAGAAGCCCCTCCCAACAATTTCCCAATTTCTCATTTATTTATTATCTTTACATACCAAATGCAGCCCCCTCTCTCCTTTCCTCCCATCCCCACCCCCAGACTCCCTCTCCCATTACACTCCTCCCTTCTCCTCACAGCAGGGAAGGCCCTGCCTTGGGTACCAACCCACCCTGGCACATCAAGTCTCATTAGAACTAGACACATCTTTTCCCTCTGAGGCAAGAGAAGACAGCCTAGCTAGGAAAAAGGGATCCAAAGTCAGGCTACAGCAACAGCTCCCACTCCAATTGTTGAAGGAACCACATGAAGACCAAGCTGCACATATTCTACATATGTGAAAGGAGCCTAAATCCAGTCCATAAATGACCTTTAGTTGGTGGCTCCATCTCTGTGAACCACCATGGACCCAGGTTTGTTAGCACTATAGGTCTTCTTGAGGTGTCCTTAATCAATCTAGCTCCCCCATTCCTTTTCTTTACTCTTCCACAAGACTCCCAAGCTCTACCTATTGTTTGGCTGTCTGCCTCTGTTTCCATCAGCTAGTTGATGAAACCTCTCAGAGGACAGTTAAGCTAGGCTTCTGTCTGCAAGCATAGCAGAGTATCATTAATAATGTCGGGGGATGGCTCTCTTCCATGGTGTAGGTCTTAAGTTTGGCAGCCATTGGTTAGTCATTCCCTTAATCTCTGCACAGTCTTTATCCCTGCACATTTTATAGGCTGGCCAAATTTTGGGTTGATGGTTTTTTAGAGTGTGTTGGTGTCAGCCTCCCTCTACTGGGTGCCCTGCCTGGATACAGGAGGTGGCCACTTGAGTATCCATATCCCTGGGTTCTAGGAGGCTCAGCTAAAATCACCCTCCTATCCTCTTAGGAGTCTCTCCTGTCTCAGCTTGTCCCAGAGATGCCCCTCCCAACAATTTCCCTTCTTTCAGTCCTTTCACCCCGACCCTCTCTGGGCACTCTCCCTACCTGTTCCCTACCCTCTTCCCTCCTCAACCCCTCACACTCAATTCCATCTCTCCATCCACTTCAAATATCAATGTTATTTCCCCTTCTGAGTGAGATCCAAATATTCTCCCTGGACCCTACTTATTAGCTTCTTCGGGTCTGTAATTGCATTTTGGTACCTGTATTACACGGCTAATACAAGTGAGTACATATCATGAATGTCCTTTTAGGACTGGTTAACCTCACTCAGGGTATTTTCTAGTTCCATCTATTAGCCTGCAAAATTCGTGATGTATTCCCTTGTGTAAATGAACCACATTTTCTGTATCCATTCTTTGGTTTTGGGACATCTGGGTTGTTTGCGGTTTCTGACTATTATGATAATGCTTCTATGAACATAGTTAGGCAAATGTCCTCATGGTACAGTGGAGTATCTTTTGGGTATATGCCCAGGAGTGGTATAACTGGGTGTTGAGGTAGAACTATTCTCAATTTTCTGAGAAACCACCAGATTGATTTCCAAAGTGGTTGTCCACATTTGCACTCCCACCAGCAATGGAGGAGTATTTTCCTTGTTCCACATCCTGCCCAGAATTTTTCATCTTAGCCATTCTGATAGTTTTAAGATGGAACCTCAGAGTCCTTTTCATTTGTATTTTTCTGATGACTAAGGATGATGACTAAGCACTTTTCTTTAAGTGCTTCTGGGCCATTCCTCTGTTAAGAAGTTTCTCTTTATCCCCATACCCCATTTTTGATTGGGCTATATGGTTTGTTGCTATTTGATTTCTTGAGTTCTTTATATATATATTTTGGATACAATTCCTCTGTCCAATGTAAGGTTGGTACAGATCTTTTCTCAGTTTGTAGAATGTAATTTTATCCTATTTTTGGTGTTCTTTGCCTTGCAGAAGCTTTTCAATTTTGTGAGGTACATTTATTGGTGTTGATCTTAATGCCTGAGCTATTTGTGTTTTGTTCTGGAAGTCCTCACCTGTAACAATGGTTGACAGACGCCTTTAATCCCTACACTCGGGAGGTAGAGGCAGGCTGATCTCTGTGAATTCAAGGCCAGGTCTACTTAGTGATCTGGAGGACAGCTATATAGAGAAACACTGTCTCAGAAAATAAAATTTAAAAAAATTTTAGATTACAGTTCACTATTATGTTGAAGAACAAATTATTGATTTTAGCAACCTTGCAAAAAAGAAAGAAAGAAAGAAAGAATGAAAGAAAGAAAGAAAGAAAGAAAGAAAGAAAGAAAGAAAGCAAAACTCAATACTGTTCCTGTATATGAACAGACCCTAAAGCAAAAGAAGAAATGGGAGGTTTGAAACAGCAGCCCTTTCAAGCCCTCTCTGAACTGATTCCTGAAGTCCTGAATTCCATGCCCAGAACTGCACAAACCAGGTGTGGGATGGTATACATCTCTAACCCTAGCACTCAAGAGATGGAGGCAAGGGGATCAGACATTCGAGGTCTTCCTCGGCTATAGATAAAGTTAAAACCACCCAGGGCTACATGAGACCCTGCTTGGTACCTCAAAAATAAATGAATGAATGAATGAATGAATGAATGAATGAATGAATGAATAAAGTTAATTTGCATCCATCCCAAACCTCAGAGTGCCCTGGACAATTCTGCCTACAGGCTTTACCTAAGATATAATATTCTTGTACTATTCTGTATACTGAGTCTGTAGAAGGCACTTGAAGATCTCCTGACCTTGCCTTAGAATAAAAAGTCAGGAAATATTTTTTGTTGGGTCAGCGCCAGTGATTCCTGGCTGGAAACCTCTCTGCAGAGTTACTTTCATTCAGCAGGGCCAGGTCGTCAGAGGTCTTTGGGGTAGGAATGGGAAGGACCTGGTAGACATTTTGACCCAATTTAGACAAAGGGCTACATTTTGAGGAAAGTTGCTTCTTCCAGCAGGGCAGGAAACACCTGAAGTTGAAACTCCCTTCTGTACATTTCCATTAATGATAGAAATCAGCACACTAAAAACCCAAAATAAACAAACAAAACCCAACCCATTTAAACCTATTGTTTCCTTTGGTGGGAGAGGCTGGAAGACTCTTCCTTAGGCAGGGATTAAATCTCTCTTTTCTCAAACAATCCCTGAGGCATCTTACAGTGCAGAAGGGGCCTCAGAGAGAATGGCTCCCTGGACTACTGGATACCTGGCTAAAAGTTTCCTCACATACTAATAGGCCTCTGAGTCTCTCTCCTCCTCTCCAGTGAATACTAATGAACTACTGCCCCTGAAGGTCATGACCTTGGACACCAGGAGAGGTTCTCAGTTGCGACAGGACTGGAACATTTAGGTAGCGACTTTCCAGAAGTCTGGCATCAAGAGTGGACGCGGGTCTTGTCCACTGCTCAGAGTTCAGCTTGCATCCCAGCTCACCCAGGCTGAGCTTGATCTTTAGGAAACAGGAGATGCTAAAAGTCTCTCTGGCCTGCTGCCACCTGGGGTTTGAGTTTTGCTCTGAGCCCCAGTTCAAGCTGCTGAGTTCCTCCTTGGACAGCACCCTCTTGCCCACCACCTCTCAGGGAGGATGGAACTCTTTGCTTTCCTTTCCCAACTGGTGCACAGCCTGCTCACAAGACTGCTATCCTGATCCTAGTGTAGAGCTCTGAAGGAAAGCTCTTCTTTGATTCCTGCTTCTCATGTTCTGCTCCTTGGCTGTCCATCTTCTGAAGGGCAAAGATCACTGGGGCAGCAGCCATTTTTGGCACATATATGTGAGGTAGGAGAGTTGTGGACAGAGTGAAGGAGACTAATGGAAAGGAGGCACAGGAAGACTGGACATTTCCTGTCTTCCGACAGCATGTAAACAACTCATCAGGGATCCTGAGAGTCCATCCCCTTCCTGTCTTGGAGTCAGGCATTGGTCCAGGACTACTGCAATTCCAAGTTTGTCTGTTTCTCTCTTAACAACCCAGGTTTTTCTCATTATCCACATGTGTCTCTGCAGTTGTGAAGATGCAGAAGAGCCTGAAAGTGTCAGCAGGTGTGCTTGTCAATAGCATTTGGCAGTTATTAGGTTATTCAGTAAATTAACTCTGGAAGAAGTAAAATGCCAAGCCCGAGGATGTAGCTCAGTAGTAAAACACTTGCCTATTGTGCCTGAGGCCCTGGATGCTATCCTTAGAGCTAACGGTAGGAGAAGGAGTAAAGAAAACATATTCTGGGGCTGGCAAGATGGCTCAGCAGTTAAGAGCCCTGGCTGTTCTTCATGAATTCAGTTCCAGCACCTACATGGTGGTTCACAACTACCTGTCATGTGATACGAGGCCCTTTTCTGGCATGCAGAGCACTTATATACATAAAATAAATACGTCTTTAAAAATAAAAAGCAGGCTCCACTTTCTGTGCTCATCTCCTGTGGCCCAGTCTGTTTTGCTTGTGAATTTGTAAAGAGCCCTGACAAAGAATTCCGAAGTTCTTTCTTCAACTAACTTTCACATTTCCTGCAAGTGTTCCATACCTAACGCATGCTATGTCTGTTACTTACTCTGTGATTTTATTTCAGTGGACCATCTTTCTTTTCTGGGAGGCAATTCTGATACCTCAGAAAAGGCTTTTGGAAGGCAGGAATGTGGTTCAAAATATGATTCCATAGTTGCTTAACAGTAAAATATCTAAGCTGGTATTCTAATTTTATTTGTACTTTTTTGTGCTTGCATGTTTTTCCTACATGTATATAAGTTTGGTACCATGTATGTTCTTGGTGCCACAAAAGCATGAAAAGATCCCTGGAAACTAAGTGTGACCCACCATGTGGGTATTAGGCGTTGAATCTACAGTCTCTGTAAGAACAAGTGCTCTTAGCTCCTGGACCATCCCTGAAGCTCCACTTTCTTCTTTAGATTTTAGACTTAGGTTTTAGCTTTTGGCTCAAAATTCTATGTGATGCCCAGAGCAGGTTCCAACATTTTCCCTCGTAAACAGAGACGTTGAATGGGAAGACATCTGTGTCCCTGCACACTGCACATGCTACAATGCCCATGTCCTACACAACACATTTTAATGATATTTAGTTCTCCTGGGTTGTTTTGTTCATTTGTTTTTTGTTTTGTTTTGGTTTTTTTCTGTTCTTTGTTGTTGTTGTTGTTGTTGTTGTTGTTGTTGTTGTTGTTTGAGGTAGGCCAGAGTTTCGTAAGCTTTGTATCTCAGGCAGTCTTCAACTTGTCTCCAGTCCTTGCAAAGTAGAGGCAGGAGGACTAGAAATCTGACATCTTTCTCTGCTACACAATGAATTCAAGACCAGTGTGGGATATGTGAAACTCAAATAGTAAGCAAATAAAAACATTGCCACCTCTACAGTGACTTCATTGTAAATGGGGAAGTAATGTCAACACTGATAGCAAAGGAACAAACTTCAAACTGATAACACTAATCAAGTTCATTGTAGAATAAAACGTCTGTTTAAGAAATTGAGACGATCGCATTGCTAGACTAGAACCCACAGGAAAACCCTGAGTACACTGGCAAAAGAAACATGAGAAGAACTGGAAGAATTGTTCTGTCCTGCATGGCTTTCAAGATCTTAAATAACCTTAAAACTGACGTAAATATATCCTAAACTGGCTTGTTCGGAAAGCTGAAACTCTTCTTAGAACAAACCATGGGGTCTCCTTAGGATGGACAAAGGACGTTCTTATGGCAGGAGGCCGATGCCCTTTTGATCTGTTTCCTTAGGTCCCTGGGCATCCCTGCTACCTGTAAGAAGTATTTCAGCAAATATTAAAGATTCATTCAATAAACATATCAGGCTCCCATTACTGCAGCCTGTGCTCTCTAAAGTACACTGGTGAATTATCTCTCACTTTCTCAGTAATGTGGCGCTAATGGGAGTGGGGTCCCTGGAGAATCTCAACCCCTCAGCCTGGAAGCAAAGAAACTGGTGATCTGACAACTGTGGCTCCATCTTCTACTGCTTCCCAGAAATCTCCTGCCAGGGCTTCTTACCTCCCTGAACAGTTTACCATTCAAAGGGCCAACAGAAAAGGACAGCTAGGCAGTGAAGGCCAAGAACACCAGATAGTCTCAACAGAGTTCTGGTACGGTTCCCTGGGTGACTCTGAAAGTGACTGAAGCCTACAGCAGTAGAAATAGCGTGTTTTGTTTTGTTTTGTTTTTTTTAAGTATTGAACTGGGGTTTGTGGAGATGCTTAGTTGCTTACAGGGCTGGCTATGAAAGAATTAGGACTAAGTGCAATCTCTAGAACTCATGTTTCAAAAGACAAAGAAGGAGGGAGGGAGGGAGGGAGGGAGGGAGGGAGGGAAGGAGGGAGGGAGTCTGGGTGGGGGATGAGGGGGAGAGACACCTCCTAGGCAAGAAGAAAGATGAAGCTCAGTCTCTCCTTCCCTGTCACCGGCTGTCAGAAGCTCACTGAGGTGAACGACTAACGCAAGCTTCGCACGGTCTATGAGAAGCGCTTGCTGACGCTCTTGGTGAAGACTGGAAGGGTTATGTGGTCCAGATCCAAAGTGGGAACAACAAACAAGGTTTTCCCATGAAGCCAGGCATTTTGACCCATGGCAGAGTGCGCTTGCTGTGGAGTAAGGGGCGTTCTTCTTATAGACAGAGGAGAACCAGAAAAAGGAAGCATGAGTCGGTTTGTGGATACATCACGGACGTCAATTGGAGTGTTCTCAACTTGGTTACTGTTAAAATAAAGGGGGGGGGGGAGAGAACATTCCAGGACTGACAGATACTACTACTCTGCCTCGTCGGTTGGGACCTAAGAACTAGTAGAATCTGAAAGCTTTTTAATCTCTCCAAAGAAGATGATGTCCTCCAGTATGTCAGAAAGCCCTTAAAGAAGGAAGAAGTCAGGACCAAAGCACCCAAGAGTCAGCGTTTTCTTACTCCTGCAACACAAATGCAGACGTATCACTCTGAAGAAGCAACGTACTAAGAAAAACAAGGAGGAGGCTGCATAACACGCTAAACTGTTGGCCAAGTGAAGGAAGGAAGCCAAAGAAAAGCGCCAGGAACAGATCGCCAAGAGACGTAGGCTGTCCTCGCTGAGGGCTCTACTTCTCACTCTGAGACCAGTCAAAAATAAGTCTTTACAAGTAACAATTAAATAATTAGACCTTGAAGAGAGAGGGGGTGGCAATATAGTAAGAAACTTGTAAGCAAAGCACTGAGAAGGCAGATGCATGTAAATCTCTAAAGCTCAGTAGCCACCCAGCCTCGCCAACTTGTTGAGTTCTACACCAATGAAGAGAGCTTTTCTCAAAAATGCCCACGAAACAACCCCCAAGGTTGAGTACACACACACACACACATACACACACACACACAACACACACACACACACACACACACACACACACACACACAAACATGCTTTTACACAAACAAAAATACAAACATAAAGAACCATGCTGACATTTGGGATTGCCAGTGTTTCTTCTGTGGAAAACTGTTAACACCCACATTCATGTCTCACTTCCTCCAGAGTCAGGCGTCTCCCACCCCACCCCCCCACCCACCCCCCCACCCCCGCCAAAAAGAAAACCCAGACAGAAGAAGATCCAAGGGAAAGTGGCAGAGAACCAGGAAACGGTGCCTGGGCTGCCAGCAAAGCCACTGTGAGTTGGATCCCTGTGAGTCAGTATGCCAAAATGAGGAATGACTGTTTCTGCACAGCTTGCGTCTCAGCTCACCTTTGAGCACATTTCCAATCGTCCCTCAGACACCGTGCATGAACGAGGTAGAACGGATCTGGTGTAGGAAATGAAAGTTATTGGGTGAAAAAAAAACAGAGCTGTTTGGGGAAAACTGACACTCAGCAAAAGCACTTCCTCCTGGCAGCGTCTGGGTGGCTTTTCATCTCTTCTCTAAGACCTCTTGGGGCCAGGAAACCGGCACCTTATACCAAATGGCTATGGCTCCTGGAAACCAGACCAAGTGGTTTGGCTTTTTGTTTCAAAATCTTTAGTAAGCAGTTATGTCCTTTTCTACTTGAAACAGTATTGTTGCCTGAGTTCTATATACTTACTGGTAAAACTTTCCAAATATATGATCATTGCATTGGTAGAAAGGTATCATGTCTGAATTCCTGAGGTCTTATGATCTACTCAGACAAGACAATAACCCCATGCCATTGGAATCCATGAATGGTCCATAAATTTAATTGTGAAAGAAACCTCCATAGAAAAATCTGTAGCTATGCAAAGGTATTTTCTCAATGTGAGAACATATAATATAACCCCTGCCATTAGACTGGCATCTGACTTTCACATTAATTTTTCATTGTGAGATGAATAAAAACCAGATTATTACACCTCTGGTTGCAGAGGAAGCAGACAGGACAGTCAGACTATTCTGTGTGTCTTTTGCTGAGGAAAGTCAATTATGTATCAAAATTGAATAATTTCCTTCACCAAACAGCTGTCCCTTTGGTAGCTATAGGTCTTATGCTCTGACTGCCTCCACCGAACCCTTTTTCCTTTGTCTCACTTTTGTTGACAATAGGGCATTTTATTTCTTTAATTTTTGGAGTTGGAAATATTTTGAGAGAAGATCTCACAAGATAGCTCAGATTAGCCTGTGACTCATTGTGTAGCCCAGCTTAGCAATCTTCCCATGTTGGCTTTTTGAGTGTTTGGGATTAGACATGTTGGCTACCATATCTGGCTCCTAGCATTGGTTCTGAAACACTTGAATTGGCAGCAGGGATAGGTTTTTTTTTTTTTTTTTGGTTGCCTTGATGTTCTCAAGTGATGGAAAATCATCCCTTCTGTCCTCAAAGCTACACTGAGCTGCTGTGTCTGCTGGCACAGTGCAGCAAGCATATCGGGCTGGGTGGTCTGACTCTCCCCACGGAAGTAGAAACTCTTCTTGACTTTGAGACTTTCTCCTCTTTCACTCTCAAGAACATTGCTTACCAGAATGTACTGTTGGAAGAAATACTCAAAGTGAGGCGAGGTGTGTCTGTGTTGTTGTTGTTGTTGTGTATGTTTATAATGTCATAGCTGAAAAGCAAAGGAACTTTGGTATACTAGTCATGTTACTGTCCAGACATTTGCTATAAAAAAGGACACGACTGAAAATCTGGAGACAACTTTCATCCCACTGTCCTGTCAGCATTATCAGCCCTATCCTGGAGAATATGGTTCTTGCTGCTGATGAGTACAGTGCTTCCTTGCTGATGTCAGTGTCGGGAAGATTACTGGTAAGCAGATAGCTGGGGATGGATTTTACCAAAGCGAACGAATCACGTTGCCCCTCAATATTCATTACTGAATTCCACTCTGTCCCTGCTTCTGGAAGATTGTTCCAGGCCTTCCTTGGACCTCGAAGTTCCTTTCTCAGTCTTGTAGGCTCTGCCAGAACTCCTTCTCTGAGCTCTGCTTGAAGAATGCTCTCCTGCTGTCTCTGCTTCTTGCTGGTCTTCCTCCAGGAGAGCCTCCTGCATCCAGAAACGAGTGCACCTTGGCCTCTCCCCATCTGCACTGCTCCCTGAGGTGACAGGCTCTGCAGCTAACAGATGGGCTTCATCTTGAAATGCAGAGTTCATAGCTATGTATCTCGAATCCATTTGAGATTAGGGGATTTAAGGTGACACTAGAATCCCCTGTTTAGAACAGATGACAAATAGTGTCTTCCTTTCAAAAACTAAAGACTGGAAGACTTCAGAATTTAGAGAACCTATAAATGGCATTAAATTTTAGATGTCACACATAATGCCTCCACAGTCACAATTTTATTGTTTGAGAAACTCTGCTAGCAGTTGACCATTTCTTTCCCTAAACTAAGTGACGAGTGAAGGTGTATAGAGTACGGCACAGGCTATTGAGAGCAGGAAACTCAGACATATGTATCCTAGGGTCCCTCAACTGCTATCAGAGGGACAATAAAATGGCAAAAAGACACTTTTGAGAAAAGAAAATTTAAATGCTTTATACCTATGTTCTTTTCTTGCAGACCAGGAAAAAATGCAATTGGTATTAAGTGATGCTCTACATATTATATTAAAACTCTTTGTACAATTTTATTTATCTTTGCCATAACTTTGTGAGATGATTATTAGACCAGTTCTGTTTAATTCTCAAAAGTATTACTGTTGCTGTTATTTTGGGTGTTGAGTATCAAGCACAGGGCCTGGTGCTTGCTGGGCTAGCCCTAAGAACAGTTCCACCCTGGTTTTGATAGCTGCATATGGAATGCTTTAAGGTTTTAAGGAGTCTGCAAATGAGACAGACCCAGCCATGAGAAATTGATGACAGGAGTCCAAATAGTCATGGCAGTAAACAAAACAAAGCAGATGGCTGAAAAATCTTCTGCTGTTTAAGGTACAGCAGGAGCTTGTTGTCATATTCTTCATGGGGCTTGATATAACTGTCACTACCTATTGCACATGACAAGAGGGGAAGTGGGATTCATGAAGGTTGTATTGATTTTTCAGTGAGTTAAGTCGACACATTTTACCTCCTGACAGCTTGACACTGTCCTACAGCCTCTCATATTCTCATGACTTGACCATGGAGAAATAATGTAACCATATTATTCAGCAATTGTGTTTCTACAATTTTATGTACATACCATTATGTGGTGGTGTAGGTCAAATAGGTGTGCTGGTATACATACACATACATATGTTCATGTGTGCATATATGTGTGTGTGCATATGCATTTGCATGTAAAAAGTCTGAGTAGTACATCAAAGACAGAGGTCTGTCTTGGCTGTTGTTGCTTAAGTTGTGACTACTTTGTTTGTTGAAACAAGCTCTCTCATCAGCCACCAACTCATCCAATAACTGAACTGGCTTGCCAAGGAGCCCCCAAATCTCTCTACTCTGCTCTCCAGAACAGGGATTATGGGAGGGACACTATACCTGGCCTTTTGGGTGGGTTCTGGGGATTGAATCAGGTCCCTCATACTTCTGAGGCATGCACTTTACTGACTCACGCACTTCCCCACCCCCCTTTTTTCCTGTTTTTCTATTGAGGCTCTTGGCTACTTTATCATATGCTGGGAAGAGAGTAAAAGTGAAGACGCTCAGACTGATGCAATTTGGTGAAAGCAGCAGAATTCAGGGAAATCGAGAGCCTCGACATGTGAGGGAAGACAGGGAGCGTTAGGAGAGCATGAACTAAGAATGGAGGATGGCTTGAAGAAATACATGAGGTAAGTGCTCAAACCTTAGGTACCTTCTGTCCATATTATGGGTGCAGTGGATACCCAGGAGACCTTGGTGTCTATAATTTCTCTGCAGCTAGCAGAGACTGCATTAAGCGATCTGTTGGGAACAAGAAAATCTCCCCACTTCACTGAAATCCTTTTTAAGAAATGTTGTTGCAACAATTTTGGGTACTGAAATGCTTTCCAACAGTTTCCTCTGTGAAATTCCAATAGCTTCTCACATAAATCAAGAGCTCTGTACCCACCAAGCAATAACAACCCAAAGGGGGAGGACCGAAAGTTCATATTACTAAGTGAAATACAAATGGAATCTCTTTTTCCATGAAAAATCTCTAGCCAGTTTAGGTCTCTGTGGAAAACGTTTATCTGCAGTAAACAATCTCTAATATTTCCTTAAGCATATTTCGTAATCTCCACAGAAATATAAAATATTTTGAGTCTTGAAAGTGCCTATGACTAATTAGTTCCCTAAACATTTAGTATATATTACTTGCTCACAGAATTATTCCATTAATCTGAAAATCTCAACAATAATTCATTTCAGAGCTTTGAGCAACTTCCCAGGACAGTGGGTGTAGAAACCACGGCGAGTCATCCATCTGTCCTCGATGGGAAAACAAACTCTGGGGTACCTCAGTCCCAGGGTCAATCCAAACATCTAAAAATGTATGTTGGGGGTTCCAGTCTAAGGTGGAATTTCTCAGGATTGAAGTTTGCATTCTAAAGTGTTCTACAAGTTTGAGATAAAAGAGTTTCAGAAAGCTTCAAATATGTAGACCTTAAAATTAACCGTTAATGCTTATCGTTCATTATCATTGGTGCTCAGTGTCATACAAGACATTTCATCTAATTAGTTCTCAGTCCTGAGCTCTAAATCATTTATGTAACAACAGTGGGGGCCAAAACTATTAAAAATACCATTAACGGAAACTATTCCTTTCTGTGTGGACTACTTGTTCTTCTGAAACATTAATTTGATTGTATTTGTCATTTGTTTGTTTTTATTTTTATTTTGTGGGGTTTTTTTTGTCTGAATATACATAATGCAAAGTTAGGTAGGTAGGGAGATAGGCAGGATCACAAAGAAGTTTGGGTCGAGAGACACATGAACAAAATATATTGTAAGGTAAAAATGATCAAATATAACAGGAGGTGCCTCACTGTTATGCATTTGTCAATCCTCTCATATCCCTGTGAACCTGACACCACAGCGGTCTTCTTACACTTAGCAGGAAGCTAAGTTATAGGTTTAATGCAGTCACCCCAGTACAAAGGAGAACAGGGATTTGAACTGATGTGTTCTGGCTCCAGGAGCCATTCCAATGTATCTAAGGTAGAATCACAATGCAGGCACCAAGAGAAATGAATCCTTGAAAGCACAGACGGTCAAGTAACTCATCATGGGTCCCGATTTCATGAACACCTTTAGTATGAGGTATGGGACCAGAAGAACACCCAGAGAGGAAGTTTGGGATACTGGTAAGCTCCCAGGAAATTGTTCTCTCAGATGGAAGAGAGACGAATAGAGAAAGAAGAAGGGAGAGTGTGTCCTGCTTTAGACAAGTGGCATTTGTGCATGATTTGATCTGTAAGAGCCATAGAACATTTGATACTCCTGTTATGTCCATGAGCCTGAGTTCAGAGGCATGATTCTGGGCATCTGCTGAGATGCCCAGGTTCTGATGTCTTAGAACAAAGATTTGAATAAAGACAAGGCAACAGGAACAAAAAATGAGATAGTTTATTAAGAGGCAGACATAACTCCTAGTTTGGATACAGGCCAGAGCTAGTGAGAACTCAAGGTTCCTGGCTGAGAGGAGGTTACGTCCTGTGTGTCATTTGCATATTATGCACTTCTACTTACGTTCTGCTTTGTCACTAGTAGCTTACGGCCAGAGAAAAAGTTTCTGTCTTCTACCTTTGGTTTCTCAGGATCCCCTTGGAATCCTCTCTACCCTGATCTGCCTTAAATCTGGGGAACCATAGTAGCAGGGAATTTATGCCTTGGGTTATGAATGTCATTGGTAAGGGTTGCTTCTTGGAAGCATGACTCCCTAGTGTTCTGTTCTCTGTATACCCCAAGCTTTAAGAGGTTCCAGAGCCAGTGAACCTGAAGCAGAGAGACAGAAGACATGGCCACAGAAAGTATTGAGACAGAACATGCGGCACAGATAAGAGGACAATGTCAATGTCCACCATAAGGTTCTTTGAATTGTTGTGTATTTTCTAAGTACCAAGGAGATAAAACACAAATTTAAAAATAAAGGCCCATAGATTTGTGAGCAATTTATAACTACATTTTCTTTTTCATAATGTTTGCTGTGGGTTCTATAACACTATGGAGACGGGGGTGGGGCTCTGCGTCATTTTTAGTTGTGTCTACCTAATTCCTAATTCGGCTGCCATCTATACTTGAAAAGCCTTTGTTCATTTCAGTTAAAATTATTGAGCAGCTATTGCAAGATAAAAAAGCAAGCAAACAAACAAAAACCTATAACCCACTGTAATTAAAACTTACAGGCATTGTACAATAGCTTCTATCACTTTCTATGTTACACAATATACACAGACACACACACACACACACACACACACTACAAAAGGGGCAAGGTATATGTGTACAGACTAAAGTGCAGCTATGAATGGTAGATGTAAGTAATCTGAAACAAAATCAGATGACTTTCTTTCAAAGACACAGAAGAGCCAGCATTAGGAAATATGCCATGGAAGAAATATGCTCCCTGGAAAAAAAGATCAGGTGAATTTCGTGTTTATAAGTGGATAGTAGTATTGAAACTACAGTCCTGGTGTTTGGAAATGTTGTATGTACCTCACAGAAACCACTCAAGCTGTGGTTGGTCCTATGCAGATCATACAGAACAACTTCTCGAGAGCCCTTTATATGTATGAGGATGGATGGTGCTGCATAAAATCAGCATCTTAAAGAAGACACTTTGCAAATATTAAAGGTAAGAAAATAAAATACGCGAGAATGCTTTTAGTGGTTATGCTTCTCACAATGAATAGTGGCAACTCCCGTCGTGGTATCCTGTACAGATATAATGGTATCAGGAAGAACTCAATAGTGGCAACTCCCGTCGTGGTATCCTGTACAGACGTGCTTATCATCTCCATTATAAAGTGGGATTGTTTCTCAGTCTCAGCTGATGATCCCGTCGACTCGAGAAGAACATGGAAGACTGAGAAATTGTTCATACGCAGGTCTAATAAATGAGTGTGAATGGAGAAGTTAGAAAACGGGGGTGGGGGAATACCCAAATCTCACCAGGAAAGAAAGAGCTAGTCTCCCAAAAATGCTAACACACCTAAGAGCACAGGTGAGACCACCACTTCTGCTCAAATACCTGGCCCAAGAAGGACCCACCCAGAGTCCCCAGGACACAGAAATGAAGGAACAACCAGGAACAGGATCCTACTAGTTTCCATTTGTGCCATGGAACTGAACCTGTGCCATAGATCTCCAAACACAAATTGGGCCTGGAACGAGCTTGTCTCCCAGGGGTGCAAACATGCAGGCTTACAGGAGGGACAAGCCACAGAGACATCAAGAGCAGCTAAGACCAGAGATAAAGATGAGGAGAGGCAAGCACAAAAACATAAGCAACAGAACCAAGGCCACTTGGCAGCAGCAGAACTGAATTCTCTCAGCACAGCAAGCCCTGGATACCCCATCACACAAGAAAAGGAAGAAAAGGACTGGCCATTTTATTAGCATAACTTGAGTAATCTGTTCTGGCTGAAGAACATTATAATTTGAAATTAAGCAACGGCTGTAGAGCCTCCTGAATATAAAAGCCATGTTGAGAAAACAGGGTTGAATGATTGAAAAGCAAAGAATAAAAGAATAAGATTACAGTGACAGCAGAGGGCCAGCCAGCTCAAGATTCAGAACTGCCCAGCGCTGGGGTCTGGAAATCTACACAAACCACTCAAACACCAGTACCCGTCAAATAGGGATCAGGGACAGGATTCAGGCTGGGGACCAGAGCACTGATGTTGAGTTAAAGATCCTATGGAGTTTTTAAGCCTAAAATCTATTAACATCTGTGCCAAATTGTTTCACCAATCAGAATGTATGGACAGGGCTTTCCCTTAGGGAACGTGTCTTTGCTGTACACTTACCCTGATTCCATTGGTTGTGGTGTGGCAGGGCACTTGCCTGTCTAACATTCATATCTTAATTTGCCAACCAGAGTGTCAGTTGCCCACGTACATGTTTCTTTCTGCTAAATAGAATGTCCATTCCCAGGGATGTCTTAGTGTCTTAGTTAGGGTTTTATTGCTGTGCACAGACACCGTGACCAAGGCAAGTCTTATAAATGACAACATTTAATTGAGGCTGACTTACAGGTTCAGAGGTTCAGTCCAGTATCAAGGCAGGAGCATGGCAGCATCCAGGCAGGCATGGTGCACGAGATGCTGTGAGTTCTACATCTTCATTCAAAGGAAATCAGGGACAGCCTGAGAAACCTGTTGCAGTTAGGAGTGTCTCCAAGCCCACCACCAGAGTGACACACTTCCTCCAACAAGGCCACACCTTCTGATAGTGCTACTCCCTGAGCCAAGCATATGCAAACCATCACACTTAGGAACTTAAATATTACTCAACTCCTACTCAAAATGGAAGTCTTATTTTAAATATTTTTTTATATATCTCTTATATTGGGATCCACCCCAAGACTATATTATACAAACAAATACCATAACATACTGATGCAGGAGGTGCTGCTGGGTGGTTGGTTCAGGTACAAACTTATTGTAGGTAACTATACTAGACAGTTCTACTGACTTCTATTGTGATTGGTTCCCAAGGGCACAGAATGGAACAGAATATATAATCAAGTTGGGCATAAGATAGTTTGCTGGTTACAGCAGAACCTTTCCTTATAAGAAAGTTTTCTTATAATATTGGTTAAGGTACAAAATGTCACTCTACTCAGGTAACAGTTATCTAAGCCTTAACACTTGACCTAGAACTTAACATTCCATCTAGGGCCTCACAACTTTACCTAGATGTTAACACCCTACATCACCTCTCCCCCTAAGTGCTCAATTATAGGTCTTATAGACAAAGGAACTAACTGTTTCTCTCCACCTTGGAGGAGTCAGTCCCTTCAATTTACAAAGCCCTTGTCTTAGTTTGTTTGCGTTTGTATGGCTATGATAAAACACAATAGCTAAAAAAACCAACCTGGGGAAAAAAAGATTTATTTTGCTCACATTCCCATGGAGCAGGTCACCATCAAAAAAACAGGAACTTGGAGCCAGCAGCTGGTGTAGAGGTCATAGAAGAAAACTTGTTCCCTGTGGCTTTCTGTTTTATAGTACCCTGCACCAGTACCAGTAGTAGCCCAGGGATGCCATTGCCCACAGAGGAGAAGAAAGAAGAAGAAGGAGAAGGAGGGAAAGGGGGAGGGGGAGAGAGAAGGAGAAGGAAGAGGAGGAGGAGGAGGAGGAGGAGGAAGAGGAGGAGAAAGAGGAAGAGGAAGAGGAAGAAGAAGAAGAAGAAGAAGAAGAAGAAGAAGAAGAAGAAGAAGAAGAAGAAGAAGAAGAAGAAGAAGAAGAAGAAGAAGCTCCCCGTGTTTCTTCACAGGTCAATCTAACTGAGGCATTTTTAAAATTAAGGTTCAATTTTCTAAAACAACTCTTACCTTGTGTCACATTGACATAAAACTAGCTAGCAAAGCCCTAAATGGAAAAAGGCTACAGTACTAAAAAGGCCGTTGTTTTCCCAGAAGCTGCTTAACCAGAAATGTTCTTGGGATATTTAAACACCTGCTTCCGCAGGAATAAAGGAAACGTGGTGCCTGTAAGTTTAGTTGGTTGGTGTCAGCAACCTTAAGCCCATTTGCTCCTGGCACAGTGGTTCCCCCATTCCCTGTGCACTCACATGGGAACCTGAAAGAACTGACTCTGCGACTCTGCCTTCCCAGGGACCTGGTCTCCCTGGGTGGGCTGAAGTCCTCCTTCAGACCCCTGGTGCTGCCTACTGCCATAACAGAGCCTGCTATAACAGACCCTCTGTGGCTCTCTAAAAATATGTCCATCTCTCTCTCTTTCTTGAACCCCACTCCTTCAGGCCTAAGACCTACAGCCAGTCTGGTTTGCTGCCCTTACTCCTTCACACACAGTGTCCTCTGCATACTCCAGACCTCCCTCCTCCAACTTAGATGTGTCCTGATGTTTAGTTGTCCTCTTGATTACTAGAATCACCTTATGAAGCCCTACACTGAGTGTATTTCGATAATCAAATCTGTGCCTGTAAACAGTGAGACCTGAGAAAATTCTCAAGTAATGGAAGTTGACTTATTGCTAGTAAAATATGCTAATGGGGAGGGATGTAACTCTGCCTACCTAACTTGCCCAAGACATGCTTTGCAGGCCTGGTTTTAAACCAAGCTTAGAAAGTCCCTCTTGATGTGTATGTTGGGCTCATTGAGTAGTTAACAGACGCTTTTCTGTGTTTTGTTTGCATCACAGTTCCACCATGGCGGTACCACAAACTACACTTATGCTCTAAGGAAAAAGCTCTGTTCACCTCTCCCCTCTCTATAGGCATTTTTTTTAAACTCTATTACTCTGCATTTTTATGAAATGGAATTAAAACAATACCTCACTTATATTATCCTCTTATTGGTGCTCATGACATGATTTTACTTTCAAGTCCCTTTTCTATAGCCTTCAAAGATTTGGTGCCTGAGACTGTAGTCATTTGCACAGTCCTGAGTAGTGCCGTCAGCAGTTGGCCCTATGGGACTTTCCCATTTCCTCTCTCCTCTGCTGGCCCCTGGTCTCAGTTTTTCATAGCACTCCTCAACTCCCTGAGTTCATGCTGCCACCCCCTCCTCTGCAGTCATTGTCCCCAGGCTTGGAGGATATCACACCTGAGAAGATCAGCTTCTTGCAGGTCCCTGGTCACCTCGTCCCCTTCCTCTAGGACTACAGGGACTCATAATGATTAGACAGAAACCTATCCATGCTGAGAGCCCCATTCTATGCTGTTTTTTTACTTAACATTCATCCTCATGAAAGTAGATAGAGTGAGGGAGTGTAGGCTTGCCAACTGGAGAGCAAGTGGTTCTGAGCCTCAGGGAATCCAACATCTGCTTCTCGTTGGCTTCTTTCACATTCTTGGAGGCAATGCTTCATGAGAAATAGGAATAAAACCTGACACCTGGATCTTATTCTTCAGAGACTTATCCTTTAATTGGGGGAAGTCTGACAAGGAGATATATCTAAATAACAATAGCATGCTAGTTTGCCTCTGACAAAGTGCTCAACATGCGGAACATAAACTTAGGTGTGTACTGATCGGAGCCATTCTGCTACTTTATCTTTTGAAATTTGGTTAGCAAGCAAATGAGTTTCACTGTGACATTTTCATGCCAACTATCACCCAGTTCTCTTATTCCTGCTCCTTGTCCTCCCCTGTCCCCACTCTTTTCTTCTGGCTGGGTCCACCTTCCTCCTATATAGCTCTCTCCTTTGGTTTATAACATATATCCACCATTACCAGTTGTGTTTCTCTTCTGTATCTCTTTAGATTCCCTTTTATCCTTTTCATGATTCCCTTTCTAACTTTATGCCTCTCTATATATGTTATGTATATAAATTTAAATCTAGGTATCATAGTCTAAATCTGGCATTGCTGCTTGGTTCAAAGGAGACTTTCAGGACCTCAAGAATGCCCTGCTTCCCTATTGAAAGCTTCAGAGGCCCCAAAACTAATCAACTTGGAACTCTGTCTGACCTCCCATCTTAGTCAGATCTGCCTGCTGCCCCAGTGCGGCCTTACGAGAACACAGAATATAAAATAGGATCCACTAGAAACAGCCTTCAGTGTGGGGTCTCCGAGAGAGACAACAGAGTTGGAGACCCGGATCTCCACTGTCTGATACACAGCACCTCTCACCTTCCTCAAAGTCTGCTGCTATCAGGATCATCCAGCCAACACCAGGGAAAACAAGATGCCTAAAGGTCACTGTAAAAGCACAGTCAACAGGACCCAGGACAATATAGCACAGTCAGAGCCCAGCTACCCTACTACAGCAAACCCTGAATATCCTAATGAAACTGAAGCACAAAAGGGGGAACTTAAATACCAACTTATAAAGATGATAGAGGTCTTTAAATAAGACATGAATAATTCCCTTTAAGTATGTACAGAAAAACACATTTAATAATATAGACACATTAAAAGAAGAAACAAATAAATATAAAGAATTGAAGGAATCCATAATTAAACAAATGAAGGATATGCATAAAACTGTCCAAAATCTGCAAAGGGAAATGCAAGGTATAGACACACACACACACACACACACACACACACACACACACACACACGGACACACTGAGGCAATGCTGGAGATCTAGGAAAGAGAACAAGACCTATAGATGTAAATATCACCA
This sequence comes from Micromys minutus, assembly GCF_963924665.1. Classification (NCBI taxonomy): domain Eukaryota; kingdom Metazoa; phylum Chordata; class Mammalia; order Rodentia; family Muridae; genus Micromys; species Micromys minutus. The sequence continues at coordinate 86,076,492 of NC_137974.1, forward strand.
ACAAAAATAGGATATAGAAGAGAGAATTTCAGGTCTAGAAGATACAATAAAAGAAATCAATATATCAGTCAAAGAAAATGCAAAATCTAAAAAGTTTATGGCACAAAACATCTAGGACATTTGGGACAATATGAAAAGACCAAACCTAACAATAGTAGGAATAGAACAAAAAGATTCCCAGATCAAAGGCTCAGAAGAAAATTTCCCAAACCTAAAGAAAGAGTTGCTCATAAAGATACAAGAAGCTTACAGAACACAAAACAGATTGGACCACAAAAGAAAATTCCCCCCACATAATAATCAAAATAACAAAATACAAAAATACAAAACCAAAAAGAAAAAAATTAAAGTAACAAGGTAAAAGGGCTGAATAACATCATAGGAAGGCATAGCTATCAAAATTACATCCAATTTCTCATTGGTCACTCTATAAGGTAAAAGGGCCTACACAGAGGTCTTGAAACCCTAAGAGACCACAAGTATCGGGCAAGACTATTGTATCCAGCACAACTTTCATTCACCATAAATGGAAAAAACAGAATATCCCATGATATAACCAAATTCAAACAATACTATTCCTCTAATCCAATCCTACAGAGGATAATAGAAAGAAAACTCCAAACCAACGAGGAAAACATAATTCAAAGAAACACAAGAAATAGTTTCACACCATTAAAATCAATAGAAAAGAAAACACACACACACATACACACACACACAAACGCACACACATACACACACACACACATGCACACACTCAATCACCGCCACCATCAAAATAGCAGGAAGTAACAATCATTGGACATTAATATCTCTCCACATTGATGGACTCAATTCCCCAGTACAAAGACACAGGCTCACAGAGCAGACGAGTAAACACAATCCATCATTCTGCCGTATACAAGAAGCACATCTCAGCAACACAGGAAACAATTATGTTGGTATAAAGGGCCAGAAAAAGATTTCTCAAGCAAATGGGGCCTTAAACAAACTGGACTAGCTATTCTAATATCTAATGAAAAAGACTTTCAGCCTTTTAATCAGTCTCTGCTCCACACTTTGTCCTCATGTTTCCTTTAGACAGGAGCAATTAATTCTGGGTTGAAATTTTAAGAAGCGTGAGTAGCCCCATTCCTCAACCTGGGGCCATGCCTAACCTCTAGATATGGTCTCTACAGGTTTTCGCTCCCCTTTGTTGGGTATTTCAGCTAATGTCATCCCTGTTGGGTCCTCGGACCCTCTTGCTTTTCTGGCCACTGAAATTTTCTGTTGGGTACTCCTTTTCCCATTTCCCACTGCTACTCTTCTGTTGAATTTCCTGACCCTCTGTACATCTCCCATATCTCCTCCTACACCTAGTCCTGTAATGTTTTTATCTTTTCTCCCTCTGCCTTTCTCTGGAGTCCCTCCCACCCTTTACATTCCATGAGTATTCTGTCTCCCCCGCTAAGTAGGACTGAAGCATCCACACTTTGATCTCTCCCTCCCTCCCTCCCTCCCTCCCTCCCTCCCTCCTTCCCTCCCTCCCTCTCTCTCTCTCTCTCTCTCTCTCTCTCTCTTTATCTCTCTCTCTGTGTTGGCTTCATATATAGTCTGTGAGTTGTTTCTTAAGTATTCTGAGCTTTTCCCCCCCTAATATCCACTTATCAGTGAGTACATGCCATTTATGTCTTTTTGTGACTGGGTTATCTCACTCGGGATTATATTTTCTAGTTCTTTCCATTTGCCTATGAATTTCATAAAGTCAATGTTTTTATTTGCTGAATAATACTCCATTGTGTAAATGTACCACATTTTCTGTATCCATTCTTATGTTGAAGGACAGCTGGGTTCTTTCCAGCTTCTGGCTCTCATATATAAGGCTGCTATGAACATAGTGGACCATGTGTCCTTGTTATATGTTGGAGCATCCTTTGGGTATTTGCCCAGGAGTGGTATAGCTAAGTCCTCAGGTAGTACTATTTTCCGGAAAACCACCGGACTGCTTTCCAGACTAGTTGTACCAGCTTGCAATCTCACCAGCAATGGAGGAGTGTTTCTTTTTCTCCACATACTCACCAGCATCTGCTGTTGCCTGAATTTTTTATCTTAGCCATTCTGACAGATCTTCACTCTCTTCTATACCTATTATTCTTAGGTATGATCTTCTCAACTGTGTCCTGAATTTCCTGAATGTTTTGGGTCAGGAGCTTTTAGCATTTCACATTTTCTTTGACTGTTGTGTCAATGTTTTCTATGGCATCTTCTGCACCTGGCATTCTCTCTTCCATCTCTTGTGTTCTGCTGGTGATGCTTACATCTATTACTCCTGATCTTTTTTCTAGGTTTTCTATCTCCAAGGCTGTCTCCTTTGTGATTACTTCATTTTGTCTATTTCCATGTTTAGATCCTTTATGGTTTTGTTCAATTCTTTCACCTGTTTGATTGTTTTTCTGAAATTCTTTAAGGGATTTTTGTCTTTCCTCCTAAGGGCTTCTACCTGTTTTACCTATAATCCCCTGTCTTTCTTTCTCTCTTTCTTCCTCCCTTTCTTTCTTTTTGAATACAACAAATGATTCTACTTGAAGTTGCTAACCCTTCTCTTGCCTCTCCCTCCACAAAACTGTACATGAGTTTACAAACATATTAACATATAAATAATGAGAAAGGTCCTAGGAGCTTCCCTGCTGTCTCTGTGCGGGTGAAAACTGGAGAGCACTGTCCCCACAGGCTGCTTGTTGCTGTGAGGTCTGATGGCAGCTGCTCTGGATCCATTACTGGCTTCTTTGGCACCTCCAGGTTCAACTGCCAGTCTGTCTTCCATGTGCTCATGAGGAGCTGGAGACTTTGAACCTGCAGCAGTGGCAGCACTTTAGGCAGTCATTGTTCTGGCTCAAGCTCATGCTGGAAGGAATGCTTCCTCTCCTGACACTGCTTCTTATAGGCAGGCCAGTCCTCTGGCACTGAGAGCCACAGCATCAAGCCGCCTGGCAATGCCCTCAGGCATTGAACTCTTGAAGCTGCTTTTCAGTCACTGTTCAAGGAGAATAATGACACTCAGAGTAGCTCCAGGAATTCTCTTCCTCTTCCACCATATCTCCATTGGCATTATAGTACCGGGTCACATTTACCAACACTCAAGCTGCCAGAAACCTTTAGAAGGGCCTGGGGTAAATCCACCCTGGTGACTGTCTTTCTTTTTTCTAGTTTCACAGCTTGCTCAGGAACCATGTGACCTGGCTCAGCTTGCTGAGAAACAAACTCTTCCCTCATCCCTCCTTTTAAACTTATATTGTGATGTATGTATGTTCCATTCAGGAATCTCCAATTAACTTTTTAAAGTGGAAAACTATGAAACTATGAAAGTCATGCTAAGAGTAAAGTTTTTACCAGTAAATGTCATCATAAAAAAAGTTGAAGAGTTTGGATATTAGTAAATTAAAAGTACACGTAAAGTCTAAAAAAAAAGAAGAAAAAAATACTCAGGAATAGTAGATGGCAGGAAGTAATCAAACGCATGGCTGAAAACAATCAATTAGAAACAGAAGAAGAAAAAATCTACCAAACAAAGGAAATATCAACAAGATAGCAGACTCTTAGCCAAACTAACTAAAAGTTGGAGAGATTGTACCCAAATTAACAAAATCAAAAATAAAAAGGAAGACATAACAAGAGATATTGAGGAAATTCAAAGAATCATTGAGTCTTACTTCAAAAGCATGTAGTCCAGAAAATTAGAAAATCTAAATGAAATTGATGATTTTTCTAGACAGAAACCAATTACCAAAGCTAAATTAAGATCAGATAAACTATGTGAATACTTCTATAACCCCTTAGGAAAAAAAGCAGTCATTAAATGTCCGCCAACCAAAATAAAAGCCAGCTGGTGTTAGTGTAAAATTTTACCAGACTTTCCAAAGAAGAGCTAATACCAATACTCCTTAAACTATTCCATAAAACATTAACAGAAAGAACACTGCCAACCTCATTTTATGAGGCCACAGTCATCCTAGTACCTAACCACACAAAAACTCAATAAGGAAAGAGAATTTCAGACCAATTTCCTTTATGAACATTGATGCATAAAAAATAATACTCAGAAAATACTGGCAAACTGAATCCAAAAACACATCAAAGACATCATCCATGATGATCAAGTAGACTTTATCACAGGGATGGAGGGGTGGTTCTATATATGAAAATCTATCAATGTAATCCACCATATAAACAAACTAAACTAAAATTTAAAAAAAAAAAAGATCATCTCACTAGATACCAAAGAAGCATTTGGCAAAACTTAACACCCTTCATATTAAAAATCTTGGAGAGAACAGGGATACAAGGGGCATACCTAAACACAAGTAAGGCAATATACATCAAGCCAATAGCCAATATCAAATTAAGTAGAGAAAAACTTAGAGTTTATTCACTAAAATTGGGGAAAAGCAAGGTTGGGCATTCTCCTCATATCACTTCAGTATAATACTTGAGGCTCTAGCTAGAGCAATAAAACAACAAAAGGAGATCAAGGGAACATTAATTCGGAAAGAAGTCAAAATATCACTATTAGCAGATGATATGATAGGACACATAAATGACCCCCAAAATCTGACCAGAGAATTCCTACAAACAAACAGCTTCAGCAAAACGCCTGGATACAAAAATAACTCAAAGCAAGTGTCTCTGTGAGATGGTAAAGCATCTGTTGGATATATGCCCAGAAGTGGTATAGAAGTGGGTCTTGGGTGTAGAACTATTCGACAGTGTTCTGGGAAACTGATAAGTTGATTTCCAAAGTGGCTGTACAAGTTTGTACTCCTACCAACAATGGAAGAGTATTCCCCTTGGTCCACAACCTCATCAGCATGTGCTTTCCTTTGAGTTTTAATATTAGCCATTCTGATGGGCATAAAATGAAACCTCAGATTTGTTTTGGTTTGCATTTCTCTGATTTTGAATATTTCTTTAAATGGTTCTTTGTTATTCCTCTGTTGAGAATTCTAGGTCTAACTTTGTACCCCAGTTTTAATTGGGTTATTTGGGTTGTTGTCTAACTTCTTGAGTTCTTTGTAAATTTTGGGCATTATTTTTCTGTCAGATGTAGAGTTGGTGAAAATCCTTTTTAAATTTCTAGGCCTCTCTGGGCATATTTGTCCTATTGAGTGTGTCCTTTGCCTTACAGAAGCTTTGCAGTTTCATGAGGTCCCATTTATCAATTGCTGATCTGAGTTAAAGCCCAAGACTGGCATTCTTTTCAGGTACTTGTCTCCCCTATTGATGTGTTCAAGGGTATTTCCTCCTCCCTCTTCTATGAGATTCAGTGGTTCTGGCTTTATGTTGAGGTCCTTGATCTACTTGGATTTGAGTTTTGTGCAGGGTGATAAACATGAATCTATTTTTATTCTTCTACATGTAGACAACCAGTAAATCAGCCCTATTTGTTGAAGATGCTTTCATTTTACAATTGTATGGTTTTGCTTCTTCATAAAAAAAATCAGTTATCCATGGATCTGCTGGTTTAGTTCTGTGTCTTCAATTAGATTCTATTGATAACCTGTATGCCTCATGATTTATAGCTCTAATGGAGATGGAAAAAGGGTGCAGGATAATGGACGTCTTCCTGGCATAGCAGGCTGCTCAGGACACTTTGTCTTGGCCTAGAATGCTCAGTGAGAAGGAAAGATGGGAATGGGAAAGGAAGTTTAGCTGTATGGTTCAGGAGTCTGATGAAGGAAGAGGGGAGGTAGTGGGAGAATGAAGTTTTCCCCAGGATAGCAGAGTGCTCAAAGTAGCTTGGTCTGGCCCAGAGAGCTTAGGGAACAGAGAAGATAGATGGGGAGGAGAGTCTTACCTGTATGGATCAGGAGTCTCAGATCTGATGAAGGTTGAGGGAGAGGTGGCAGAAGAACGGAGGTCCCCTGGGATAACAGGTTGCATGGCTCAGGGTCTGCAGGTCTGATTAAGTTGGAGGGAGGAGTATCAGGAGAATGGATGTCCCTGCGGGATAGCAGAGATGTGAAAGTGTGTGCCCACTTGTGCTTATATTCATCCATTATTACACAGGTCAGGGCCCAGCCTATGAAAAGGTACCACCCATATTCATGTGGGCCTTCCCACTCCAATTGACATAGTTCCCTCATAGACAATCCCTTGGGCCAACCCAATATAGAAGAGCCCTCCGTGAAGCCCTTACCTGGGTGAATCTAGGTGGTATTGGCAATAACAGCTAACCATCACAGTGTCCCATGCTTCCTGTTGTGGCCAAATTGCTCTCTTTTTTCTTGTTTTTCACTATGTTAACTTTCTTGTCTGAGCTCAAGGCTGCTTTGTCCCTGTGGACACATTCCTTCATCAAGTCCCTTCAGTATGCACTGTTTATTGTCTTGCTTTCCTATGGATTCAAGACCCAGAAAAGGGGAGAGATCCGTATTATTAGCCTTGCTTCTACTCAATTATTTTATTTCTCTGAAACATTGAAGAAAAAATAAATAGGGGATAGTGAGGGAAGGGAAAGAGAGAGAGAGAAAGGACAGAAGGCAGGTAGGAAGAAAGGTAAGAAGAAAGGAAGGAAGGAAGGAAGGAAAGAAGGAAGGAAGGAAGGAAGGAAGGAAGGAAGGAAGGAAGGAAGGAGCAGTCAGTGTTTTCCAGTTTTGCTGTTATTATGATACAGTTTTTCTTCTCTCTTTCTGACTCCAGAAATGCCTGTTCAATGGGTGGATTGTATGGGCCAGTGCTCAGAGATGCTGTCTCCATCTCTACAACAACTCTTAGGCCTATTGTAACCCACCAGCCACACTGTTATCATTAAAGTGTGGGTCTGAGTGCATGTGTCCATCCCATAGTATTCCATCTTTCAAATTCCTGCACTGTGCCTAGCCTATACTTAATTCTTATCATGACTACATCACTTGCAACCCATCCATGTTACCAACACAATTCAGTATTCAGGAGCTCCCAAGTCCCTTGCAAAACACAGAGCAGAACAATCAAACACAACTTACAGAAAACTGAACCTCACCCCAAGCTCTAGGGTGTGCTTTTCTTTGCTTTAGCCTATCTTAGCACCTGCACTCTGCCTGATATATTTATACTCTCCTCACTGCTTTGACACGAGGAACTCTCTGAAAATCTATGTAAAACTTAGTTCAGTATCTCTGAAACCCTCTCCTTCCTCTTCTTTCACCAATGTGACTGGCAATTAGAGTTATTGCTGCAGTTTGAGATTTAAAAAATATCTTCCATGGATCCAGCTCTTTTAGTTCTAGGAATCCAGTGGGTGGCAATGTCCCAATGATTTGGGACGTTGTGGAACTCCTGGATGGTAGGCCTAGGAAGTGAGTGTCTGGAAAGCTAGGACTTGAGACTCCATATTCTGCCCCTCTCTGTTCCTGGTTCACCTAGATGTGGATGAGTGGCCTCAAGATCCTGCTGGCACAACCATGAGCTTCCGTGTGAACCGTGTTTCCCTCACACAACAGACTGTACACTTAAACAGCAAACTGCCATGAATCCCTTCTCAGTCCTTCCACATACTTGGTCAGTACAGAAAGCAACTGACACAATCACAGAGACCAAAGAACAACACACTGGGGTCCATGTGTCAACTCAGCCGAGTGTCCCTTTTCAGCCACAGTCCAATATACTGGCAGCAGAAGACTATTCCTTTCTCCATAGATGCCAAGGAGAAGGAGTGCTCTGTTAACTTATGACCCAATAGGGTCATCTATTCATGGACCAGAATGTTGTAACCCACCTCACAAAACTATTGAGATATTATGTCTGTTTAGTTAAAAGGAGGCGGAGAAAGGAGCACTTACAGATTGGCAAGTTTTGATGAATACGGTATAGTATATTTGATTTATACATTTTAATTTTTTAATAAATTTTGACGTCTTCTAGGGTACGGGGTAAAATTTCTAGGACCTGTGAAAGCCAGCCCCCTGCCCTCCTGCATATGTACCTATACCTAGCAAGACTGATGTCCCCCATCTCCATGGGCCTAGTGATCTGCTTCTCATCCATGCCCATGGCCCTCCACAGTGCTTTACCTGTTCTACCTGCCCCTAAGGAGTTCTATTCTGTCAACTTTCCCTGCAGACTGCTGGGACCAAGAATTACCACAGGGAAATGCACATGGGTCACAAAAAAAGCTATTATTTCATTACATTTCTGCAAACCCTGGATAACAAACATAGAACCACTGACTCGAGAAAACACAAGGCCAGCTTCCTGAGAAAGTCTGGTCCTATTAACACAGTTACTTCTAAAGACACATGAGGCATACTGTTTGCTATGTTTGAAAATGCAACCAGCAGAACTCTGTACATTGCTTGGTCAGAGGCAATATAACATTTACCTTCGAAGGCACAGCCTAACTTGCTTGTGCTTTGGGACTGAGGTCATACCTTCGCACTTCCACTGAGATCTCCTTACATAGTGATCACCAGCAGTAATCAACGAAAACTGAAAGATGTGTCAGCATCAAGTAGGATGGGTGTTTGTGGCATATATGGCATGAGAGACTTTTGTCCCCTGACCTTGGTGTAGCTTTTCTTTGCAGTTTTATACACTCTCAACTTTTGGTTGTGAATAAAGCTTTTCAGAGACTGTGACTCATGTCAGTAGCTCTTATAAATTGGTTTGTTTCCCTCTGAAATTTCCATGTTTATGGTATAAATTCCTGGCTCGGTCATCTTTTGTGTCCTTCGTTCTGGCCAGAGACACCCAGATGTTTTTTAGACGTGTTTTACTACACTGGTGGCTATTTCACTTTTCTGGAGTTTACGTGCCCTGGAGTCTTCTTCCAGGATGTTAGTCACATGAAAGAGGGGAAATTTCTAAAATAGTGGAATCATAGGGTTTTTTTTTAATGTTTAACATTTTATGTACATGGGTGTTTAGATTGCATGTGTGTATAAATGTGCAATCTATATGTAGTGCTCAAGACAGACATAAGAGGGTATCAGATCCAATGGAACTGAAGTTACAGGTGGTTGTGAGATGCCACGTGAGTGGTGGAAATTGAACCCTGGTCTTCTGGAAGATTGGCCAGTGCTCTTAAGAGCAGAGCTACCTCTCCATCCCCTGCACTACAGCTTTGACAACAATAAGTTCTATTCTGCCCATCTCTTCTGAATTGTAAATGTTGCTGCAAAGTTAATGCTTGCATATCTGCATCTGAGCGCATGGCCAATATGGTACATTCAGTAAAGCAGGTGGAGAGTTTCTGTATCCCAGCCACTCAGGAGACAAAGGCTAGGGGTCTTTGTCTAGACCCAGTCCAGAAAGTAAGCTCAGTCTTGACAGCATAACAAGAACCTATTTCATCTCTAAATAACATTGAAACCAGAAAACTTGTTTTTCAGCTGATAACTGCAAGTAAACCCCATTTGACCTTACTCACTCAACAAGGTACTGCTGAATATATTTAACATTCCTGAGTGTAAGATACAGGATTTCACCTTTCTGCTGTCTATGAAATTAAAAAAAAAAATCCTGCAATATTCAGGCCTAAATCAATCTTTTTGGAAAATCAATAGCATACGTCTTAGCCATTTTACACATAGAATCCAGTGGACCAAAAAGCCTCGCGGAACATCTTGATACCTGCCTGGCACCATTCTTTTTCTTTCTTTAGTTATCAGATGTCCCCTGACAGCATCACTCGGTGCTTCACACTGTTTTAAGATGGCCTGTGTTACTGACTGAAACAAAAATCAAGATACAGGGCCTGCTGTTCTCACACTCACAAAGGCATCTTTGCTCATAATCTGAAGTTGACAAGCTGAGTGATTTGACCTCATTGGAAAAGAACTTCAGTTGTCTCTACTCCTCTCTCTGTTTCCATTTGCTTTGTCTGTGCCCACAGAACTTTTAGAAGATGTTCTACGGAGTCCCTTACACGATATGCACACTGGCATGCTCACTCACCAGTTGCACAATGATGTGTGTAATGTTTCTGTCACTGAAATACTTGCACGGAAGTTATAGCCTCCTGCTTTAAAATCCGAGGTGAACTCCCCGCTCTGCGTTGCAGAAAGTCGTGGTTATACAGTGTGCTAAAGCCTCTGAGTCAGAACATGTGCTGCCTTTCCCCAAAACTCGCACATATCCATAATGAATACATCGTCAGTAAACAGCTCTTCTGAGGCAGGTCATCATGTCTTCAATCCAGGGAGAAAATGGAGAGCTCAGAGCTCTGTCTAAGCTGGGAACTCAGTGCAAGGGAATAGCAGGCACCAGCAAATACACCGTGAGCTCAGCTCTAGGTCTTCCTCCAAAAGCTCACAGGTCACTCTAGAGCCTACGCAGTGACAGGAGGAGGGTGGCAGGAATATTTCAGGAACTGAGACTGACCCATGGGCATCCCCAGTGCTGGTTGATCGCAGCTCTCCTTCATGAAACCGGCCTGTGTGAAAGCTTGCATTTATCTATTGAAAGGATAGACTTCAACTTTTTATCATTTCAAATTTTATGATAGATCAATTTTGGGATTTTCCTTAAAGGAGTTTCCTCTATAGATTCCTCAAAGGCTAATCAGAAAAAAAAATGGCAGACACACTACAAAGTTCAGAAAAAGAAATCCAAACAGAAAACAAGTAAACAAATGACTCGGTGGATAATATTTATTTCCAATACACAAGAGCTTCCAACTCAGGATACCTAGAGCTCACTTTCACCAGCTTAAGGGACTGATCAGGAGGCAAGAGCTGTGTTTCTCTTTCTTTATTTGGCCTTGTGTGTGGGTTTTTTTTTTTTTTTTTTTTTTTTTGCTTTTTATCGTGTGGGAGGGTTGTACAAAATTCTGCTTTGCATCATTTCATGAGAATTCCCTCTTGTGTTCTGATTTCCCTTATAATGTTTGTGATTTTTTTTGTTTGCCATTCGTTTTAATTTGTGTTTATCCACAAAAAAAAAAAAAGTGCCGTGGAGAAAATGTCAACTTCCCTGCAAATCTAGAACCTGAGCAACTTTGTTAACTCTGTGTGTCAAGGACTCTCAGGAAGGCTACCAAGGTGACGAAGGCTACTGAGGTGACATGCAGAATTTGCAATGTTATGTGTCTAATTAAGTGACAGAGTAAATTGACCACAGCCACGAGGAAATGTTTTAATCCAGACTATTGGAGTGGAAATTTTTCTTTGATTTCTCAGAAAGTTAGAAGCTGGAATCTTTCACCATTAGATCTGACAAGAGAAATTTACTCCACATCCCCTGATGGAGCTTGTGGGAGCCACAGGGCAGGGTGGATGTGACCAGAGGTTATAAAACTCTGATTCATTATGCTCCAGCCATGAATCTCCCCCATTAGAGAACAGCTCTATCCATCCATCCATGTGGTTGTTATTCTGACCATGAGGGTAATGTTATTATACGAGGGCCAAGCCCATTGCTCATGCCAGATGTTGTTAGGAATCCAATCCATCCTACACTAAACGCTGGCTTCTTCAAACAACAAGATGTTGAGTGAATTACATATTGAGTGGTGAGTTTTCTTGGCATTTAATTATCTGGCTCAAAGAGACACACTTCCCTAATAGGCTCTGAGGTTACAGCCCAGAGCAGAAGGGAGCAGAATGTCTGAGGAACTACACAGCATTAGCAGCTGTAACATCATGGTGCTCTATTGTAATGTCCTTGTTGAAAGTTTGTGTATGTCAGTAAACATTAACCATGTGTAAATGTGATATCACTGTTAGACAAAGCTGTAAATGAAAACGGTTTTTACTTTTGAACATTATGTTTCAATCCCAGTCCATACAGTACTAACGCATTAAAACATGGTTGCAATGTAGGGGAATTTTAATTGGTGTACACATGGATCCAGTTACCCCATTTGTCTTCCAGAAATATGTTTAAATATGTCTCAATGGAAACTGTAAAGGAGGATTTGTGGGTCCTTTTGAACAAACAGGTAACTTAATTATATTAAGATAATTAAGTTGTTGACATACCAGAGCCACTTAGACAATAATAAATACTTTAGTTCATCTAAAGTGACACCACTGTTTAGAATGATAAAATTCCATGTACTTCACTTTAACAGAGTTGGCAAAAACCATCTTATACCAAACCCAGACATTTAAATTTCATCTTTGCTAAAAGGACAACTATGCCTTTAAAATTAAACAATTACCTATTTTTGTGTGTATTTGCTTGTCTGTGGATGAGTGTGAATTCCTGTGTGCACTTCTAGGCCAGAAGAAGGTATGGGATTCTGTGGAGCTGACGTTACAGGAATTTTTGCTATGCAAGGCTTCTTATGTAGATGCTGGGATCCAGACTCTGGTGGTCACTGCAAAGAGATGCTCTTAACCACAGAGCCATTTCTCTAGCCCCATAAGTCTGGGATTTGGATATATGAAGTTCAATTTCCTTACTTTGGGGTTTTTAAGATTAACTCCCTACATTTCTTTAAAAAAAATATGTAGACTCTTGGCTCAACAAAAGCAGATGAAAGAATGAATATGTCCTATTTTAAAAAATGATGTTCCTTTAAAAGACTATGGACAATATGGGCAAATGTGGTTTTAGCAGAGGACAATTATGTGTTCCAAAATAATCATAGATGATTGAGAAAACCTTTTCTGGCGCAATTCATATTGAAGTACTCATATAACTGTGCTGGACAGCTTATGTCAAGTAGACACACAAACTAGAGATATCTGAAAGGAAGAAATATCAACTGAGAAAATGTGTCTATAAGATCTAGCTATAGGACTTTTATCCTGATTAGTTATTGTTGGGGGGGGGAGCCCAACTCTGGGCTGTTAGTCCTGAGGTCTATAATGAAGAAGGTTGAGCAAGACATGGGAAATCAGTGTATAGGCAGCACAGCTCCTTTCATTCTGCATCAACTCCTGCTGCCAGAATTCTCCCCTGTTTGAGTTCTTATCTTGACTTCCTTTGGTGATTAACAGCAATATGGACGCATAAACTGAAACAACCCATCCCTCCCCAACTTGTATTTTGGTCATGGCGCTTCATCTTAGCAATACAATGCCTAACGAAAACATTAATGCTTTTTTGAATCCAGTTTGTCTTAAGGAGCAAAAATCTGCTGGTATCCAAGTTACTTCTTAATAGTCTTTTAAAATATGACTCTATAGTCTACATAATCATGGAGATACGTGATGTAACTATTTAAATGGCTACAACAAATTAATCAAGCCAAAACAGGGAGAACCCAAAAGAAAGACACCAATCCAGTGTCAAGTTGGCATGTTGAGTATCACTGCTGGTGGGCATACAGAGCTGTAATGTTGGTTTGGAAGGGAGCCTGGCAACTTTTGCCAATGAGTAAATATTTCACAGTCCTGTTTATGGTGATTTGAATGAAATGCCCCTCAATAGTCTCAGGCATTTGAATACTTGGTCCAAAGTTGGTGGTTCTCTTTGGGGTGGCTTAGAGAGTGTGTCTTTGCTGAAGAAAGTACATCTGCGGTTAGATCTGAGGACTTAAGAGTCATGAGCTATTCCCCGTTTATTTTCTGCTTCTTACAGTTCAAGACACAAACCATCAGATTGTTGCTTCTTCTGCCACGTCTGCCTGCTGTCACAATTACTTACGGTACACTCTTGTCCTTCACGAACCCTGAGCCCAAATAAGCCTGTTATCTAATGAGTTGTCTTGGGCAAAGAAAAGGCGACTAATACACTAAATATTGTACTGGTATAATAACTTGAACACAAATATTCATGATATCTTGACTCATAATAACCCCTCCCCCCAGACTGAGAGATCTTTCCGTGTGGAACAGACTCATGAACTGAATTCATCATGAAGTAAATGGACATAGAACTGACAAGACAGCCTACATGCAACTACATGTGACACAGACATGGGAACCTCCTCTCAAAGCTGTGCAGGAAATGACGCAAAACTAAGAACAAAAGCGGATCTTTCTGAGCATTGTGGTCTAGTTCGTAATAATATGTGATCACAGATCCATATGTGATCAATTGCATGGAATGGGCTAGTTTATATCCTATGTCTAGATTGTGGTACGGGATTCCCAAGCAGCAGGAAAACATCAGAGTATACATGTGAGAACATTCTAAAAAAGCTTCAGTGGATTAGGGAAACCAAACAATGAAGATTTACCCTGTCTTTCATGAACCATATGCACAAAAAAAGCCGGGCACTGTCCACTCTGTGAGGGTTCCAGCACTCCTGAAATTTACTGAAAGGGTGAGTTTTCTTTCTATCCTCAACACTATCCCTGAATCTCAAAATTTGTTCTCAAATTCCATTTTCTGCAAAAGGGACCAGGGCTCATCTCAAAATGATTTATTCTGGGACTGAGACAAGGAACCCACAAGATGAACTTGAAGTCTCTTACAGTGGTAGAGGTAAAAAGTGGTCAAAAGAGGAAGACCTTTTTCTCACAATGCTCAATAGACACCAGTGGGTATGGAATCCAACTTATAGATTTGTCACTTGGGTGCCCTAGCTAGAAAAAAAAGATGTGTGAGAAAAAGAAATAGGATTAAAACTCAAAGTGTAGAATAGATATTTCTAAATCCTTATGAATTTAATACATTTAAAAGTTTTCAGATAGGAAGAGAAAGAGTAAGTTCAGTGCATATGCTGAGCTCTTTGTAGTGACTAACTTGGGTGTGGGTGGCAGGCACTGGAATGGAGCACACCTCGGTGTGGGTGGCAGGCACTGGAATGGAGCACACCTCAGTGTGGGTGGCAGGTACTGGAATGGAGCACACCTCGGTGTGGGTGGCAGGCACTGGAATGGAGCACACCTCGGTGTGGGTGGCAGGCACTGGAATGGAGCACACCTCGGTGTGGGTGGCAGGCACAGGAATGGAGCACACCTCGGTGTGGGTGGCAGGCACTGGAATGGAGCACACCTCGGTGTGGGTGGCAGGCACTGGAATGGAGCACACCTCGGTGTGGGTGGCAGGCTCAGCTTTTTCCATAGAGTGCAGAAGATCAAAGTTATTTCCACAGTACTAACCCACATCGACATGGAACCTGGGAGTGGCCGCTCTTCTCTCTGGTCGTCTTTTTTGAAACCTATGTCTCAGTGTAATCATGAAAACAGCATATAAAAACACACAGTAGTGAACAGTCTGCAACATACTTAATGAGTAATCTCTCTACACAAAGGTCATTCCAAACATGGAAGGTCTGAGAAATTATCACAGCAGTAAAGATGCTAAAGATGTGACAAGTAACATGTTATTTCCAATGAAAGCCTGATATCAAGGCAAAGCTGAACAATTCTCAATAAAGTTTAGACTTGGGTAGAAAGAGAACAGTTCAATACAGTCTGTTCTCTATGACAAGTGCCTCGTCCCATATAAATTGTGAACAGAAGTTGAGTGTGTCAGGGGTCGTCTTCTGGTAATATTGTGTATACTTTTTAAACTTCTATAAATAAAACTGCTCTAAATATTAAAACTTACTCAAAACATTAATGAAGTTGCACCTACTTAATTTAACAACCCGTTATTCAATTTCTACTATGCAATGAGGGACATCTGAAATTGTCCATGTTTTCTAAGCTATTGAGCCACAATAAAACAGAAACGAAGTTTACTTACATGTTACAAAGTTGGCATACCATGTGATTAAATCATGAGAGATGTCCCACAATGAAAGGAGGGGCTGCAAAACTGAAGCATGTTCTACATTTATTAATGGTCGTGCAGGTGATATTCCCACTCTAGAAAGCAAGTCAAATCCAATCATGCCTCCCAGACGCCTTCGATGAAATAACAGATGCCAGCATCACCAACACTGGCTGGACACTTTGATCAGAATGAATAGAACTTTCCTTAAAATAACATCAATATTTGCTCCTTAATCAGGATTTATGATTGCTGCTTGCACTAACTGAATTAAGTCAAGTTATCAGAACTAACGCAAGTTGAATGTAAACTCCAGAGTGCTCAGTCCTCTGGTAATTTCCCTATGCAAAACACTTCTGCTGCAATTATTTTAACCCTTATGAAAGCCAGATTAATGAATGAATGATCTAAAGTGGCCAAAGAATAAGCAATTTATTATGCTGTTGGAATAAACATTCAAGTAAACATTAAGAGGAAAACAGTATTTCCATTGGGTCTTTGATTTTTTTAAAAGTATTTTTTTCCCCCATTCTGTGTGTGTGCACATGCATATCCAAGCACACACACACACACACACACACACACACACACACACACACTACAGTACACGTAAAGGTCAAATAAAAACTTTAAGAAATGGGTTCACACATATGGGGCAGATGCAGGGTTTCTTTTGCTTATGACCCAGCATTGTGTACTCCGACGTGCTGTCCCACAAACATGGTCCATTGTCCTGTCTCCACCTCTAGTGTCACCAAAGGATTTCAGATCTGGATTTTCACATGAGTCCTGGATTTGGCACATGGATGATCAGATTTATAGACAGGTACTTTTATTAACCGGGCTGTCTCACCAGCCTGCACCATTAATTTATGTACATCTCAAAGTGTGATGCCAGTGCTAGACTTGCAATCCAGGGTATCTTGACTTTGGGCTACATTCGCATCTGCATCTGTGATGTTCTGTCATCCTTTCCCTTCTTCCTGGTGTGACCTTCTGGTATCTCTTTTCCAAGTGGGTACAGTGATTAAGAGAAGTGATTCACTCCTAATCAGAGGCATCTGCTCTCAGGGAAGCAGAATTAGCATTTAAAATACAAACAGTAGCAGGGTGATCCACAAACAGCCTTCAGAAGATGTCGAACTTCAGCTCCTCCGGCACCATGCCTGCCTGGATGCTGCCTTGTTCTGACTTAATGATACTGGACTGAACCTATAAGCCAACTCCAGTTAAATGTTGTTCTTATAAGAGTTTCCTTGGACATGGTGTCTGTTCACAGCAGTACAACCCTTACTAAGATACTGCCACACCTCTCTTTTATCTTAGAAACTTTTGAAAGAGTAATAATAGGTTAGTTGGGGAGTGCTTCGAGGTGCTTCCTGATACTGAATTGAGTCTGTTCCCTGAATCTGTGCTGTTTGGAATCTTTTTATCACCTCCTGACCCCATTTTAGACTCAGACTAGTGCCCAGGTGACACTGTGCAGCTACAGCTTTCTCCAGTTGTGTTGCCATTTCTGACTTCTCTTCCAAAGGGAGCATTTTGGAGAACAAGTGAAGAAAGCACATCTTAGTGACCAAGAAACTCTTTTAAGGTGACGGGCTTCCTATGTGGTTTCTCTTAGTGATGAGTATGACACACTCTCATGGCATGTGGCTGTTCCTCAGAGATGTCACTGAAGTGATCAGTGTAATCTGTCACAAGGGTGAGGTGGGAGGTGGTCAGATAGGAAGGTGGCTGCCCGGCAAGCACTGGGAACCAAGTTTAATCCACAGAACCCCCACAACGCCTAGTATGAGCCCAGCACTGGGCAAGTGGAGACAGGAATGTCCCCGAGCCCACTGGCCAGCCAGTGCTGCCTATTGGTCAAGTTCCAGGACAGTGACACTAAGAGTCCCAAAGAACAAGGTAGATAGCTCCTGAGGAACAAAGCCACAGTGTAGGAAGATAAGTCGATGGGAAAGACTCCCGAGGCCCCATTGTATGTGTTCCATAAAGAAAAGCAATACCACCATCACATCACCGTCACTGTCCCTGTCACATCACCACCGTCACGTCACCCTTACCATCATCACCATCACCATCACCATCACATCACCGTCATCATCACCATCACCGTCACCATCACATCTCTGTCACCATCACACCATCACCATCACTGTCACCATGACACCATCACCATCACCATCACCATCACATCACCGTCATCATCACCATCACCATCACCATCACCGTCACCATCACATCACCGTCACCGTCACCATCACATCACCGTCACCGTCACTGTCACCATCACCCTGTGGCCCAGAGACTCCTGCACGTTCTACCACTGAACTACAACCCCAAACATAAGGACACTTTTGCTGGGAGAAAAGCCAAGGATACGTCTTTTTTATTTTTCCTGGCTTGAGCAGCTACATAGGTAATTATAGAGGTAATGTACTCAAAATGGAAGCACCAGACTCCTTTTTTTTTTTCCCCTCTGAGGCTCTTGATTTGGCTCAACTTCATATGACCATGCATTATGAAACTAGGTTAAATGTTCCTTTCTCTTTCAACAATTGGATCTTCACCGAGACAAATCAGATTAACACACAAACTAGACTTTTCTCATAATGTCTAGCCTATTTTTATAGAAGGTGGAAGTTTCTTTCATTTAAAAGATGATTTCTCAAAAAAAATGCTATTATTTCTCATGATGGCTCTATTTTGTAGTTTAAAAAAAAATGAACAAGTAATTTCCCACTCCCATCTCCTAAATTTTGTACACAGTTGATCTCTCTCTGACCCTAGCTAGTGTTCGCAGCTGTGTCTCCAAACTAAACATAATTCCTAGAGTTACAGTCTGGGTAACTTGCCAGAAAGGAAAAGAGAGAGAGAAGTAGAGGGAAGAAAACCAGTCCTGTGAGATTATTGGTTCCAGATGGTCTGGGTACTGTTTGGGAACTTTATTGACTTAAGTCACACAAATACTCCTCTGTAAACTGTCCTGAGTCAGGCTTGACAAAAATTGCATTTTGTCTCTCCCCAAACACCTCTATACACCCTTACCAGAGTTCACACCTAATAGCAGAGGAAGCAGAAATGTCATGGTGACATTAAATCTTACGGCATTTTAAATAGTCACAGTTAACTAATTGAATCTTTGCCCACTGAGAGTTGAGGTATGTCCACACAGTCAGCATTCTGAAGCGTCCTGTGTTTTAAGCTTTCATAAATCAGTAAACTGGTCTGCAAATTAACTTGTATGGAAATAATGACTTGTAGCTTCTTCTTAGACATTTTTTCCATTTTTTCTCAGAAACCAAAGAGAGGCTCCTCAATGCACTGTTGACCAGATTTCAGTAGAGACCTCAAATAAGCTGCTCATCTTAAAGCTCAAGTACATATATTTTAAAAGCAAATCTGCAGAACTCACGAGCATAAATCAAGGGCAATCATGTCCAATTAGAAAGTAGACTTTACTTTTAGACCCTTTCATACAATAATGTTACTGCTACATTAGTAAAACAAAGTTCCTACTATTTACTTGTATAATTAATGCCCAAATGCCACAATTAGTTGAATGATTCCTGTCTCAGAATGAACTCACTAAGAGTCATCTAAGGCATTCAGCATGGTGATCCAAAAGAGACAGTGAGTCTGTATGTTTAAATAGATCACAGTGTACAAAGTAAGGGGTTCCTCCGTGGCATTCTGACCCTGTTCACCACTGCACTTGGTTTGTGTCTGTGCCCACGTTTCTCACCTTTCCTCTCTGCTATTCCCTTTCTTCCTCAAGTCTCTCCTTCTGCTTCCATCTCATATGGATTCCATTACCCTTATTCCCTTCTCCTGACTCCCTTGGGATCACTCCCTCCTCTCTCATGGTACCCTGCTCTTGTTATTCGTGTGTGTGTGTGTGTGTGTGTGTGTGTGTGTGCCCATAAGAACATGGGACCTTGAACATGGGATCTGACGTGTATATGTGCATGTGGACATTTAATATAAATGTTGACAACTGTGTCATTGCTGATCCCTCTCTATGGAGGCAGAACCCTGAGTTGAACACAGAGATGGACAGTCGGTTTACTTCAGGGATGCCTCCTGTTTAGCAAGTTCTGAGATTACAGGTGGCCACAAAGCTAGGAAGCCCAACTTTGACCCTCACACTTACAAGGCAAGCCCTTTAGCAACTGAGCCACCTCTCTGGATATGCATTCACACACACACACACACACACACACACACACACACACACACACACCACCACCACCACCACCACCACCACCACCACTACCACCACCACCACCACCAAATTCAGATTTTTCATAGGAGAGACAAATAGGCTTTTAAAAGTTCATGAAATGAATGAGATTTCATGCTTAGCATAACATTTGCCTGACTAGCACATGCAAATCCCCTACTATCTACATATTTATGTGAAAAGGATCATGCAGTGCAGTTAAAAGACATCACAAACCAAAACATATATACATGGAGAAACTGCACTTCTGCTCTTGAACAGAGATGCCGTGAATGCTCGAGAAACGTGCCAGCCAAGTGGTACGAAAACGTGGATGCTGTACAGGTTTTATAATTGTGTTTTAACAAACTCAAGTCTACCCTCTTTCTCATTTGTTCTGTCTGTCTTCAGGGTTATTTCCTGAAACATGCTTTAATACGGAACCAGAAGTAAAAGTAGAAGCTGACTATTGCTATGAGACAATTTCAAAACAATTCACTGACAATGAACTCACATGTATGGTTTTAGTTTAAAATATTATTTTTAAAATTAGTTTGGATATTTAAATTACATTCTTAAATCCAAACATTCAGTTTAAATATTTAAAACATATTTTAAATGGCCAAGTGACTCTTATAAGAGACAATATTTAAATGGAGCTGGCTTGTAGCTTCAGAAGGTTCCATCCATTATTACCAAGTGGGAAGCATGGCAGGAGGAGCTGAGACTTCTGGATATTTTTCTGAAGGCAAAAAAAAAAAAAAAAAAAAAAAAAAAAAAATGATTGCTTTGCAAGCAGCTAGAAAGGGAATTTTAAAGCCTACCACCACAGTGACACACATCCTACAATAATGCCACACCTTCTAACAAGGCCACTCCCTATGGGTCAAATATTCCAACCATCACAATGAAGGAATCTAAAAAAGCTTGCAAATATGTAACGTAAGTACATTAATCCAGCAATACTTCTGGTTCCTTAAGGACACAAATGTTGAGTTGTTGTGTCTGAAAGAGGCATAGTTCTCTACACAATAATCTATCAGCACAATTTTCCATAGGCAGAAGTAATATTAGTCTAGCCTTCCAACCCAATTATTTTCTTAAGATGTCATATTTCCGGGGTCAGAGATCAGAGGACCGGGGAGGACCAAGAAAGAAGCTCTAAGATGGAGATCAAGAAGGGTGAAATGGATCCAGATTCTCATGAAGATACTTTCATGGAGAACAGCTAAAACTTAGAGGATGCAGGGGTGCAAGCTCGTAATCTCAGGCACACAGGAGATCAAAGCAGAAGGAATGGGAACCCAAGGCCAGAATGGGTTACACAGTGAGCTGAAGATTGGCTCAGTCAAGACACAAGCAGTCCCTGCCGCGCCATTAAAAAGACACCAAACAGCCTGTGAGACTGGACCAAGAAGTCCTCATCTGCCTCCCATTTGGAAAAAGTTGGGTGGGTAACAGGAAAAGCCGTTGGGGTGTAAAGATAAATTATAGAATTAAAAGGCAAAAAAGGTAGCAGCAGAGAAATCTCCAGCATCTCAGACCACAGCAGACAATCAGCAGTTGAAGGATGGCATTTATTGGAGGCGAGGAAGCACCCACAAGCAGTTGACACCTACAAGAAAGAAGGAACCTCTGTAGAAGCAGAGGGGGACTCCAGAGGCCAGGGATTCCAGGCTCATCTCAAGGCTTGTGTTGTGTAAAGTCTGAAGAGTTTCCCTTCAGAAATGTATGCCCAACAATTGTTGTGTGCCTTATTTTTGATCAAGGCTTGTACTTGGTGAGCCGGCGGTCCGTCAGCCCGGCAGGAGCAAAAGGTACGAAGTCTTTGTTTGAAACTGCCAAGTGTAGAGCGGAAGACACGACTCAACGGTTAAGAGTAAAGGACCAGGGTTAATTTCCCAGCATTCACACAGAAGCTCACAACTGTCAGCAATTCCAGTTCTAGGTGACCAAATAGCATTACAGACACACCTGCAGGAAAAGCTATAAAAATAAGTGATCTGTGAGGTGGATCAGCCATTGGGAGCAATGATGGCTGGTCCAGAGGACCGGGGTCTTTTAACATCTACGTGATAGCTGAGAACGTTCAAGGGATTCAACACCCTCACATAGATATACATATACAAGCAAAACACCAATGTACATAAAATAAAAATAAAACTCATTTATGAAACATGAGAAAAAGATGTCATATTTCCAAGTTAATTTGTGAATAAGTGACACTGGTTTTTGTTGCCACCCTATCATCAGCACCTGGGAAAACCCAGGCCTGCTCTACCCCTTAGTTTCACTTCTGAGCTCCATCCCGAACCCCTATTTCTTCATATTTTTCTTTTTGTTTCTTTCTTGTCTTCTTCTTTCTGTTATTTTTTTTCTAAAAAAATATCCAGCATTTATGTTTATTTTGTTGAACTCAGAATATTTTTATGGTTTTATTTTTTTTATTTTTATTTTTTTAGTTCCTACACTCTTTTACAAACAGCAGTTCATTTTTGTCTAAACTTTAATATACATGTTTTTGACAGTTACAATTTATTTAAAAGCTTAGATTCATCAGCAACAATTCATGCTCATCAATCTTTGTTAATATAGCATATTAGTCATCATTTATAAATCCTTCATTAGGAGATTATATTGATTTTTCAAGGAATTTGTACCAATTATGAATAATACCCACAAAGAACACCAGTTTATTATAAAGCTATTTATGAAAGATTTAAGTTATCATCTTAAAGTGTCAGTGGCTATGCTTTTATAAAATATTATACATATCTTACTGGTCAAGAAATTTCCCACAGTTGTATAAATAAATCATACTTTATAAATTGAAATTTTGCAATTTTACAAAGAATTAGAATCCAAGAATTAAGTTTTAGGCACAGTAATATGGCTAAATTTTATGTACCAAATATAAATATTATGCTGAGAACATCTAAAGTCATGAACAATCTATCAGTTTAGCTTTCATTAAAAGGTAAGCTCTTAACCAAGGTCACCACCAACATGTAATAACTTCACAAGAGGCCTATTTAGTCAGTTATATTTCTTGTTTCCATTTTGAGAAAAGCAAACCAAATGCATGGTAATTTTAAGATTAGTGAAACAGCAACATGAATTAACTGTGATAGAAAACTTAATCTCTATTTGAACAAAATGTTCTCGTTTTTTCTCTTTTTGATCAAATTGCACAATATATTTGTGTAGTGTTCACAACAAACCAGGAAATTATTCTTTTGTTAAACACTTCGCAGGAGTCTTGGGGCTGATATTTTAGAGATTATTTTTTCTAAAGCACAGCAAAATTATGCACACTCTTTCTACCTTTTTTTCTTGAAGAATTAATTTTGATGAGTACTAAGGAGGGTGATCTATAATCCATCTGATTTATTTCAAATGACTCTATTTCCAGAATAGTTAGGTCATCTGCCCAAGACATCAGTACTCAGGGTTAAAGAAAGAAACCATTTCAGATGGAGACTTGGCCATGTTCAGAGGATTTGGTGCAGGCTTTTGAGGGCACTAAAAGCTAACATTCTCTTGATAATCTCAAGTGTCTTTCTCAAAAATGGTATTCAGAATGAGCTGTCATCCTGTTCCTATGCTAACCTCCTTAACATGCTAATCACTGTTTTCCTCGGGGTGAGCTCTAAATTGCAGAAGGAAATGACAGTAAACCACATGGAGGAATTTACCGTGCTTTACAATAAAGGACACAGACTGTTCATGTCTTATGTACTCAGAGGTTTTCTTCTAAGAGAGTCAGATTAGAGATCATAGGTATTGATGTAAATAAACTGCAAATTTCACACTCAGGGTATCTGGAACCATCACAGTGCACATAGTAATCAAAACCCAGTAAAAGGAAGCCATGACTTGGGTATATTCGCTGGTAAACATAGATGAGGCTTTGGCAGATTATACACATACATGATATGTACACATTAAACACACAGAGAGAATCAGACACATAATACAAACAGAAACAATAGTCACAAAGATTTGAAAGCAAAACCAATGACATGAGTGTCCTCACTATGAGCTTAGATAAAGCTTCAATAATTCATGCATGTGCAAGCACATAAACTGTCTAAAAGTTCTACTGCTGTAAAGACACATCATGACTATGACAACTCTTATTTGTTTGCTTTGATTTTTGTTGTCATTGTTGTTTTTAACTTTTTGTTGATTCTTTGTGAATTTTAAATCATTGTATCCTAATTCAAAACATATTTTCATCCCTCTATATCTACCCTCCACCCTGACACCCTTCCTTTAAAAGAAAACAACAAACAAACAAAATCTTTATGTGGAAGCTGCAGTGTGTCACATTATGTCACACAGTAGACACTTTTGTCCAAACAGCTTTTCTTACAAATTGAGTTCCTGGTCTGACCCAAGGACTCTGACTTCTGTTATACCATCTTTACTGAATCCCCCCTGGGTTTCCTCTCAGATATCCTGCTGTTGGCCTGTGTTGTGGAGATCTTGGAGCTCTTGGTCTAGAGGAACAGCCAGCACTTTGTGTACTATATTAGTTCATAGATGGGGTAGATGTCACAGTGGCCCAACTTAAAGTCCTAGATCTGGGCCTGTGTGGCAGCTGAGTTGGTCTGCCTGAAAGATCTCCCTCCGATGCTCATGCCTCTTGGGCCAGCTTTCCAGCACTCCCTAAAGCAAGGAGCTTTAACCAAAGCAGGTGGAAACTGTGTGTGTGCATGAGTGTGACTACTGAAATCTGAATTACAAAAACAATGGGATAGATCCCAGGCCATAGTTCTGGCAGAAACAAAATCTACTACTGGAGGACATTTCACCAAATACCAATCCACCACTTCATCAAAAGTCAAAGGTAAGACCTGTACCTGAAACCCCAGAGGCCATTCTGGTATCCAGAACTCCTGAACCCCAGAGGCAATGCAAGCCATCAAAGACCCAATAGAGACAAGCTCTAAGTAGAACGCTGGACCTAAGTGTTCACTGGTCACCAGAATGACAGGCCACTCAGGGGAATCACCATCCCTGTTTTCAAGCCATACTATAGAGCAACAGCAATAAAATCTGTGTGGTTTTGGCATAAACCCCAACTGGTTGATTGATGGAATAGAATCAAAGACCCAGATACCTATGAGCACAGGACTTTTTTTATAAAGAAGCCAATACCAAACAACAGGAAAAGGAGAACATCTTCAACAAATGGTGCTGGTCCAACTGGATGTCTTCATGTAGAAACATGAATAGACTCATATCTATCACTTTGTATAACACCAAAATCCAAGTGAATCAAAGACCTCACATAACAATGGAATTATTAAATGTAATAGAAACTAAATTGGGAAACTGCCTTACAAACACAGCATTCTGAACAGAACGCCAGTGACTGTGGCACTAAGATCAATAACTAATAAATGGCTCCACAAGAAACCAACAAGCTTCTGTAAGGCAAAGGACACCACAAAACAGTATCCTACAGAATGAAGAAAGATCTTAACCAACTCTACGTCTAACAGGAAATAAATATCCAAAATGTATAAAGAACTCAAGAAAATAGACACCAAAAGAATCCCAAAACTGAATAACATACTTAAAAATGGGGTACAGAGCTAAACAGAATTCTAACAGAGGAATTGCTAATGACCAAGACACACATAGTCATCATCCATCTTTGGGAAATGCAAATCAAAACAGCTCTGAGATTCCATCCCACACCTGTCAACATGGCTGAGATGGTAGCACGTGCTGGCAGGGACGTGGAGCAAGAGCAACACTGCTCCGTTACTGGCATGAGCGCCCGTACAACCACTTTGAAAATCACTTTGATAGTTTCTTGTAAAATGGTCATAGGTGCTCCTCAGGACTCACCTACACTACCCTTGAGGATGTACCCAAATGACGCTTCACCACACCACAAGTACACTTGCTCAGCTACATCCATAACAGCCTTGTTTGTAACAGCCAGAAATGGGAAACAGCCTACATGTCCCCCAACTGAAGAATGGCTAAAGAAGTGTACATTTATACAGTGAAATACTACTCAGTCATTAAAAGCAAGCACACCATGAAATTCGAAGCCAAAGGGATGGATCTAGAAAATATCATCCTGAGTGAGGTAACCTAGACACAGAAAGACACTCATGCTATGTACCCATTTATAAGTAGATATTAGCCACAAAGTACAGGATAATATGCTATAATCCACAGGCCTAAAGAATCTGGGTAACAAGGAGGTCCCAAGGGAGGATGTTTTGATGTCACTCAGAAGAGGAAATAAAATAAATGACAGAGGTGGAGATAAAAGGGAACTGGGTGAGAGAGGGGTGGCAAGAGGAATGGGGTAGGTGTAGGGATCCGTTGTAGTCAGAGCAGGGAAGAGGGCAGGAGACTGGGAGAAGAAACAGAAATTTGTGGGGTGGGCCATATCTAAGACAAGCTGGAAGATTCCTGGAAATCTATGGTGGTGATCCTGTCTGAGGCTACTAGCAGCTCAGATTACGGATATAGAAGCGGTCACCTCCTGTTGCCAGGCAAGACTGCCAGTGGAAACTGAGGGATATCAATGCACCCACAAAACTTTCAAACCAAAATTTGTCCTGCAGTCACAAAGTGTAGGGATAAAGATGGAACGGAGATTAACGGAATGTCCAACCAATGACTGGCCTAATTTGAGACCCACCTCATGAGAAAGAGCCAACCCCTGACACTATCGATGACACTCTGCTATGTTTGCAGACAGGAGGCTAGCCTGTCTTCTGAGAGGCTTCATTCAATTGCTGATGGAAACAGATACAAAGATCCATGCTAAACCTTAGGTGTCACTTGGGTGTCCTTGTGGAAGATGGGGGAGAGATTGGGGGATCCGGAGCCGTCAAAGACACCAACAAGATCTACAGCTAAACTGGCCCCTGAGGGCTCATGGAGACTAAACCATCAACTAAAGGTGCGTGGGCTGCACTTAGGACCAGTACCATATGTAGCAGATGCGCACCTTGGTTGTCATGTGGGTCCCCCAACAATTTGAATGAGGGCTGTCCCTGACTCTGTTGCCTGCCTTTGGAGTCTCTTCCTCTACCTGGGCTGCCTTGTCTAGCCTCAGTAGGAAAGGATGCATTTAGTCCTGCTGTGACTTGATGTGGGATGGGAGGGAGTTGGTATCGGAAGGGTCTTCCCATTCCCTGAGGAGAAAGGAATCAGGAAAGAGCATTTGAGAGTGGGATTGGAAAGAGAGGAGAGAGGGGGGGTTTTACTGAGATATATTCATAAATAAGTGAATAAGTAAAAAATAATTTAAAATGACAGAAATAAATAGTGACAGAGACTTTAGGGGAAAATGTAATTGTTTAACAAAGCCTTGACGACATGTATGGAGCAACTGAGAGCACAGTGGCAGACTGACTGATGGTTCTGACATAAGACACACACACTGATGACCTTTGCCTTACAAAAGGCAGACAGGCCCCGGTGCTCCATGGGCACCTGCGCTATAGTCTTTCTAAGAGGAAACATTCATGTTCACTTCTTAATCAATTGATAGCCAAATCACTGAAAGCTTCATTACCAATACGAAGCATGAATATTGTTACTCTCATGACAAATGGAGATTAATTGCATTTAATGCAAGACAAGCAGATATCGCTCATATTCTCAGAGTATAAAGAAGCACCCTAGCTGGATGTGACTGTACATGCCTGTAACCCAGTATTCAGGGGCATTTTAGGAGAAGACAATAGACCTGCTGAGGCCTGCTGGTCACCAGCTAGCTCTATATTCACTGCTTTCTCAGGAGGATAAGGCAGAAAATGATAGCAGGGTAATTGGTGTCCTCCTGTGGCCCCCACATGCGTGTTCTCTGTTTCTCATATCCAACATATACTCATAATCTGAAAAATGAAAGAACAGTTCCTGAGGTGTAATGGTATAATTGTGAATCAAAAGTAGACACCAAAGTACTATCGGTACCTATAAATATAATCATTATAGAAACATAATTACTAGAAAATTAAGATATAAAAACATTTACATACACAAAATACAGAATCCACCTAATTGGTATCTTTCATGTCAACTGATCATTTGATATTTTTTTCAAAAGTTATAAAGGTAAGAAAAAAGAAGTATGCCTACATAAACATAATTTTTCCAGAATTCCAGAATTCCTTGAGATAAATCCAATGGGAAGCTAATGGTCACTAATACAGTCTTCTTACTACAGTGGCTGCAATCCTTGGGCATTGCTCTCAGGACCCTCCCTGGTGCTTCTTCTCTATCCTCCATCTATCTGCAGCCCTCCTACTCCATTTCCATCTTCCGGGGCTTGCCTGCTTTCCCTCACTCAGTCCTCTGCCGTACTTACCTTCTTTACAGCCCTTCTTACCTGACTCCAGGGACAAGTTATGTTTGAGGCTCAGGCCTCTGCGGTAAGCATTCTGAATGCCCTGTGGTCCTTTTCCTTTCCTATTACATTTTGCACACTAAGGTGACTGTGTTTGAGTGCACACTCTGAGCATAAAACCCCTGTTGCTAAAGCATTAACATAATTAGAGACCAAAACATCAAACAAATCTTTGGAAATGTTGAATAAGCTTGTGGTGCTGACAGGTAGTTGCAATGAACAGACAAATACACGCAGGGTGATCAGGGACCAGGTTCCAATTCTTTAATAATCCTGCTAAATAAATATTAAATATATCCATCAGCAAAGTAAAATGCTTTTATTATGATATTTAGACGCCATCCTTCATAAAACTCAAACATTTCAGTACAATGCCATTTTCAGAAGATGCTCCATGTATATATGTGTTGGAAGACTTCACTCATGAGATTACTGTGAACATTATGTGTCATGGTGATTAAATGCTCACTTGAGAGGACTTTGGGGTAAGGTGCTGAAATAGAGGCTACCACTGTGTTAACCAGTTATGCAGAGGGTCAGTATAATTGAAAATAGACTTTATCCCTAGGAAAGAAAAAGAAGAGCTTTGTAAACCCACCAGGGAGTGACAGAGCGTCAGAAAAGAGCATGAAAATGGTTGTCATGGCGAGGAGTTGAACACATTAGCAGCTGGGCAGCAAGCAAAGCCATGCTGCTTCTAAAAGCAAGGCAGGCAGAGACAGGCATGAGCCCCTAGTCTCCAGAGCTTAAAATCCAGTTTTGTGTTTTTAGTAAGATTGTTATTTCTGCAATTGGTGGGTTACCATGCACAGGAATCCCATTAAAATAAAGGCCCATGACTGGGTACCATCTTGAAAGAATCTATTGTCAAACAGTAAGTAAATCTGAGGGAACCTGAGCTGGGGAAACTACCACAGGCAAACCTCAGTTTGGCCTGTTTTAGTCTCTAGCTAAGGAAAGGTCTGACAGACAGTAGTGGGGAACAGAAGGCCCAGACACTATGGATTGAACGGTGTAGGTGGCAGAGGCTGAAAGACTGGAAAGTACACCGGAGAGTTGACCCCACCTGTGATACCTAGGAGCAGTCCTCGTCAACCGAGAGCTGCCCTGGAGTCTGACAACTTTGGAGCTAGCAGGAAAATTCTGGAGCCACCTATTTGTCATACAGGGCTCTGGGAGCTGGGGAGTGTCCATGGTCTCCAGCAGGGTGGTCCTCAGGTGACGTGAAAGGAATGAATTCAGGTCCTCCACTCACATCTACCTCTGTGGCAAGGCTGCTCCCCACACTCCTGACACAACTGGGAGACAAACTTCAGCTAAAACAGCCATTCCAGGAAAGAAAGAGAACACTCCCACAACACAGAGCGCAAAGCTAAGTGATCACATAAGAGCCCTCTAATATGCGAAGACGGGAAGCTTCAACATCCCCCTAAGGTTATATAAGGAATAAGGCCTGCAGAGGGATGGGACTTTCCACTTCTACAGCTGCCTGCACGTTGGCTCCAAGGATGAAGCACTCTGAGTTGTCATCAATGCCAGGATGACATCATTGGAACATGGCTGCCTTTGAGTCACCTGCGGTCCTCTAAGCAAGTGCAATGAGCTCAATGGTTTACTGAGCCAGACGTGGGTGGAATCATTTCTTTGGCCTGCTTTGGTGTCTTGTCAGAGATGTTTGTTTGCCTCTCCACAAATAAAGTCAAACATCTATATACTTACAAAGTCCAGGGTCGTCAACTGTAGTCATTCACTAGCTTGTTGGTTTTACTATCTGCAGGTGCTGACTTCACCTGACTCCTACCTTTGCTCCCCGAATTTTTCATTTGTACTCCTTTGAAACATTTCCCCCCTCTAGACGTCACAAACGCAACCGCTGTTCAACTGACTTCCTCATGTTAACCCTTCAGAGCCTCAGTAAGAGGCTTGTCTTTTGGGATTGTGTCCTTGGCAGTCTAATGGAAGGATGCTTTTAATTAGGCTGACAAGCCTTTGTAGGGTGGTTAGGAGTGTCCCGTTCTGTATAATAATGATCAAGATAGAACTACGTGAACATTTTAATATATCTAAAGTGAGTAAGTGATGGGTTTAGGATTTCAGTTAAATACAATTAACCTGTGTGAAGGTGGGGAGATATCTCTCAGTTGGAAAAATGCTTGCTGCACCTGCATCTGGACCTGTGCTCGATTCGCAGTCCCCATGGATAGTTGATCGTAGGGCCAGTGCTTGTAATCTCAGCCCCAAGGAGGCTGAGACAGATTAACCCTGAGACTGGTTGGCCAACCTGTCTAGCCTAACTGCGAAATCCCAGGCTAAGGAGAAAATCTTCAAAAAAAAAATAAGGTAGAGAGCACCTGAAGCGTGATGATTAATATCGAAGGTTGACTCCTGGTCTCTAATGCACGTACATACACACTTCACAAGCCCATTCATGTGCGTACGTGCATAGACAGAAAGACTTGCCACTGTTTTCAAGTGAACGATTTTTTTTCTTCCTCTCTTTCTTTCCTTCCTTCTTTCCTTCTTTCTTTCTTTTCTTTTCTTTTTGTACCAAGATATTCTAAAATATAGGGGACAGCTCATACAGTGAGCATAGGGAAAATGTCCCTAATATTGATCTCAGGTATTTGACACTAAAGTTCTATCACCGTCGTGTGGGTGAACGAAGTTAAATGTGTTAAATGAATACCTACAATAATGTCAACATTTATTCTAACTAGTTTTTGGAATACCTGCAGGTACGATGAACCAATTATTGCAAAGAAACAGTCATGTGTACAGGTGGTTGATTTCTGGAGTCGGGCTGTTACTGTAAGGCTATCCTAGATGATAGGTCTCTCAAGGTGGGACATTTAGAGGAAAATAACTTTCTAGAAACCCAAATACAAAAGCATGAATTTTCAAGACATGGCTTATAAAATATGTACTCTGTCTGTCTTAATGCTGTCTGAATCATGCAGGACAATGGTATGACTGAGGTATTGTACAATGATCAGGGGCTGCAGGCTTGAAGCAGATGTAACAGACCACTTGAATGTACACTCTAATTTTTTTTTTTAATGATGAAGCAGGGTGCAGATTTTCCACCTAAATCACAGAACGTTAGAAAGAAAATGCTTTGGAAATTTTGTGGGAAAATTCCAGCGTTGTCCCCAACAAAGTTCCTTACTTTCAAGCTCTATTGCCTTGGCTTCTTGAAAGCCAAGCTCTTTCCTACTCTTTCCTACATACTCAATGACCTGAAACTTTGTGGAGGTACTTTGTCTTCTCAGAAAAGATCACTCAGCCAACTATACGCAAAGTGAGAATTGCCAGAGTTCGGAGTTCGGGATAGAGAAACACACAGTGGGAATCCGTTGCTTGCTAGAAGCTCAGAGAAGCCGTCCTGATAACATGTAAGGCAGACACTCTCAGGACCAGACCATTTCTCCTTAGAGACTGGGTTCAGGAGAAAAGCATTTTCCCCGGGACTTTTTTTCCTCTGCTACCTCAGCACTAGGATAATATATGTATATCACCATGTCCCTAGGATAATATATGTATGTCACCATGTCCCATATTTATTACTACTGTTGTTTTTGTATAAGGCTTCTTGGGATCAAGCTCAGATCCTCATACTTGCAAAACAAACGTTTTACAGAGTCACTGCACATCACCCCACTCCAGTCTGGAACATGCTTTGTACTGCAGAACTTATTTTGGTTGCTGGATTCTGATTGTACTATGGTTGCTAAGCCATCTTTCAATTATTTTTTTAATATGAAACGCTTCATAAATTTGCATGTCATCCTTGCGCAGGGGCCATGCTAATCTTCTCTGTATCTTTTCAATTTCAGTATATGTGCTGCCAACGTGAAGACCATCTTTTACTTCTAATGCTACTTTGTTGGACTGTGATCTCTTATGCCCAAGTCTCAGGGAGCCCAAAGACTACCGGGGAGCCAATTCTGATGCAAACACATAATGGTCTTTATTATGAGTTTGGGAGCAAGGTCTCTTATTGTCCCTATGGCGGTAAATCAGAGTGAGAGCCTGGAGTCCAGGCATGCAGGGTGTTTATTTTAGTTACAGCAAGCTTGGGGAATTTCTAGATGAGTCAGCAAGTCAGCAAGATAATATTTTAAAAATACTGAATTTCTGACATAATCTGCAGGAACTGAACACAGGGACAAAATCATGTGACAAACAGATGATCAGGTGATCTATTTGGTTGGGTTTTACAGATTTACTCAGGAAAAGGAATTCAGGAATCCTGATGGTCAAAATGATATTTTTTAGAAGAGGTTTTCTTGACTTTGTGTACATGTTGCATGTCACGGGAGGGAATAGATGAATGAATGAATTATGAGTAAATGAATGAACCAAAGCCTGTATAGATGCATGAAGGTATGTCATTAAGACTGACACATTTTGACACTGGGCCTTTTTTTTTTTTTTTTTTTTTTTTTTTTTTTTTTTTTTTTTACTTTTTAATTCCCCTTTTCTCCCTCTAAGTTTTCCCATATCTATCTCCCTGACCATCTTTCAAATTCATGACCTGTTTTTTTATTTATTGATGTCATGCACACACACACACACACACATCTAAATACGTAAGTGCAACCTGAATAATGTTACATGTATGTCTATTTTCAGAGCTGACTGTTTGGTATCAGATAGCAAAAGATCTATTTTTGTCAGCAGAAGACTATTTCTCCTGATCTCAGAATTTCTTAGTTTCTTATAGTTACTTGCATGGACTTGAGGCCTCCTGAGTTTCCCTTTCCATGTTAGCCTGACTATTGCTGGTAGTTTTCAGCTTGTGTTCAGGCAGTGATGTTGGCTTATCCCTAGAGGGACACTTGTATTTCACAGATAACAGATAACTTGTTTAGCTAACTTCTTTGCTGCCCCATTCACAATAACTAGTCCTAAATGTCCTTCAGTCAGTGAACGGGTTATGGAACATACTCACTATGAAATACTATTCAGCTATTAAAAAAACAACACACACACAAGGCAGGAAGGAAGGAAAAAGGAAAGAAAAAAACCACAAGACGCCACAGATAAGTGGGAACAATGAGAAATGAGGAAAGAAAGATAAATGGCATCCATGTGCTTTCTCTCATCTGAAGCGCCAAACTTCAAAGCTTTAAATGTGAGCATATACCCTGGAGTCACTACAGAAACCAGGAAAGTAGAGGATAATGATACAAGGTGACAAGCAGGGTCTATATGACCTGATGGGGAAAATGGAGAATAGAGTGAGGGTTCTAATTAGGGAGAGGGAGGGAGGTAAATACAACAGGACAAAAGAGTCACAGTAAGACTGTCTGGAAAAGTCATAAGGAATTATATTATTAACTGTCTACCTAAAATACCTTTTATGCCTGAAGTTAATATATAAATATACAACATTTCCCATATGGGCTACAACGCTGTCTCCAGGAGCCAAAGACCTTCTAACAAAACCCTAACACCTGGCATGAGATGCTGTCTTTTGAGTTGTTCAGAGTCATCCAAGAGACTCTGGAGACATCCGGATACTGCTATTGTCCTTGGTTACTTCAACCCACCCTAAGGAGGGAAGTAATCCCTTATTTATGAAGACACCATGCATTCCAAACACAGGACCCTGGAGACCTGGGCTAGATCTGACCTGAAAGCCTCCTTCCTGAGAACTCGCTTTCACAAAGCTAGAAGGTGCTTGGGTTTTTGACATAGCAGGGATTTAAAAGAATCAGCAAGTACCTAGCACTAGCAGCACTGAGAACGCTGGGTGCTCTACAAAGCTGGAAACCACTGTGGAATCTGGAATCTATCAAGAAGCACGAGCCGACCACCCTCTGCTGTCTAAGTACTTTATCTAAGAAGGAAAGGAAGGCAGACCAGCATCGCATTTCTGCATTCTAAGAGACCAACTGTAGGGCCGAAGTGTTCATCTTTCTCTCTTTCTCAATGAACAGAAGTTGAATTAACAAGTCAAAAAATGCCTACGGCAGGAAGCCCTTTCTATCCCCGTCTTCTCCACTGTTTTTCATTTCCTTTCCTTTTCGAGTT
This sequence comes from Micromys minutus, assembly GCF_963924665.1. Taxonomy (NCBI): domain Eukaryota; kingdom Metazoa; phylum Chordata; class Mammalia; order Rodentia; family Muridae; genus Micromys; species Micromys minutus. The sequence goes on from NC_137974.1 coordinate 86,110,709, forward strand.
AGCTTGCCATGAATGGTTTTCAAAAAGTATTACATTAGTGAATTTATAGGAAACTAAACATGTACATCACAGCACAAAATCACAGCCCTCGATGTCATCTGATGTTCCTCTCTGTCCCTCACATACACATATGTCCACATGTGCATGCACACATACACAAAAGAAAAGTCTTTTTGAAGGATTCGCCTTTTCTTTCTTCTGTTCACTACCTGGAGCAGCATTAGTGGAAAAAGAAAGAGTAAAGGGAGAAAGCAGAAAAAAAAAAACAAAAAAGGAGATGAAGATAAAAATGTAAAGCAGGGGCTATGCAGAAGTCAACAGTTTTCGTATGTAAAATAAGGCATAAGTTCACTACACAGCAAGTAGCCTGAGTCTTCCGATTTATTTTTAGGCATGTGCCAGACAGATGCCAGCTACATGTAGCTTTTCTCTTGCTATACTTAGGAGATGAGCTTAGCCATCTGGACGCCACTCTTACACAGCCTGGTACAAGTGCTCATGGCTTCCGACTCCTTGGGCCACAGGCAGTTGTGTTTGCAGAAAGAGGATTCCTCTCTTCTCTGAGTCCTGGAGAAAGAGATGGACCTCAGGAGAATCACAGAGAGCCTGTGTGTCTACTGTTAGAAGACTCTGACAAATCTCTTCTTCCTTTTTCCCTAAAGAAACCAAAAATCAGAAACATACACACATACATACATACACACATGCCACACACACATACATACATGCACAGGCACACACATATGTGAAAACTCATGCTCACATATATACACACATAAATGCACACACACACACACACACACACACACACACACAGCAGAGGGGAGTTCCCTGGATCTGTCCTGAAAATGACAGATTGTGCAATGTGACTGCTGACTTTCTCTGTTATCTTTACTGTACCAATAACTCTCTGAAGGCAAAATGGAATGTTATGACAAGGTAGTTGTTTAAGATGAGAAGCAGCTAAAGGTAAACTAAAAGCCTTTCTGGTTTTGTGTACTTCCAGATTGGACAGTGGATTCATCCTTGAAAACAATGAATTCTAGTTTTCCTTCTGGAATTAAAAATGACCACGATATATTTTATTTAAATATTTTTTTACTACATATGTGTGTATTTAAATATTTGGAATTGGAATGTGGAACTTACTCTTAAGGCCCAATTAATCTCAAAGTTGAAATAGAAATTCACTTACCTCCGTTATTTTAGTGTTGTGATTATACCCACCATACCTGGCCTTACCCAACATTCTGAAGTCACAAAAATAACTTTAGAAACTTTGTTTTAAATTGCTTTAAAAGAAGTTTCTAGAAGAAAAAAAACAGCATTTTTACTCTCAACCAGTGTTTGATAACTTTATTTAAGATGTTTGAAGACATGGTACGTGGCTGCATCCCTATTTAAAACCTTCATGGTCTATTTAAACCAGTTTGGGGAGGAAAAGCATAGATGAGAAGTTTTAATCAGCTGCTCTTGTGACTCAGAGTCCTTCATCACAAAAGTCAAAACAGAAACCACTTACACTGTGGGCTTGGGTTCTAACCAACACTTTTCTCAGTCCCATCAAACAGGAGTGCTGAGCTGCGTCTGGGCAAGCCTGGAATCACAGTGTGAATACCACTAAAACCAGCATCTGTTACAGAGTTAATGCTGTCGGCTGTAGCTCTGGGTTATAAACCAACAACAGAAAGATGTACCTGTGAGGGCTTTAGCCTGTTCTTGTTCATCTAAGCCAACTGTAGTCAAGGTAATGGCTGCCAATTTCCTCGCTTTGGCAGATGAATGGGTATAAGTATTTCACTTCTAGGTTGAGTTACATTATAACACACTTGTGTACTATGCAATGTTCCCACATATTATGACTGCCTGTCACAGCAAATTTCAAGTCAGTGTCCCCAGAGACTCCCCATTTTCAGCATGCTGCCTCCTGTGTGTCTGAAAGTGTGCCTGCCTGCTGCCAAATCTCCGAATCTTCTGTTAATTTAGCTAAAAGCCACAGGACCTTATGAGTGGAAGCATATTTCCAGAAGATGGGTATCCAGTGAGGCAAACACACACAAAAAGATTTGCTGTATAGGAAACCACCCCTCCCCAAGGTGGGGATCCTATGTTTAAGGCATTCCTTAGCAGGAAAAAAACGTCTTTTGCTTTTTCTGAGTTAATGACCAGGCAGGGACGGTCACTCATTCTTTGAACTACCAGACAGTTAAACACCTTGAACCTCAGCACATCTATTTCCATCCCTGTTTCAGGGATGAGAGGACCTTTCTCTAACATACCCAAACAGGGCAGGGGCCTGAGAAAACTCCCTTTATTTACAAAGTTAGCACTCACTGCACCACCACGGTGAGCCAAAAAGATCAAAGAAATTCTCATCGCCACCAGACCTAACCATTGTGATTTGGGGGTGGGGATATTTCTTGAGTTTGGCATCATCCAATCGACATGCCAGATGTAACAGAAAACTGCAGGGTAAAAGTCAGAGCCCTTCCTCGTAGGGGCAGCAATCATCTAGCACCATTTCAGTGGTACGGCAGACTGAAGCCAGAATAAAGACAGGAGCAACTACACCCCAAGTTGCAGTGCAAACAGGACTGGAAAACATCAACAATTCACCCCAGATCCAGAATCAGCCTCAGCGTAATCCATGACCACTGGAGAAGTGTCAGTAGAGAGAATCCGCTGCAAAATCCCAGACTCATTTGGAAAACTGTAAAGCAAACCACAGGCAGTTGCTGCTGTATTTATGACCCCAGCACAAGGGTCAAGAGAGGAATTCTGAGAGCTGGTGAAAACCGACTTCTCCACATTGCTGAGACTGGTTCCCCGGGGAAGAGGGACTAGAAAGTGGCTATAATTTCATCTTGCTCACTTGAAATTATGGGGTGGTATTTACAGTTATGCCCCAGCCAACTGACAGTGTTGCTTTCCCTGGAATAGCAGAATGCTTTTTCCTCTAAGAGAGAATGTTCAAAAAATGCATGGTATTCCATGGGGGGGTGTAGAGCTCTGAGGAAGATGCCTGCATTGATAGAAATCCAGGGTAAGACTTAATGCTGAACAGGAGCTTTGAGCTTTTGGTACCCCTGAGGCCCAACTCCCTAACTGTTGGACACCAGGATCTGGTGACAAAGACTGTCACCAAGAATTGCCTGCATTTACTGAAATCTGTCCACATGACTGCAAATGAGGGTTATACAAAGTGTGTGCACTCAGTACAAGACAACCCCACAAACAATTGTGCTAAGGGTAAGGCCAATAAACCTCTTTGGACTGCTAAGCACAGATAATAGGAGAGTAAGACTCATATCTGTAAGCACATCACAGAGTTGAGACTTGGAGAGATAGACTCCCACTGACCCTAACTTTAAATACTTTTGAGGGAATATCGATGATTATTTATAATAACTTAATCCCAGATTTTTGTTTTTGTTTTGATTTGGTCTTTCAGATAGTCATATGATCATTACATAAAAAGTAAATATATGCATTATATGACATGCTCTGATACAGTTGTTAAAATACATTGAATTAATAAATATAATGAATTAAGAGTAAATTCTGATGGAGAACTAGAAAAAAATACAAGTTGTAAAAGGAAAAGAATAATTATGTAAAACTTCTTGCTATTTGAAAATGAGAGGTTTTATAAACAACCCCAGTACTGGGGAGAAGATGCCGAGGATCAAAATTTCGAGGGTCATGTCAGCTACTGTGCAGCTCAGTTTTTGTTAGCTTGACATAAACTAGAGTTATGGAGGATGAGGGAAACTCAACTGAGGAACTTCCTGCCTCAGAGGCAGTTGGCCTGAGGGTATCTCTCAGAGGGTATCGTCTAATCACTAAGTGCTGTAGAAGAGGCAAGCCCACTGTCACAGAGCCTTTCCTGAGGGAAAGCCTAGGTGGACGCAAGCCAGTTAGCTGCATCCTGCACATTCTCTGCTTTACTTCCGGCCTTGAGCTCTTACCCTGGCTTCCCTCTGTAATGGACTGAAACTTCTAAACTGAAGTAAACCCATTCTTCCCAAAAGCTGCTTGTGGCTGCGGTGTTTATCACAGCATTAGATTAAAGAAAACGAGAAGAACTTTACAGAGAGTTCTAGGCCACCCAAGCTTCCAGGAGATCCCGCCTCAAACAAAAAGTATTCTCATGACTGATAAAAGAATAATTTCTTGATACATGTGTCACATTAAATGTATAGCTGAATAACAAATAAAATTGTGATTGTTTTTTTGCCAAACAGTATATTGAACTTTATATTTAAAATATCCTCACTAGGATATTATCATGGAATCCTAAAATAAATCATGTATAGGGCTTTTGGGGGAGAGTCCCTGGGTAAGGTGACAGCAGTACTGCTTTTTTTTTTTTTGATAAAAAGCTTTAATTATACGCTAACTTATATTAGATAGATATTTGGTGTAAATACATTGTAAGTGAGCATTATTTAACACCGGATTCTCAGGCTTATGTGCGAGATTCCAAGGCACTGAAAAGAGTAAGACATTTCACCTATGAAACCACAATGATGGATATGTTTAATGTAAACCTTCCCTCTCAAAATAGTATTTGGTGATTTCCACGCCCCACGCAGTGGGCCTGCGCTTTTCTGACTGTACATTGGACTGTACATTGGAGCAGTGACTAGAGCTCGTGTACACATTAGACTGCAGCTGCTCTGTGCTCATTGCGTGTGCAGTGACTTTCCACGTATGCTTCCATACACATAAAATGTACCCTGTTCTCTCTTTTCCTTTCTGGTGGAGCCCGGGACCACGTTCATACTAGCACTTGCTTTACCCCTGAGCTTCATCCCTTGTCCCCTTTTCTTTTCTTTACTCGTGCTTTTCCCTGTTTTCTTGCCTTTTTTCCCTCTCTTCTCTTTTCCTTTGAATTTCAAGGCCACAGCCTTTGCTGAAAAGTCCAAAGAACCGTTTAATTTGATGTAACAAATTTCATGAGTCCAAAGCAGGAGGTTCTTTGATGTGATTTAAGCACAAATGACATATGGAGAAACTATGTGTTTCTTACCAGACTCGGAAGTTACTGTGGACACGTGAAATTGGACCTGATGCTTAGGAAGCCGAGGCAGGGAATCACAAGCTTCAGGGCTGCCTGGACTATAGAGTAAGTTCCATGCCAGCTTTTCTGAAATCCCACCTCAAAACAGTAATTTTGGAAAGATAAAAAGAAAAAAAGCATTTGTGAGCACTGTGTTATCAACACATATAAATAATTCTATGTGAAGATAACAGGACTGGAAAAAAGCAGAGGGACACGTTCGAAACTATAGAGTCATGCACCGACAATTATACAGAGAGGAGATGTGAACTCACCTCATTTGCTTTATCTAGTTAGAGCAAAGGGTGTTGTGTATTGTTGATATCAAGTGAGGGCGGGCAAAAGATAAGACAAGGCCTGTGATTGGCAGTGAAAAAGATTTTAGGGAACCAATCACTGGGCGGCAAGTAGGTGGGACTTAAGGGTCAAAGAGAGGTGGGGTGGGCAGGAAAAAGAGGCCTTTCTTTTTGGATGGGAAAAAATATGGAGACAGCATGTAGGTAGAGGAGGTTCCCAGTTTAGGTAGTGGATCCATTGGGATCCGCTACCGGAAGATTTGTAACTTGTGGATTATTGCAGGACAATTTGTCTTATCTAGGTGGGCAGTTTATATCATTATCAATTGACTCTGAGTTTATTGTGTGGTGTTTTCCTTCACACAGAGATTCAGCTGAGTTCAAGAGAAAGGTACCATATAGGATGCACCGAACCCACCACGGAACTGGGATGTGTGAGGCTGGTCTGGCAGTGACCAACCATGGGAACCTAACAAGCTGGGTGGAGCGGTTCTGAGAGCTCTGGGCCGTGGTGTGGTCCTGAGATACAGGGTCTTTTCAAAATGCTTGAATATGGTACATGGTATAAAATATAGTCATGGCAGGAAATATCTTGGTCATGAAGCCCACTGGGATAGACTTGAACTGCCCTGTGCCCTGTGGACTAATTTTCTACATGGAACAGTGTATGTATGCACTATGACAAGGCATTATTCTGTTCTGTGCATATTTTTTAAAAAGCATCAAACTTATAATCATCTGGGTCCATGTGGCTTAAATAATACAAAATAGGGTTAAATGAAGTGGTTCTTGAAGTAATGTTGACCTTTGGGGATTATGTGGCAATGACTATAGACATACTTGGCAGTCACAGTGGGAAAATACTGGCATTTAGTGACTGCAGACTAGTCAGCATCAGAGTTCAACACAGCCTTTCACAAGTCTATGAGATCATGTATTATACATACATGTTTGCATACATTTCCATAGTCGATAATGACGAACAAAACAGTGTCACATGAGAGAGGACATCAGACTAGCAGTCGAGGACAGTAAAGTCAAGAGGTAAGCAGCTGAATATTAACAAGGTTGTTGAACACATAGTCTAAGGAACACTAATACTGACAAATATCACTGGAAGTGACCCATGCTGAATTTTCTCTAAAAAAGCCATAAAGAACATTCTACAGTGGCTTTCTGATCCCATGCGAATGTCTGGCACCCATATAGAAAAGCATTGAGTATTTTCTAAGCTACTAAACCCACTGGAAAGGCAGTAACAAAAGCAGTCTTTGTTCTCCAACATCTAATTTCCTTATATTCAGCGTTTTCAGATTTCACAAATACAAAAATGCTATAATTTGTATTTTAGGCAACCTCTCTCTTCCTGGCTTAACCATAGTCCAATACCACATGAGACACACTCATATTGAACAGAAGGCAATTGTTCCTGGCTGGCTGTAATTTGGATTCATGTTTAACAGAGGATTTTGCATTTGGCTCTAGTGTGCTGCTGTGCTGACCTTCAGTGGATGTAATCTCAGCAGCCCAAACGACCACACCTTCGTGCTCACCGGATGCTGGGAAGAAGATTCCTATTGGGTAGCTCTCAGCTCAGGAGGATGGTCCATGCTGGAAGAATGGCTTACAGATTCTCTTGGTTCTCTTTTATGAACCTATACAGGCAGTCTGACAAGGCTAGGATGAGAAGAACAAGCTTAGACTCCGCGTGGCATTCACATGGCTCATATTTCACGGACTAGAGTCAAGATTCCTGACCTCCCTTACCTGGTCACTGTAGAAGGGTAGCAGGCACACAGGAAGCAAACGAGTGTTCCGCCCTTTCTACAGCTGGAAACAGCCCAGCAATATAAGAACAGCATCAGTGAAAGGGCTCTACATATACATTCAGGAAAGGTGACATTTTAAAAGGATACGCAGAAGGAAGTTGCTACTTAAAATAGGCCAACAAAGAAACAGCTGTGTGGTCTCTGTATCGTAAACAATCACCCTTTACAGAAACATGGACTCACACAGGGTCCTGTTCTATTAACTAGTCCAGCCTTAACCACCCTTAGTAGACTGCAATCCTTCTCTCCTGAAAACTTCCCTCTGGTTGTACCACCAACTGTATATGCTGAAAACACAGTGTAATCAGAAAGTGTTTGCTTCGCAAACAGGAGAAACAGAGTTTAATCTCCAGAACCCACATTTAGAACATAAAACAGTATGGTATTGCACATTTTTTTTCTTCAGACAAAAGGTCCCTGGGACATGGCCAAATCAGTGAGCTCTAGGGCAGTAAAAGACCTTACCTCAAAATCCACGAAGAAAGCCACCTTCAGAAACAACACCCTAGAGCTGACGTCTGGCTTCCATGTATATGCGCATGCATGCACACAAATGCATATACATACATTTACACGTACAAAATTACATATATTCAGTCACCAGATTGAGAATTTTCAGGTGGTTTTGAGTGTAATATGAAATCATCAGTAAGCACATGCAAATGTGACTCTAAAAAGCTAGATGAAATGCTGACTTCACTAAAAGACCTAAGAAGAAGCAATTACAAAACAAAAATAACACAAGATTCCACTTGAGGTTAGAAATAATTAAAATAAGTCAAGTGGCAATTTGATATTGGCCGTTTTTAAATGTCCAAATGAAAGCCAGTAGAGACAATAGAAAATTCGGAAGAAACTAAGGTAATCTTCAAAGACTGATCAGGAGAAGGAGGGAAGTAAAGAACCCACAGAAAATAAACAAATCCACCCATGGAGCTCCTCACACACTGGAGAAAAGAAGAATGAACTAAAAAAAACCATATAAAATTAAACTATATTTTTCCATTGGTTTTTAAAATGACTTTGTATTTATTTTTGTGTTTCTTTATGTATATTGTACATGTGTGCACATCTCAGTCAAAGGCCAAAGGTTTTCCTCTATTGTTCTTTACCGTTTAAAACAGTGTCTGCTCCTGAGCTCAAAATTCAACAGCTGGCTAAAGCGGCTGCCCAGGAAGCTTGGCACATTTGCTTATCTCTTCCTAGTACCTGCCAGCGTCACAGCCATGCACAGCTAAGATGGCTTTTTACATGGGAATCAAACTCAAGTTGGATGCTGTGGAGTGGATATTTTACCAACTGAACTATCTCTCTAGCCCCACCTTAATTAAAAAGATTGTTGTTCATATGTGTGTATATACATGTGGGAACACAAGTATGTGGGTACCTGACAAGTTTAGAAGGAGCTATAGATTATGTGGGCCGCTCGACACAGGTGCTGGTAACTGGACATTAGTTCTCTTTAAGGGCAGCAAGTGATCTTAACTAAAGACGAGTTTCTCCAGCCTCAGTCCCTAAGTATTTCTATCTATGAAGAAGGAATCTAATGCTGATAAAAAGACTCATTGCTATACAAAACCAGCTGAAATGGTGTTCCTAATGGTAGCATCGGTGAGTGAGCTTTATGTCGCCCACGTGATGCAGGTTAAACCTGAGCAAGAGCTCTTGCTTTTGCTGCCATTATCTATAACCCATTGGCATTGATTTTTAGAGAAAACATTATCTGCAGGAAAACTTTCTGAAAGTCACAAACACGCATGAAGAGCCTAGAGGCAAAAAATTTGTCGAATCTTTAAAACATAGCTAGAGGCAAGAGTTTGAGCAGTGGGAACAGATCACCAGCAAACTCTCGTCTGACTGAGAAATGTTCCAGAGAATTCAAAGCACAACTAGGAAATAGTATCAGGACCGTGCGGAGACTGACTGCGCCAGGACCTTGCTAGAAGAGAGTCGCCGGGCTGCCACCTCCACAGCTGTTCACAAACAGCCTGCCTGCCTGTCAGAGGAGCAAAAGACACTTTCAGAAGCAAACACAGTGACAGCCTACATATTTCAGCATTTCACTCTCAGGGTACAGGCTGGTTTGTCTTCTCAAATCATTCAAGAGAGCAACACATAATGTAATCGTGTAGGATGCACTCAGTCTGGAGATCGATGCAGCTCAATGATGTGTTTCAAAGAAAATTAAAAACAAAGAAACAACAACAACAAAAAAAAAAAACCTAAAACCTTCACTGGGGGATACATACAGCTAGCTCAAGTTCTAGACTTTGTTTTATCCTTAAAATGGGGCTACCAAATAATGACACCACAACCACTGTCAACCCTCAGTATAAAAGTCTAAATTTACCCTCGCTACAAGGGTCCACACAGGGATCCCTTCCAGATAACCTGTTCTCCTGGTTCTAATAGTAAACAACACTCTGAGAAGGACAAGGGAAATGTGAAGAACTTAAGAAGAACTGTGCATAGCCTTTCCAGCATGTCCTAGAACCAGCAGGTGAAATGTTTACAGTAACTCCTTCCCTCTCTCTTTTCCCCTCTCTCATCCTTCCCCTACGCACATTATAAACTCAGCTGTCCATTGTTCTTATGTTCATTCAGAGCTGGCTCTAGGCCGCCAAGGCTACAGGGAAATGTTGATATAACATCTTCCTTTAGCACATTAGACTCTTGGGAACCTTTCCCCCCTGTGCTACCTTCACTGAGTCTGATCTTTGGCTATTATGTTAAAGTTAGTGTTGCACTAATATTTTTGCCCTTTGGAATTTCCCTGCCTTGTCAAATACAATCTTCTTAGTTTCAATGTGTTTTAATTATAAACTATGATCTAAAATAATCTTAAAATTAGGCAGTAAACCACAGTGACACAGTCGGTCACTGTTAATTGGTTAGAATCATCACACTTCAGCAAGAACATTCTGAAAACCAAGAAGCCCTTAGACAAAGGGTAGGATCTGTGTGACCCTATCTCAAACAGACTTCATCAGCCTGGTCCAGTACTTTGCATACTTCCTTTGTGACAACACCACATTCACAAGCTCCAGAGGACAGGGGGACACACTGCCACTAGGAAAAAGCAGCTGGCCCACACCACTACTTGCTAGAGCATTTATTCCTGATGCCCAGACTCTGTAACTGAGAGGAAACATAGGTTCTTTGCAAATTATCCTGTCCTCTTGTTCTGTTACAGGACAACTGGACTGATCACAACATCACATTTCCTAATTTTGTAGCCTATATAAATAAGGACACTTTGAGTCATATGCCAGACGATGTTTACAGCTCTGAGGTACATACTCTTGTCTCCGTTTTGCAAATAGGAAAACTAAAGCTTCCTTGAAGATGTGAGGTAAGTTGTCTGAGATCACTCAGCTCACATACAGACCTGAAGATTACCTGCTTCCAAGACAGGCTCTTCCTTCTGGCCTATGGCTCCCAACAGACAATGGCAGGTAGGGATGCTGTGGTGGCTTTTCTAGTGAGGTTAGGGGACGTGAATACAAGCAGAAGTCTTTGTAGGTGTCTCCTGTGCGCATACTACAGAGGCCACCATGTCCCCATCTCCATGCATGTGAAAATCAGGTTGATTCTGTAAAACAGGTATGAGAAATATTTCCAGATCCCATGTGAAGATACGTAAGGGCACAGCCCATGCTGACTTCCTGGTTCTGGCTTGAGGAGATGTATGGAGAGAGCAGAAAGAGATTATTCAAATAGTCCTTGGGAATAAATAAGCACTGAGGATTAGGTAAATTTTAAGGTTGAATTGGCCACAACACTACTCTGAGTCACTGAAGTTTGTTTTAACCATTTAATGCCCCAAGCTTCTCTTGCTTAGATGACAGTTTTATATTGACAACATCAACAGCACTTAAATCCCATATTCCTGAGTGATCATCTGTTAAGGCCTGGGCTCCATAACTAGGGCTTAAAATTTTTTACCAGATTTTCAAGTAAAATTTTTTCTCCCCTATGTTAATTTCCAAGAACAAAACCAAGAAAATGAACTACAGCAGAGCGTGCGCATTTCCAAAGACATGCTTTTAAAACTGTGTGCATCTACTTTGTTCATTGATTCTGAGACTGTGTGCCGACACCCTGGGAACAAAACAACCCGTTTCCTGTGACTTCCCTGCTCACTAATGACATATTGTGTTATCTGTCATCTGCTTCCTTTGGCATATTTCTATACACTTTTCTTCTCCAATAAACGGCTGACACAAACAGCCAGGACTGGAAAAAGATTCACACTGTTACACAGTTCTTCAGGCTGCTTCACTTAAAGTGCTACTAAAATTATCAAGACATTATTGGTTCATGGTGAGTTACATGCTTTCAGGCTAAATCTGTTAAACATTTAATCAATTAATTTTATTCTCATTCTTTTTGGAGTAAGGGATCTTGTGTGTCTGCCGTTTTTTTTCATTATTTATATGTTGTCAAATTTGTATCAATTCACATGGTAAAGCTTTGGTGCCCTTCCTTTTCTTGAATGATTTGATGATACACCAGTGACAATGACTTTTGGTGTTATGAAGAGGTTTTTAAAAACACACTGAGACATAATACCTTTAGTTAATCCAGAACAACATGTGTAAATAAACAAATTTAAGGGTGTCTGGGTACTGCTTAGGATGTGTTCATTTTTCAGGGAGAGGTTTCATTGGCTTCTGCCTTGAACTGACACTCTAAAATACAGAACCTTCTGCACTTAAATCATGCCTTCTCCCAGGCCCCCAATACTGAGTGTATCTTACTGACCCAAAGTTTATGGAGTGTAGACTTCTGAGATGTACAAGGATTCCTTCATACCATAATGCAAGGATAAGATAGATGTCACTGAAGTAATTATTAAAGGAACACATCAAACAGTGCGTCTTTATTTCAGCTTGTTTGATCTGTAGGAGCCAATACATGCGAATTTCCACACATGTATGAGTGGGAAATCACTCAAGACAGCTTTCCCTACATGTTTTTACCCACAAACCACTCCCTTGTACTCACAGCTAAACCACTGTTCTGCTTACACTAAATTGGGAAATGTTTCACAAAATAATAGCTTTTTAGTGGCAAGACAGGACATTCTGCAAAACCTCAGGAACTCAGGTTTCCAGGACTGACAAACCCAGTCAGGAAAGGAAGACTCTGGATTCCTCCAAGGCTTCCAGGAAGGTGAGTGGTTCGTTCCAGTAAAGGCATATGTCTAAATGTGTACAAGAGGAAGTGCAGCCTAACAGACTGAATCGGGACTGGTTTTTAGTCAGTGGAAAGAAAATCTTCCACATGCATGGGGTAAGCGGGAAGAAGCTGGTTACTTAAATTTGTCTGATTAACAACAGCAACAAACCAATCTTGACAGATGTACAATATGTTATAATGTAGGCCAGAATGGTAAGTTAATTACTAGCCATGAAAATTGGGGTTTGCTGGAGGCAAAATTGTCCCTTTACCATTGATGCTAAGGGAGACATAAGTGACAGTGTCATTATGCAGCAGCATGGCCAACAGGACTTAGGGTTTCTGAGAGCCCATGCATCTGTCCCACACTATGTAATGACTTTAAAAAGGTACCCTGTTTGGAGAGACAGTTCCATGGGTAAAACGCTATGAAGAGGAGACCATTCCTTGTTACTGGGGAAATGGCAAAAAAGCATTCCCAGGTTTGGCTGGTATGTCAGGGTTGCTGAATAGGTTCAGTTAGAGAACATAAGTACACACACACACACACACACACACACACACACACATACACACACACACACATACACAAATCCATAGAGATGGAGTAAAGAAACAAAAGCCAACTTCTGGCCTCTATACTCTACAAGTGCATACAAACACACACATATGTAAACACACACACATGTGGATACACACACACAGTCATTCATGGTTTCCTAAAATGTATACTCATGGATAGCATAACATAATAATCAGCAGGAAGAAATTCTGGAGAGGAAGCACATAGGAAGTTGCCGCGGTTTGAATGAGGAAGCTCAGTAGCCTGAGATATTTGAGCACTTGGTCCCCTGGGGGGTGATGTTTGGGGACATCAGTGGAGGCGAGGTTTCAGCACTTGTCTCATCCCACTTCTTGGTTCTTCCCTCTGCTTCCTGCTTGTATTTGAAGATGTGAGCTCTCGGCCAATTGTTCCTGTTACCATGTGTGTCTTACCATCCTTATCCATCGGAAATCTTCAGCCCAAATAAAACCTGTCTTCCAAAGGTTGGATGGGTCGTGGTGTTTTGTGACAACAGCAAAAGGATAACTAATACAAATTGTGACTGAGTTCACATCACGTACTGAAGCTCTCTTTTCTACTTACGAACTAGGAATTATCTACTTCAAAGCTCAATTTTATTGGTATATCTGTAGAATTTCTCCCAAGGAAGTGTTATTTGTTGGAGAATGAAATTCTTTGTAGATACAGAATTAATTTAAACTTAATTAAAACATTTTTTCTCATAATCACATTCAGAAAGTACTTGTGCTTAAAGGTATTTTTTCTTTTCTTTTATTGGGCATTTTCTCTATTTACATTTCAAATGTTATTCTCTTTCCCAGTTTCCCTTCCAGAAACACCCTATCTGATCCCCTGTCCCCCTGCTTCTGTGAGGGTGCTCCCCCACTCACCTACTCCCTCCTGCCTTCCCGCCCTGGCATTCCTCTACACTTGGGCATCAAACCTTCACAGGACTAAGGGCCTTTCCTCCCATTGATGCCCAACAATGGCACCATGGGTCCCTCCATGTGTACTCTTTGGTTGGTGGTTTAGTCCCTGAGAAATCTGGGGGTCTGGTTGGTTGATATTTTTCTTCCCATGGGACTGCAAAACCCTTCAATTCCTTCAGTCCTTCCTTTAATTTCTCTATTGGGGACCCCGTGCTCAGTCTAAAGTTTGGCTCTGAATATCCACCTATGCATTGTCAGGCTCTGGCAGAGCCCCTCAGGAGACAGCTATATCAGACTCCTGTCAGCATGCACTTCTTGGCATCTGCAATAGTGTTTGGGGTAGGTAACTGTATATGGGATGGATTCCCGTGTGGATCTCTGGATGGTCTTCCCTTCAGTCTCTGGTCCATACTTGGTCTCTGTATTTCTTCCTGTGAGTATTTTGTTCCCCCTTCTAAGAAGGACTGAAGCATCCATACTTTGATCTACCTGGGTCCTCAGGTAGTACTATGTCCAATTTTTTTGAGGAGCCTCCAGACTTATTTCCAAAATGGTTGTACCAGCTTGCAATCCCACCAGCAGTAGAGGAGTGTTATTCATTCTCCACATCCTTACCAGCATCTGCTGTCATCTGAGTTTTTGATCTTGGCCATTCTGACTGGTGTGAGGTGGAATCTCAGGGTCTTTTGATTTGTATTTCCCTGATGACTAAGGATGTTGAACATTATATTAGGTGCTTTACAACCATTCAATATTCCTCAGTTGATAACTCTTTGTTTAGCTCTGCACCCAATTTTTAATAGGGTTATTTTTTAACATAAACCCTTGGAATTATATTTAAGAAATAATGCATAAGTCCCAGCATTTTTAGGTAAAATTAAGACTATGAAGAGTGAATGCTCTTATTACAGAGTAAGAGCAGATTTTAAATTTTTACTGGGGTGATTTTAACAGCTTAATAAAAAGTAGACTTCTCAGAGCACAGTGTACCTAGCAGGGGACATACTCTTAACAGGGGTCTCACCCTTAAAGATAACTGACTCTACATTCCTCAGAAACCATCATCTGTTATCAGCTCCTCAGTCAGAGGTAGGAACTGGTGAGACCTTCCTTCTCCCATATTGTGATATCTGGCTTGACATTGTCTACGTCTTATAGAGGGACTATAGCAGCTGCTTAATCATATATAGGAAATTCTGATTTTCTCTGCCTCTGGCTCTTAAAATCTCTCTGTCCACTTCCTCAATGGTTCCTCAACCTTGTAAGAGTGAATGTGCAGATGCTTGTTCATGCAAATGCACAATCATGCATGCCTACATGCCTGAGTGTGTATGATATAGATGTCCCATTTTGAGCACTCTACATACACTTATGTACTTTGACTATAGGAGGAACAGAGGTTCTTGTGTTCACAGATAAGCACTAGGGAAACCTGGAATGTTAATCACAAAGGGTTATCCCTTCGTAGGGAGGAATGCATATGTGGATATAAAAATCCCTAAGGCCGAGTTTCCCATACATAGATTCTTAGTCAGATTTTATCATACCAGGAATATAATGCCTGTAGAGCTTGAATATAACCAGAGAGTTACATCATCCTTGTAACATCTGTACCACTGTTGTACCTATGCAGATATCTTGACATGTAGCTAATTGCAGTTCGCAGGATTCACAGCTAGGTGACACAGTTTACAGCTTCTATTCCAACTCCATGCACAACATCTGACAGCACAAGAGCTTTCCAGAGAGGAGAGAACTTCCTGATCAGTATCAACTTGAGTTCCTAAGACACTTCTGAACAACAACTTTAGGGAAGGTTTCCCACATTAGACACTGTACTTTTTTATGTAATCTGTGACTTCTAGGAAAAACATTACACACAGTGTCGAGTAATTCCAATTAAATTATTTTAAAGGTATATATGCATATATAAGCATGTGTATATGGATATGTGATATACATAATATGAAACTCATAAAATACTGTTTCTATATACCCTGTACAAGAATTGTTAGTGTTAGATATGCTTCCCCATTAGGTATATTTAACATGAGTTTTTGGCAATTTCATATATTTATACAATGAGATGTGATCATATTTATCCCATTAATCTTACACACACTCCTAATAATCTTGTTGGCCTTCTTTTTCTCCCTCAAGTCCCCTTCTACCTCTATTTTGTTTTTTTAGCCTTTTTGGTTTCATTTGGGTTTTTGCCTGAGACCAGACAGGAAATTAGTCGCTAAAGCACAGGCAACTTACCAGTGAGAACCTGATACCACCTCACCAGCAGCCATTGGCTGCTAACTGCTTCTCAGATAGGCCTGAGGTCTCATCAACCTTTGTAAAATTGAGAGTCAACACTTGTTCAAGTCTTGTGCATGTTATCCATCACAGTTCTGTTGATGATCTTTAAATTTTAACCACATATAAATTAACTAAAGATATTTTTAAGTCTTTTGAAAAATGAATCTAAAAAGCAATTTATCTAATTACTGTATTTTAATCTAATTATAATAATAACTGGTTTTCATTAAATGTTCATTGATTTTACAAATATGTACTTAGTACTGCTAATTTAGTCAAATCAGTAAAGCAATGTTAGAGATTAAACACTTGTCTTTGGGTTTTATTGCTGTGAAGAGAAAACTCTAATAAACAATTGAGACTGGATTACAGTCTTAAAGGATTAGCCCATTGTCATCATGGTAGAAGCATGGCAGTATCTAGACAGACATGGTGTTGAAGAAGCTGAGAGTTCTGCATCTCAATCCAGAAGAAGACTATCTCTTCCGCACTGAAGCTTGAACAACAGGAGGCATGAAAGCCCACCTCCACATCCGACAAGGCCAACCTTTCTAATAGTATCACTTCCTGTGGGCCAATCATTAAAACACGTGAGTCTATGGGGGCCTATTTAAACCTATTCAAACCACTCTAACACTCCCTTTAGATTAAATTAGCAATAGAGAGTTGATCACTTAGAATTCATCTACCCAGCAGGTAAACAGTAAAGCTAGAGTCAAGACTAAAATTCACTTACTCCAGGTCAGACCAAAAATACAGGCCCTGCAAATGTTAAGAATGGGGAACCCTGACACCTTTCCTGCCACACAAACCATTGGTACTTCAAAATCTTTCTCTCATTTATGAAGCCAGCTTCTTTCAAGTTTCTATCAAGTGAGAACTCTAGCACAACCTTCTGTGTTGAAGTCATTGGTTGATTTTAACAAAAAAATAACAAGCTATTACTTACCATCAAGAAACTTTATGGTCACTTTGAACTAAAAGTGTCTTAGGGTTTCCATTGCTGTGAAGAGACATTATGATTAAGGCAACTATGAAAAAGGACAACATTTAATTGGAGCTGGCTTTCGGGTTCAGAAGTTCAGTCTATTATTATCAAAGAGGAAGCATGGCCGCTTCTAGGCATGCATGGCACGGGAGCAGCTAAAAGTTCTACACACCTTCATCCATAGGAAGCCAGGAGCAGACTGGCTCTCATGAGGCTAGAAGAGTCTCAAAGTCCACCCACACAGTGATACACTTCCTCCAATAAGGCCACACCTCCTCCAAGAAGGCCACACCTCTCCAACAAGGCCACACCTCTCCAACAAGGCCACACCTTCTAATAGTGCCATGCCCCCAGCCAAGCATATTCAAACCATCACAAAAAGTAAGATGTCATTCTAATTAAAACAGGTGTCTTTGAGGTTGTAGTAATATCACCAAAACGCATTTACAAATGACCTGGATTCCTTCCAGTCTATGGTTCCGTGGATTGCTGACAGGGTTCTTTTCCTAGGCAATTACTCACTTTTTCTGGAAAGAAAATGAGTAACAAATCCTTATTCAGTTCACTCATAGATAATTCTGTGATATATCGACATCACAGGCCTGTTATGGACTCGCTTCCCAAGAGCACACTTTCCTAACAGAATGGCTACTGCATGGTAGTATCTTTAGGCAACAATAAGGTAGCATGTAAGGCTTTCGATAAAGAACCTCCCAGAAAACATATTTAAGAGCAGAAATGGATTTTTTTTATCATGACTTGAACATGAAATGGCCTCTGTGGGCTTGTGTCAGCTATTTTGAGAGGCTATGAGAACTTTAGAGGAAATAGACCACTTGCCCTTAGGGGGTACTCCTGTCTGCTGCCTGCTTGTTATGAGGTGGGTAGCTGTCTTATACCCTGTTCTCTCACCACCATGACATCCTGTCCAAAATTACCAGCACAAGCAAGTGTGGAGTGAATACTCTTAAACCATGATCAAAATAAACTATGATCATTTTTTATAAGCTATATTTTGATATTTTGGTAAAAACAATGCAAAAGTAACCGATACATTGTGGTGGAATAAAAGTAGCCCCCATAGGCTAATATATTTGAGTGCTTGATCACCGGGGAGTTACACTATTGGAAGACTTTGGAGGGTGAGTGTCACTTCCAGGTTTCAAATGTACAAACCAGGCACAGTGTGTCTCTTTGTCAGCTGCCTGCTAACCCTGCTGTAGAACTCTCAGGTATCTTTCCAGCATAATATCTGCCCATGTGCCAGCATGATTCCCACTATGACAATCATGGACCTCTGAATCCTGTAAGCCCCAATAAAATGTTTTCCTGTGTGGTTGCCATGGTCATGATGCTCCTTGACAGTGATAGGACACTAAAACATACATCTTCCCTCTTTTAGTTTAAAACTCTGCCCTTAATTCTGAGTGAGAAAGACCTATAGGAAGAGAAGAAGGGCTCCAGAATCCCATGAAGTAGTCCTGCTAAACAAGGGGACCTGGCAATAGGCCCATGAGAGGAACATTATTGAGTGTGAGGGGGTATCCCATGGGGAGAAAGTCTACATGGGCAAAGGTCTGGAGCCTGACCTGTCTAAGAAGGAAAACCTGGGATATCAAGGTATAATCTGAAGACAAATCATTTTAAGATTTTAATCTTAATCAAAAGATTAAGACAGAATCTTTTGCAATTAAGTGTGGATAGAAAGGAGTAGAAACTTTAAAATATTCCGGGCTCTGGTGGTCATGTGGTATTTGTATAGGCTGTGTCTTTGTTTGGGTTGTAGATAGGCATGGACGCAGCTATGCAGGAGTGAGGAAGGAGGAGAAATGGCAGGTGGCAAAGGCGTGGACTTTATGAATGGGTGTAGCACATGTAAACAGGAAGAATATGTGACTCCTAGCAACAGTGCAAGTGTGTAGTATTTGGGGGCTGATGATGAGTTACTGTAAGCAGGCTTGGAGGTGTTGCATCTAGTTCTGAGATACAGGTGGCCCTAACATTGCTTCCTCTTATAATAAAAGGTGAGGAAATGGGAAAGTATGACCAGTGAGGAAGAAATGGGGATGTTGTTCTTTTTAAATTGCTTCCTGCTGTCAGTGGCACCCTTTGTAGATCTGTCCCAATAAATCTTTCATGTGATGTCTGTTGCATGAAGTAACATTGTGGCATCTCTTGGCCTTCATGCACCATAGTACTCTATTTTGGTAAATATTAAAAAGGACAGTTACTGGTTTGCCCACCTAGACAAGAAAAATCATCCTATACAAATATATCCCTTATAAAATATTCATTACAACCTGTAGCTATGCAGAGACACACAGCGGGTCATTTTCCTTTTCCTCCATCTTGCCTCTCCTCACTCTCTTTCCTTTCTCTCCTTCTAATATGTTGTCCCCACCCATTCTTTCTTCTCATCCAATGACAGGCCTCGCTTTATTCTGGACCTGCCTTCCTGCATAATGACATAATCTTCAGTACTCTTCTACCGAAAAACCCTAGGTATCATAATATTTCTTTCTAAATTATCCACAATCAGGCAGCATGCACAGCGTAGCACACTGCACACAGGTATCGACATCTTCTGGGCTCTGTTGACCCTAACCACCAGGACATCAGTAGTCATACATCTTTGGCTGTCTACTTGGAGATCCTGTAACAAAAACTGATTCATTGTTTGATTAGAAATAGGTTAATTGTCACTAAAGAAACATAAAGAAGAAATTTATAAAGGAAGGGTGTAAGGGAGCCGTTTGTGCCACACCCAAACATGGCGCCGGCTTCCCGCTGAGAACTCAGCAAACAGAGCTCTTGCCCAGCCAAGAGACTTAATGCGCATGTGCCACATACGTCATAGCCCGCTCTCGGGGCATACTATTGAGTTACTGGAGGGCGCACCAATCAGGTAGCAACACGAGTCTCCTAGGCATATATAGCAGTGCATTTCTCCCCCACGTGGAGAGGGGAGATAGTGGAGAGATTGCAGGAGATCCCACGTGGAGAGAGACTGGGCAGAGAGATCGCATGTGGGAAACTGCACGTGAGAGGTCGCCTATACAGTAGACCCCGGTAGGGAGTCCCCGGCTCAGAGAGAAGTTTCCTGCTCAAGAAGTCCCCTGCTCAGAGTGCTGTACAATAAAGGTTATCCGCAGAAGAATCCGGTTGTTGCACGCCTGTTCCTATCGGTGGGAAGCTTGGGCACACGACAAGTGGTGCCGAAAATCCCGGGAGTGCCAACGGGAACCTTCAGGCCGCTGAACTAGATTCAGAACTGCGGAAGAATTAAAAGGTAAGTTCTGAGAGACATGTCACTCTTTAGTTTTTACGGGGTGCCAAAAGAACATGCCAAAAACTTAGGCATGTCTCTTCTTGGATTTTCTCCGGCAGTAGAAGGAGTATTGCTTGCATTTGTGGTAATTGTTATAACATTACTGTTGTGGAAGTTATCTAGACGGAAAGTTAGCAGGCAGCACCTAGAGAGTGGGTCAGAAACAGAACGTGATAAAGAAAGAGACAAGGGAGGTAGTCTCCGAGAGACATGTTCAAAACAAGTCAGAAACGGAGAAATGGCAAAAAAAATTTTAAAAGGTAGTCTCCGAGAGACATGTTCAAAGCAAGTCAGAATCGGAGAGGTGGCGGCGGAAGAACCGCCGGGAAAAGAGAGGACTGTGCCAGAGTCCAATTCTTTGTATCCGCTAAAGGAACAAATGGCGGAAAAACCGCCGGGAAAAGAGAGGATCTCGTCTGGGGAAACAGAGTACAAGTTTCCCGGAGAGAATGCTTTGTATCCCTTAAAGGAACAAAAGGCCTTAGAGCTGGCAGAAGAATTAGAGAATGAATTATTTGAATCTGTGGAGGAAGATTTAGAGGAGGAGGCAGCAAAATGTGAGGTGGAGCGGTTTCAGCCCGGACAGAGGACTCCTGTAACACAACCGAAAGCTCTTAAAGCAGCTGCCATCTCTGGTCTTCCGCTTTACTCAGAGAGGAAGTGCGAGTTTTTTTGTACTCTGGAGACATGCCATACCATCAGGCAAATGTTTCCCTTGTTTGAAGATGATCACTGCCTCAAGCATAAGCAAGTTAAAGAGTTGGCAGAGTCAGTCCGAACTTATAGAGTCACTGCTAATTATACAAAAAACCTGGATAGGCTAATGCCACCTGGATTGCCGGTCGCTGGCCTATTTCCCAGCCAAAGGGTAATTTGTTTATTCCAGCCCAACCTAGGTGGTCACTTTTCTGTACAGAAAGAAGAGATTCAGCCCGGTATCCTTGGATTGGCTGTCAATCTCGGGGTATACGTTGGGCAGTTAAGGGCCCTGAAATATATAGGGCAACCAGCTCCCCAGTAGTCTGGGAGCAGGAGAACCCCCACGGAGAGCCACTCCAGGTTCCGCAGGATTAGACCTCTGTGCCACCACCAAAATTGTCCTGACCCCACAAATGGGAGTTCAGCCTATCTCTTGTGACTTTAATGGGCCATTACCGGCTATAATACAATAGGGCTGCTTTTGGGAAGGTCATCAGCCACACTTAAAGCTTTGGTAGTACACCCTGGGGTGATTGATCAAAATTATAAAGGCCAACTAAAGATCATGTGCTCCTCCCCAAGGGGTTTGTTTCCCATCTCAATTGCTCATCCTCCCCAATAGTCCTGCCCAATTTGCATCAAACTGGGCGAGAAGGGAGAACAAAGGGAGAAGATGAAACAAGGCTTCAGTTCTTCAGGAACTGACTTAGCATATCTATTAGTAGATTTAAATACTCGACTAACCTAAATTTGGAAATTAAAAGAAAACTTTTTAAAGGACTTTTGGACTCTGGGGCAAACAAAAGCATCATATCTACTAGGTGGTGGCCTGCTAAGTGGCCAGTTAATCAATCTTCCCATTTTTTGCAAGGCCTTGGCTATGAAGCCAGTCCTGCTATTAGTTCTAAATTATTAAAATGGAAAGTCCCTGAGGGACAAAAAAGAACTTTTACATCGTATGTCCTTACACTACCTGTTAATCTATGGGGAAGAGACATTTTAACAGAACTAGGTCTTAAACTTATGAACAATTATTCCCTGCCTGCACAAGAGATAATGATTAATATGGGGTATATCCCCAAAAGAGGCATTGGCAAATGGATGTCACCCATGTTTCCTCCTTCGGAAAATTAAAATATGTACATGTGTCCATTGATACTTGCTCAGGAGTTATCTTTGCTTCTCCTTTATCAGGAGAAAAGGCTTCTCATGTTATTACTCATTGTCTTAAAGCATGGAGTGCATGGGGCATTCCTAAAGTGTTAAAAACAGACAATGGTCCTGCCTGTACGTCAGCAAAACTCAAACAATTTTGCCATCACATGGGAGTTTCACTCCTGACAGGATTGCCTTATAATCCTCAGGGTCAAGGCATTATTGAACGTGCTCATCGCACCCTAAAGGTTTATTTAAACAAACAAAGGGGGAATTGAAGAGGTGCCCCCCACACCCAAAATTTCTACTATACTTCTTACCTTAAATTTTTTAAATTTGGATGCTCATGGCCATTCAGCTGCCGAGCGCCATGGACAATGGCCTGTGCTAAAGAGTTAGTAAAATGGAAAGATGTCCTCACTGATAATTGGAAAGGCCCGGATCCTATCTTAATATGATCCAGAGGAGCTATTTGTGTTTTTCCACAGGAAGAAAAAAAGCCCGATTTGGATCCCAGAATGTCTAACACGTCGAGTGCTACCCGGTGTTTCCAAAACCAATTCCAGTGGAATATGATGCTAAAGTCTTCCCTAAGTTTTTCACCACCGATATCAACTTGGGTGGGGGTGAGACTCTTTGGAACAATCCTTTCCGGACTTGCGTTGCTTCTCTGGCTGGTTTGTAAGCTCAAGGCCCAAACAAAAGAGAGACAAGGTGGTTATTGCCCAAGCGCTTGTCGCTCTAGAACATAGAGCATCAGCCGATATCTGGTTGTCTATGCTTAAGCAGTAGGTCGCCAGCCAGACAGCTCTTGCACTCCTAGAACTTCGGTTCATTGCACAGGATTAGAGTGTCTGGTTTGAGCAGCCCATGAGGGATGCCGAGCAAAGCATTGCACTGAGAGCCCCTTGTCACGGGGTATCTCTGGGAGATATGTCATCTGGCGTGAGGGTTGCCTGCCCCAGTGTCCCTCCCTCAGAAAAAAACGGCAGAGTGACAGGTCAAGAGTACTACGGGCTACAAAAAGTCTAGCGGTTACTCCTGTACATGGTCTTTATACACCTTAATGAGGATTTGACTTCTATCTCCGCCCTCCTAATATGGGTGTCCTACTTTGCTTAAAGAATAAAAGATAGGGGGAGATGTGGGGCGCTGCCTGAACATTCTCCATTACAAGATGGCACTGACATCCGGCTGGAATTAGCAGTAAACAAGTTATGTGCGCACGTGCTGGGTAACTTTCCACTCCTTGAGCTCTGCCTCTCCCGTGGCATCATAGGGCCTAATGAGTTTCAACCAATCAGGGGGCTCCACGTCCAAGGCGAGGACAGATTCCTATATAAGGGGATGGGCTAGATAGTTTGGGGTGATGACAGCCCTGCTCCTGATGCTTTGGAACCAGAGAGTCAGAGGAGAGGCGAGATGGGCGATTCTGTCAGTGTTTCCAAAACCGATGCCCTTTTGCCTTAATGCAAAACTATTTCCTTGTTTGTTTGACACCATTAAAACCTTTGATGTACTGTACTTGCCCTTAGACACAGAGATAGCAGGGTTATGGGGATTATAGAACTCTTGCCTTATCAGTAATTTTGGCATGCTTTTGTGCAGAGAGACTGTGTTTCTGCTCTAGATGGTGTGCAAACTCCGTACTCAACAATAACGTGACAAAGTGGTCATAGCACAAGCTCTTGCTGCACTTGAAATGGGCACCTCTCCCTCTATTTGGCTTAAAGGTCCAACAAGAGCCTGATGGTTGATCGGCCATGTTTTTATTTAAGAAAGTAGGGGGAGATGTAGGGAGCCGTTTGTGCCACACCCAAACATAGCGCCAGCTTCCTGCCGAGAACTCAGCAAACAGAGCTGTTGCCCAGCCAAGAGACTTAATGAGCATGCGCCACATATGTCATAGCCCGCTCTCGGGGCATACTATTGAGTTACTGGAGGGCGCACCAATCAGGTAGCAACACGAGTCTCCTAGGCATATATAGCAGTGCATTTCTCCCCCACGTGGAGAGATGGCAGAGAGATACCACGTGGAGAGAGACCCGATAGGAGAGATTGCAGGAGATTCCACGTGGAGAGAGACTGGGCAGAGAGATCACACGTAGGAAACTGCACGTGAGAGGTCGCCTATACAGTAGACCCCGGTAGGGAGTCCCTGGCTCAGAGAGAAGATTCCTGCTCAAGAAGTCCTCTGCTCAGAGTGCTGTACAATAAAGGTTGTCCACAGAAGAATCCGGTTGTTGCACGCCTGTTCCTATCAGCGGGAAGCGTGGGCGCGTGACAGAAGGGGTAAAGTAAAGGTGGGAAAATGAGAAGAAGGGGGTTCAGAAAGGGCAGTATTCACTTCCACATAGGGCTCTCAAAAGATCAGGGGTTGGAGGGAATGATTTATTCTTTATGTTTTTGGGTCTCTGATTGAAGTTTTTAGATTTTTTTTTTTTTTCTGTACCTGATTGATTAACGTAGAAGCAGTATTCTTGAAGAAAGATACAAAGGCTACCCTTTTCAATATAAATATCTACTTCATTTTGATTTTGGAGTACCACCACTGCCAAGGATTCGGTTTGTCCTTGAAGGTTGAATATGGTTTTGACAATCTGTTAGAGGTCCTGAATGAACTGAGAAGAAAACTGGTGATACAAGGTCAGGGTGGTCATGCTTTAAATATTGAATTTCTAGACCACTGTATTCAAAACGGTACCAGGAACCCTCACCCTATTTCTGTCTCTGGACTTATCTGCAAAGTTACATTTGGTTTGAAACACTCATCATTAGCTACGTTACAGATAACGTGTTCTTTATATGGAGCACATCATGGGATAACAGTGCACAGCAGTGTTCACATGTGTGAAGCAATTGCACAGCCAATTCCTGTGTCCCTGTGTTACCTAGCCAGTGGAACCACACCTCTATCCTGTCACCCTGCTGCTTGAATGGTCCTTACTCTTTGTTGTCATTGAAATCTTAATGGTAAGTATGTCTGCTTACTGAACCTCCCTGCTAGCTATAACGTGGCCTCGAAGCTTTGGGCCACTTATTTCTACCCCCCCCCAGCAAATAAATAATCTACATTTTTTATTTATTACATGTTATTAGCACATAGCAGACGTTGGAGTGAATCAGTTATGTTTCCCATTATCTTTATGTGGATCTTGCCATGCATAAGGGACAGAAGTAAATAATGGAACTTGTGACTTACAGCACTGCCTCACTTTATGAGCAACATTAAGGATGCAGAAAAGAATGCTAGAAAAGCCAAGATTAGGTAAGAAAGGTTGCCTGACCAGCAGGGGCATCTAGAGTTGCACTTAACAACCTTAAGTACACAGCATAGAGTTCAGGGCATCACCCTTAAAAGCATTTTATTCTCAAAGGCCATAAGTGCACAGGAGAAAGGTCAGAGCTTTTCTGTAGCAGGGTTAGTGAAATGGCCAATGTATTAGGAAACTTCAGCATTTCAAAGTGAGATTTGCTCTGGACTTTGTTCATTTGCCTTCTTACAAAGTTGTACCATGACAAATTATGTGTGTAGATGTGTGTTGATCACTCCTTCAGTGATTTAAAGCTGCATAAGTATGACTGAAGATAGTCGACATGTCTGTACCACTCTCCGAACACTTTGTGTACAGAATATCATAACGGTTAGTTCAGCGGCCAATCTAACCTAGTCTCTCTATAATGACATAAAGGATAACAGGTGAAAGGGGGTTGTAATTGCTTTCTAAGACACTCACCCATGAGCTGAGTAGATGGCTCAACTTCAGGGTTACAAGAACCTGTGTAGAATTCCCAAAACTAATTATTTTAAAATCTGGGCACGGCAGCATCCTCATGTAAAGTCAGTGCTGACTTAGAGACAGTCAAATCTCTGGGGACACAAATGCCAGCCAGAGTATCGTATTTGGCAAACTCCATGCATGTGAGAGAATCTAGCTCAAAAACAAGAAAGATGATACGTGGATTGATGTTAAGGTGATATATGATTGGACAGTGGAGAGGTAGGAGAAGAAAAGGTAAGAAAATGGAAGAGAAACAGATTGCAAAGAGGAAATCAAGATGGAGCTGGAGAAAGCAGACCTGGATCCTGGCAGCTGCAACTTGAAATACGTAGATATAAATACTTTAAGGGATTCTATAGGTCTTTTTATATGTATAGAAGGGCAGTTTGTGTCTTTGTCCATTGGATGTAATCTTATTGTGTAGAGGGTTTGCAGATTGAGAATTTAATATATAAACCTAAAATTAAAAGTAACCGAACTTTGGAGAAATGTTTACGTGGGGCAGTAGTGGAAAGAAACACGGAGAGGCCGTGGTATCCACCCGGGACAGAAGCAGCAGGGCAAGGGGAGTGACCGCCTAGGAGGGGAACCGTGTGACAGAGTCTGTGCGCTCGGCTCCACATTAGAGTGGCATCTGCAGAGTGGGAGCACGAAGGCCGATAAAGGGCTAAGCCTTCTATTTTGTATATTTACTGC